>NC_066891.1:21435680-21798926 GCF_022985175.1 Labeo rohita
ACAAACAAATAAATAAATCCAATAAATTAATTGTGATAAATAATAAAAAAAACTAAATAAACAGCAGTAACACAAACCAATAAAAATCTAAACAACAAACAAAAAATAAATAAATATGTTGTATTAAATAATAAAATAAAAACAAGAACAAAGTCAACACCTATAACACAAATAAAAACCCAAACATGACAAACAAAATAATATAAAAATATTTAATAATAATATAAATAATAAAAATGAAAATAATATTCATTCATTGTCACTTTGTCATAGTTGCTGCTGATTTTTTAAAAGTAAAAGTACCAGTAACATAACACTAATTTTAGTATCTTTGATGTACTATTATAGTTTTTGGTAATATGTTAAATTTGATTTTGATTTAATTTTAATTTTGTTTTAATTAAAGTTTTAGTTTGTTCATTTAGTTGTAATAATTTTTCCGTACTTGAACTTAAACTAAACAAAAAACGAGAATATATATTTTTATGTTTTTGTTACACGCTATACTCTTTGTCATTGTCTTTTTTTTATGTTTTTTTTTTTTTATCATCATTATTCATTTTTCTTACAAAAAATAAAAAGAGCTTTGCAGACTCCTTCCCCCTTGCTATGCAAATCCATACATGTTCAAAAAACAAGTTTGCTCTTTGTTTAACTTCCATGTCCATCATTGTCTATTCACATTCCCCAAAATGCTTACAGGCTAGAAATGACTTTTTTTTTAGCCCCAAGCTTTGCAGAATCACCCCTCCTTCGTACACACATTCACTCCCACTCAACAAAACCCAGTGTGGTCTGGGTGCCAGCCTACATGATCGTCATCCCCGATCTCACAGTATTGGGTTTAGTAGCCCAGCGCCAGTCAGAGCAGGGTCAGAGGTGCCAGAGGGCACAGAGCCACAGTCTGTCTGCCTCCCTCCTCCCTTTTCCCCCTCTCTCTCACTCTCTTGCTAGGACATGTCCTGCCCCGCCACCCCCAAAACCACTCATCGTCCTCCCTCCCTCCCTCCCTCGCTCATCGCCCCTCCTTTCCCCCCTGTCCGCAGCACGCCGAATGGCTGGCTGATGAGTAAACACAGACAGAGCTCCGCAAGCACGGCCCGGCTTGCTGCCTCATTACAATCACAAAGAGCTGCCACACTTTTGGGTGGAGCCTGTGGCCGCGGGAGGCTCTGGGGCCTTTAAGTGAGTGGCATACTTAATAGGCTTTGTGTAGGAGAAGAAAAGAGAGTGAAAGGGGAGAGAAAGAGAGCAGGCCCAGCTGTCACGGCACACTAGATATCAGTCTGCCACAGAACCACTCTTCCACTTTTTACCCCTCCTTCTTTTTTCTTTTGCTGAGGTAAGATTTTAGACGCACAGGAAACCCAGCGTCTGAAGGGAAAAAAGAAAAGACGGGAACACATATGTGCTGCCTCACACACACACGAAAAAGCTGTGTGGGTAGTATATGGATCAAATAATACTTTTCTCGCTGAATGTTCTACATTCTGTTCCGTTACACATCAGAGACTGAACTCTCTGGCAGAAAATGCTGAACAAAACAACTCCCAGAAGAACAACTTTCTCATTCAGTCACAACTATAAAGGAATAAAACAGCTTTTAGACATTCAAACATAGAGTTTTGTTTTCAGAGACATCGGTGTTTGGATATAAGACTTCAAATCAAATTAAAGTTTCTGAAAGTGAGTTGAAATTAAATCCTTTTGGGAAACGGACATTTTTTGATGTGATGCGCTGTACGCCATCTAAAACTATTTTGCTAATTTGGTTTTGCTAATTATTTTATCATATTAACTAAAATACTGGTAATATTTGTACCAGGACCATTTAAAAAAGACTGAAATATTATATCAAAAATAGCAACCAGTTACAGAAAGATATACAGTTTCTATTATATAATCATATACATTTTAAACTAAAAAGTGGATTGATTTAAAAATGTAACTGGAATTTTTAAAATGGAGTTTTTAAAATAGTTAATCTAAAATGGAAATTGCTGCTATATGTAAATAATAACAATAACTTACATATGTTGTAAAAAATAATTGTATTAAAAATAAATAAATAAATAGAGTATATAAAGTTAATAATAGTGGGGCTAATAAAGAGTATATAATTTATATAGAGTATATAATCATTTTAATTCCTTCACTGGAATGAATTAATTTAGTTTTTAAGATAGTTCATTTAAAATGGACATTGCTGCTATATAAATAATTTAACTGCTATAATTATGTACTTAATTGAATTTGAAAATGATTTAATAATACTTGTATTTTATTACTGTTTACTAACGGTTAATATATATTTTTTTATTGAAAATAAATAAATAAATAAATAAATTAATTAATTAAAATAAGTAAATAAATATTTAAAATGACAATGTTAGTAAACAGTAATAAAAGTAGGAAATCATCAGATATGTGTTACATGTAAAACATTTATTTATTTATGTTTATTATTTTTTATTTTATAACATAAATGTTTACATCTGATGATTTTTAAAAAGAAAAAGAAATATATATTAAATAATTTAAAATAATTACTTTTAGATTGTTTGGTGTTGTTCATTACTAAAATTTCGTCATTATATTTTAAATATATTTTTAAAATATATATATTATTTTTACTTAATTTTATGTTAATTGTTCAACATTTAACACTTATATATATCTAATGATTGAATGCTTTTATGACTGATAATTCTTTAGTTATAATTATATAAATATTTTAATTATCTATCTATCTATCTATCTATCTATCTATCTATCTATCTATCTATCTATATATATATATATATATATAATTTAATTATATATATATATTAAATTATTATATATTTGTGTGTGCATGTGTGTTTGTGTGTATAAATATATTTAAAATAATTAGTTTTAAATGGTTCAGTGTTTTACATTACTAAAATTATGTAATTACATTACACATTATATATATATATACATATATATATATATATATATATATATATATATATATATACATATATATACATAATTTAATTCTATACATATTTTAACTTATTATATATTTGTGTGTGTGTTAAGTTTATATATATAAACTTGATTTAAAGTAATTATGGTAATTACCTAATATAGTACTTAAAAAAGTAGATAGATATAGATATAGATATATATAGATAGATAGATAAAATAAATCACTAACATTTAAACAAGAATCATGTTACATAATGACCATTTTTATTACTTCATGGACAGACACTCAGACAGAGTGAACCCGTATTTAGGTGTACATATGCTGGGACACAATAGCCTGTGCTTGCGAACTGCTGCACAAAGCAGGTGGCGAAACCCAGAAATGTGTGCTGTTGTTTGTATAATCTGTGTGATTGTGGTGGGCTGCTGCTAAGCCCTGCTAAATCAGCTTAGCACATGTCCTGTTGTGGAGGAGGCTTGTTTTAAAGACCCCCCTCCTGAACCAGCCGTCCTTTAGGAGCGCGAGAGAGAGGAGGCCAGACACTGAATCAAAGATTATTCTCTGAGGATGACACTCCCCACATCTCACAGGACTCCCAGGATGAACATACGGCCAGACACACATAATCAAACACAAATTAGGCGTATGAGTGTGTGTTTTTGTGTACAAACATGTAATTACAAAGAAAAAGATAACTATTTAGGCATATATAGACAGATTTTGTCAGATTTCTGTTTAAGTAAAGTTACTTCCATAATTAACATAATTCATTCTTTTCATTTGTATTTATTTATTTATTTTTGTTAAATCTTACTTTAAAATGATTGTTGATCATTAAAATTTATGAAGAAAAATAATACAACTAAAGTCACTGATCTTAGGTCTTGGGATTACCTTTTTTAATTAAATTAAGTTAAATTAATAAAACTGTATATCATTTTAATGTTATATTTTTAATATTTATATTTAATGATTTAACACTTTCGTTGTTTTGTTAATTCAACAAACACAGTCTACCCTACTATATTTTATATGTCGACTACAATATTTTTTTTATTTAAAATTACATTTACTTAATAGTTTCTATTTTTTATTTTATATTACATTTTATATTTTATTGTGTTTTATTTTACATATTTTATTTGTTGATTATTTGTTTAGTATTTTATAAGTCAGGTATTCTTTGTGATTCATGTTCAGGTGATTCATAAAAAAAGTCATTGAAAGCCTCGAAATGAAATAAATTTACAGTTATAGTTATATTATATTTATATTTTTATTGTATTTTATTTTACTTATTTTACATTGTTATTTTAATTTAAGTCCCTGAAAATAGGCTTTTGGAATTATCCCATTTTTTTCAAATGTAAAAATAAGGCAATGTAATTGAATACATAAATACTATTAATCGTTTTATTATTACATGAAGTTTAGTTTTCTTTAATTTTAAAAATATAATTTAATAAATATTAAAATTATATATTTAATTAAAAAATTCGATAGTTTGTATTTTTATTCTATTTGATTTTACTCATATGTATATTTCACATTTTAATGTCAATTTACATTATGCATTTTGCACCATTTCACATTTTAATGTTAATTTACATTGCATATTTTACTTCTTTTACTTTGTAAATTTCACAATTAAATTTTAATTTACATTGCGTATTTTGCATAATTTATCATGTTTATTTCACCTCTTTTACTTTGTAAATTTCACGTTTTAATTGTGATTTACATTGCGTATTTTGCACCATTTCTCATATTTATTTTACTTTGTAAATTTCACTTTTTAATTTTATTTTACATCGTACATTTTGCACCATTTATCATATTTATTTTACTTTACTTTGTGAATTTCACATTATAATTTTAATTTACATTGTGCATTTTACACCATTTATCATATTTATTTTACTTTATAAATTTTACTTTTTAATTTTAATTTACATTGCGTATTTTGCACCATTTATCATATTCTTACTTCTTTACTTTGTAAATTTCACTTTTTAATTTTAATTTACATTGTGCATTTTGCATCATTTATCATGCTTATTTTACTTCTTTTACTTTGTAAATTTCACTTTTTAATTTTATTTTACATCGTACATTTTGCACCATTTATCATATTTATTTTACTTTGTAAATTTTATGCTATAATTTTAATTTACACTGCGTATTTTGCACCATTTCTCATATTTATTTTGCTTCTTTTATGTTGTATATTTCACATTTCAATTTTAAATTTTATATTACTTATTTTGCACCATTTCTAACATTTAATTTACTTCTTTTACTTTATATATTTCACATTTTAATTTACATTACATACCATTTCTCATATGGTGCTAAGCTGCAGTGCTTTGGCAATACAAATGTACAATTTTTCCATAAAGCACAGTAAATAGAAATTGAGAGAGATTTGTGGGGTTATAAAAACCTTACTAAGATTGTAAAGATGTAAATCCCCTAAAACACAAGTCAGTCAGCATCACCAGGACCCCTGAACCCCCAGCTCTCCACCTCTCCACCGCCTCCTTCCGCCGCACTCAAGACAGAACAGAGGAAGAATTAAGACAAGAGTGAGTGAAAGTGTGAATGAAAGGGGGACACCTGGAGCAGGACCCTGTAGTGCTCTACACTGAGGGGTATTGTAGACTAATAACAGGGCTGGAGTGTGCGTGCGTGAGTGTGTGGTTGCCTTGGTAACAGGACTCAGCTGATTGTAGGGTTATGGGGTGTGGAGGGGGGGATTGTTTGGAAAGCATCTGTATGCAAATGTCATTATGGTATAGAGATGTTTGGAGAGGCCACGAGGAGAAGAGAGAGGGGGGTAGAGAGACAAATGGACTGACGGATGGATGCATAGTATCTACAGAAACACTCCAGCGACGGACGCTGCTAGTTGCAATCTAAATCCATCAAGAAAATAAGACACTTCACTTAAAAGGCCTCATACAGCATCATATTAGCAGACTTCTGAGAAGATTCTGTAACAATATACGATCGTAATGAACCTGCATTATAAAACGTCATTTGTCTTTTAGACACTGCCTCATAAAAAGAGATACTGAAACATTGTTAACTTTATATTAGATTAGGTATAAGGCCATAAACTCCTGAAATGAAATATATTTCGCATTTCGTTCTGTGACACGTTCGCTTGATTTGATTTCCTACAACCACTTAAACTGAATAGGCCTCATTTATGAATTGGGCTGGGCTGGGAACCAAGAACCCGTTCCACTTTTTAAAACTTGGAACACTTATTCAGTGACAACTCAACACTACTGTAATACTGAATCTACAGCACAAAAAAAAAGCAAAAAAAAAAAAAGCTGTCAACTGTGTGTCAGTTATTTTTAGTGAACCAGAAACATACATGTACAGCATGACCAGTGTAGTACAGTTCATAAACAAATAACTCTAATGAGTCAACTTTATTGTGTGTGTGTATGTGTGTGTGTGTGTTTGTGATTTAACACAGCATAGCCAGTGTAGTCTGATTTATGAATGACAGAAGTCAGCTTATTTTAGTGAATCAAAAACACACATCATGTGAAGTTCAACTCAATTCCTAAACAAATGGCTCTAATGAATCAGCTCTTGTTAGTGAATCACAAACATACAGCGTGGTCAGTGTAGTCCAATTTATGAATGACTCGAAAATCAGTTCATTTTAGTGAAGCAAAAACATACAGCGTGACCAGTGTAGTTTGATTCCTGAACAAATGACTTAAATGAGTCAGTTGTTTTTAGTGAATAAAAACATACAGCATGTCCAGTTTAGCTCAATTCTTAAACAAATGACTCTAATGAATCAGTTCTTTTTAGTAAATTAAAAATTTACAGTGTGACCAGTAGACTGATTCCCGAACAAATGACTCTAATTAGTCAGTTCTTTTTAGTGAATAAAAAACATACAGCATGTCCAGTTTAGCTCAATTCCTAAACAAATGACTCTAATGAATCATTTCTTTTTAGTGATTCAAAAATATACAGCATGACCATTAGACTGATTCCCAAACAAATGACTCTAATGAATCAATTCTTTTTAGGGAATCAAAAATATTCAGCATGTCCAGTTTAACTCAATTCCTAAACAAATGACTCTAATGAATCAATTCTTTTTAGGGAATCAAAAATATTCAGCATGTCCAGTTTAGCTCAATTCCTAAACAAATGACTCTAATGAATCAGTTCTTTTTAGGGAATCAAAAATATTTAACGTGACCAGTGTAGTTTGATTCCTGAACAAATGACTTAAATGAGTCAGTTGTTTTTAGTGAATAAAAACATACAGCATGTCCAGTTTAGCTAAATTCTAAACAAATGACTTGAATGAATCAGTTCTTTTTAGTGAATCAAAATATACACAACGTGACCAGTGTAGACCAATGCCAGAACAAATGACTCTAATTGGTCAGTTCTTTTTAGTGAATCAAAAATATTCAGCATGTCCAGTTTAGCTCAATTTCTAAACAAATGACTCTAATGAATCAGTTCTTTTTAGGGAATCAAAAATATACAGCATGACCATTAGACTGATTCCCGAATAAATGACTCTAATGAATCAGTTCTTTTTAGTGAATCAAAAACATACAGCGTGGTCAGTGTAGTCCGATTTATGAATGACTCAAAAATCAGTTCATTTTAGTGAAGCAAAAACATACAGCATCCAGTTTAGCACAATTCCTAAACAAATAACTCAAATGAGTCAGTTCTTTTTAGTAAATCAAAAACGTGTGACCAGCTTAGTCTAATTCAAGCAAAAAGTCCAAGACTCTAAAAAGACTCTAAAAAGACTTTAATTAACTTTATAGTGAATCAAAATCATACAACGTGATCTGTGTAGTTTGATTTTATGAATCAAAGACACAGCATGTCCAGTTTAGCTAAATTCTAAACAAATGACTCGAATGAATCAGTTCTTTTTAGTGAATCAAAATATACACAACGTGACCAGTGTAGACCAATGCCTGAACAAATGACTCTAATTGGTCAGTTCTTTTTTTAGTGAATCAAAAACATAAAGCGTGGCCAGTGTTGACCGATTTATGAATGGCTCTAAGAAATCAGTTCATTTTAGTAAATCAAAAACAGTTTAGCTTAATTCATAAAAAAAGGCTCCAAAGAATCAGTTATTTTTTTTACTGAATCAAAACCATACATACACACATACTGAATCAAAAACATACATGACCAGTGTAGTGTGGTTCCTGAAGAAATTAGTCATTTTTTTTTTAAATTAAAAACATCTGAGTGTCTAGTTTAGCACAATTCCTAAACAAATGACTCTACTGAATCAGTTCTTTTTTTGTAGTTATGTAGTTATTGTAGTAGTTAGTAGTTTTGTAGTTATTGTTGCTCATATGACAACAGTACACATTATGCATTTTGTGAGTAATATTTTATAAATAGTAATGTATAAATTTTTTATGCATTATTTATTTATTTTTAAATATTGTTAAGGCCAATTATTGCTGCCTATAAAAAGCAATTAAAAAGTGTGTGTACGGTCTTGGCCAAAAATATCGGCACCCTTGCTGTTCTTTCAGAAAATTGTTCCAATTGCAAATGTTTTGGTGTTCACGTGCTTATGTTTTTGTTTGCACTGCAACAACTTGATCAAATTTCACACAGAACTCAAAAATGGACTGGAGAAAATTATTGGCACCTTTACACTTATTTATTGAAAGTATCTCATCATTTGCAATAGAATTTCATTTCTTTTTTCAAATTCCTAAGAGCTACTAAAAGAATCATCGATTCCAGAAGGAATCGTTACATCCGGAATCAGAACTGGAATTGTTACGATTCCCATCTCTGTTTGTAAACAAGTCCGTCTAAAATGCTCATAAGAGCATTAACTAAACCGTGGCTTTTAATTGAATGCAACAATTAATGCAAGAACAGATTCATGAACGATTCACACAAAAATTTGTTCTACTTGTGTTTGGTGTTCACGTGCTTATGTTTTTGTTTGCACTGCAACAACTTGATCAAATTTCACACAGAACTCAAAAATGGACTGGAGAAAATTATTGGCACCTTGTCAAAATTGTAAAAAATAACTGCTTTTCAAGCATGTGATGCTTCTGTAATTTGTATTTAGACACACCTGTGGCAAGTAATAGGTACGGGCAATATAGTAATCACATTTGCAACCAGTTAAAATGGAGAAAAGTTGACTCAACCTTTGTGTTGTGTGTCACACTGAGCCTGAAGAAAAGAAAGAGTAAAGAGTTCTCTGTGGAGAGAGAAATAAGACATAATTGAGAGAGAAATAATTGTGGAAAAACATGGACAATCTCAAGGCTACAAGTCTCCAGAGATCTTAATGTTCCTGTGTCCACTGTGCACAATATCATCAAGAGGTTTACAGCCCATGGCACTGTAGCTAACCTCCCTGGACATGAACGGAAGAGCAAAATTAATGAAAAATTGCAACAAAGGATTGTTCAAATGGTGGATAAAGAACCTTGATTATCTTCCAAACAAATTCAAGCTGATCTGCAGACACAGGTTACAACAGTGTCAGCTCGCACTATCCTTCGCAATCTGAATGAAAAGGGACGCTATGGTAGGAGTCCCAGGAGGACACCACAGCTGACACAAAGGCATAAAAAAGCAAGATTGGAGATGCCAAAACTTCTGTAACAAAACCACAATCCTTCTGGGAGAACCTACTGTGGACAGATGAGACAAAAGTAGAGCTTTTTGGTAAAGGACATCATTTCACTGTTTACAGAAAAAGAAGAGGCCTTCAAAGAAAAGAACACAGTCTCTACAGTCAAACATGGTGGAGGTTCAAAGATGTTTTGGGGTTGCTTTGCTGCTTCTGGCACTGGATGCCGTGACTGTGTGAACAGCATCATGAAATCTGATGATTACCAAAGAATTTTGGGGCGCAACATAGTGGCCAGTGTCAGAAAGCTGCGTCTCTACCAGAGGTCATGGGTCTTCCAGCAGGACAATGACCCGAAACACACTTCAGAAAGCACTGGTTAATAAAAACAAAGCGCTGGAGAGTTCAGAAATGGTGAGCAATGAGTCCAGATCTGAATCCCATAGAACACCTGTGGAGAGATCTCAAAACAGCAGTTAGGAGTAGACATCCTTCAAATCTGAATGACCTGGAGCAGTTTGCAAACGAAGAGTGGTCCAAAATTCCAGTAGAGAGGTGTAAGAAACTCATTCATGGTTACAGGAAGCGACTGATTTCAGTTATTTTTTCCAAAGGGGGTGCTACCAAATATGAAGTTAAGGTTGTGAATACCAAAACATTTGCAACTGCAACATTTTTCTGAGAGAAGGGTTGCATTTTCTGACAGAATTGCAAGGGTGCCAATATTTCTGGGCATGACTGTAAATACACATTTTGCAAGAATTCTTTACACTTATTTATTGAAAGTATCTCATCATTTGCAATAGAATTTCATTTCTTTTTTCAAATTCCTAAGAGCTACTAAAAGAATCATCGATTCCAGAAAGAATCGTTACATCCGGAATCAGAACTGGAATTGTTACGATTCCCATCTCTGTTTGTAAACAAGTCCGTCTAAAATGCTCATAAGAGCATTAACTAAACCGTGGCTTTTAATTGAATGCAACAATTAATGCAAGAACAGATTCATGAACGATTCACACAAAAATTTGTTCTACTTGTGTTTCATGAATGAGACCTAATGAGGCCTGTTTCTGTGTGCATTGTGTAATTTGGCATGCGTGCGCGTGCAGTTTATCCCACCTACGGAAGTAAACTCCGAAATCAAATCAACAGTGTTCCTTTATGACTCTGCTAATCTCTGCCAAAGTAATTTGATTTTCCCACACGCAATAAAAAAGCTTGTGATGCAACTAATACACATTTCCCACTAATTCAAGCAATGATATTTTTTTTCCCCGCGCCGCTACGAATGCTAATAACGTGTAGCAGCTTTTAACTCTTCGAACAAGGAGATTTGTATGGAGCGAGTCATTACCTAACAGCTTTTTTTCATCCGCGAAAGCTATTTAATGACAGGTAGCCAGAAAAAGGCTTTTTCGTTCCTTACGAGGAAAAGAAAGTAGCCGTATGCAATAAAAGCGCTGACGTAAATAGTTTTACACACACTTCTAATGAAATCCTTTAGTGAGACGTATTTCCACAGAGAATGAGGGAGAGAGAAAGACAGCAGTAGGGTTTTTTATGTGCTGCTCTCACTTAATGTACTCAGTAGCAGTGCCTGATGGGTAATTACAATAGTCACAACACAGATGGGGGGCAGTGTCACCGTGGCCTTAAGCGCGCCGGCACACACACATACGGCCAGATGAATAAGCGCTGACACACTCCTGAATGCCTATTTCCCCCTTAACAAACAGCCAACATCATTAAAATCTACACTTGGAAAACACATCTCGTCCCGATCCTGCCCTCCATTAACATAGTCTGACTTTTTATACTTGCTTTTCTCCTCACATTTACCCTTTGTTTGGTTCTCGCTCGAAATAAGCTCTCGTTTCTTTTGGCGAAATCTCTATCGGGCACCGGATGCGGACGAGTTTGCCCTCTCTCTCTTTTTGTAGGCCTCTCATCAAAGCTTTTGTCCAGGTTAAGGTCTTAAGACAGACGTAAAAAGAGTCAGAAAGAGAGAAAGAGAGAGAGAGAGAGACTTTTGAATAATTCATGGTGGCCTATAATGAAGCGCGGTCCACTCTTTAAAGTGTTTGGTGTGTAATGGAGTTTCAGACACACAGCTATCATTTTCTCTTAATGGCGCTTTCTGGGCTGCTTGCTGTGACCCTCTCGGCACACGCACACACACCAGCAAAGGCGATTACCGACAGCTGCTGGAGTTTCGAAGTGGCCAAAGTGGGCAATTTTCTCAATGCCATTTAAACAACAAACACAGCAGCGTGTTTAAAGAGAAGAGCGGACGGCGGGGGGTGAGAAACGAGGAGGAGTTTGAGAGAGAGAGAGAGAGAGAAGGTGATGTTGGCTATTGTGATTCAGGACGAGTGCGTAAGGGTGCGTAGCGGGGGGGTTCATTAGGAGAACTCCAGGTTGAGTGTGTACATGCTCACATCTGGCCTGAAGTTGACTGCATCCTGTGCGCAAGCTGCTCGGAGTTCAGATCTCTGTGATTCATTCGCCACGTATGCCTTCGTTTCACATGCAGCGATGATCAGGGAACATGTGACAGCAACTTGGCAGCGTGCTTTTGGAATAATTACGCATCCCGCTGCTTTAAAGTCAACACGAAATAGCCTTCGCAACCTATTTTACTTGTGTAATGTGACAATGTGCAATAGGATGTTATTTTATTATTTTTTGAATATGAATACACAAATACAGAAATTGTGAAAACACAATTTTTGAATTACAATTATCATTATTATTATTTTTTTGAGGCATTAAGTCAAAAAAGAAAAGAATGAAATTACAAACATTCTTGGACAAATAACAACAAGTCTTGCCTTGAAAAACATATTTAATTTTTAGGATATTTATTTATTTATTGAATACACAAATACAAACATTAATAAAAAAAGTATTATTTAAAATTATTATTATTATTTTTGAGAAATAAAAAAAAAAGAACAAAGAACATTTTTTTGAACAAATAACGATGTATTAAGCAGTTATTATTCTGAAATAATTCTATTTAATTTTATATTATAGTCTTTAACTAAATTTTTGAAGTCAGACGGTCAATTAATTCATTTATTTGTTACATTTTTAAGACATTAGGATATTAATTTTTTTCTTGAATACACAAATACGGAAATGTTGACAGCACAATTTTTAAATTCATTTTTTAAAGTTAATAACTTCAGAAAAGAAAATAATTTTTGAACAGACAACAACAATGTATTAAGCAGTAATTATTCTGAAGTGATTTTATTACATTTTATTTTAAAAATCCATTAAATTAAATTAAATTAATTAATTAATTAAAAAATTTTTTGTGGTGTATGGAGGGCCAAATTACTCAAAATTAAATAATTAAATAAATGTTGAAATATATAAATAAATCGTTAAATGCATCATTTAATTATTGAAAGGATAAATAAATGTATAAATATTTATTTAAATATATTTTTATTTAATTATTTATTTCTTTAAATATTTATTTAATTATTTATTTAAATATTTATTTATTTATTTATTTATTTATTTTAATATTTATTTATTTATTTACGCATTTATTTATTGCCTCCACATTTCATTTTGAGGTTTGCGGTTGTCGGCACGTCACTCAACAATAGTGGGCGTCACCTTTCCAGCTCGATTACTTTGGTCTTTCTAGTTCAGGCACCTTTTCCGTGTTTTTCGCATCACAAACTATAGCTGATTGAGGATGCTACAGTAAAAGATCTGTCGCTGACTCTTGCAGATGAAGTGACATGACATCTGACACACGAAAACCATTAGCACACGCCACTATGCTCAGCGGCACAACCGCTGACACTTCCGGTTTTCACTGACATGAATCAGCAGAGACTGACACGTGACACTGACACTCTTACTGAACATGTGAACACACACACTGAACACAAATACAGACATTTTGAAAGCACAATTTTTAAATTAAAATCATGTTTTTTTAGTGATAAAAATGTATTAAGCAATAATTTTAATTTTATTTTAAAAATGTATTATAATTTTATTTTAAAATCTATTTTGTTTTATTTATTCTTTTTTTTTGGAATACACAAATACAAAAATGTAGAATTTTGCACATTTTTTAAATTATTATTATTATTATAGAGGGATACATTTAAAAAAGAAAATAATGAAATGTAAACATTTTTAAATAAACAACAACATTAATCAGTATTAATCAGTAATTATTCGGGAATAATTCTATTTAATTTCATTTTAAAATCTATTTAATTTTATTTATTTTTTACTCCAAGGATATATTTCTTTTTTTGAATATACATTTTGAAAGCACAATTTCTGAATTAAAATTTTACTAACACTTTGGAATAGGGTACACTTATTCACTAGTAACTATGACTTTTCCCTTAATAAATTCCTAATTTAATGCTTTTTAATAGTTGTTAAGTTTAGGTATTCGGTAGGATTAGGGATGTAGAATAGGGTCATGCAGAATAAGGCAATAATATGTGCTTAATTAGTACTAATAAATGGCTAATATCTTATGCTAATAAGCAACTAGTTAAGAGACTGTAAAATAATGTAAATGAAATTCTGAAAAGCATTAAACAAACACCAACAATGTATTAAGCAGTAATTATTATGAAACAATTCAACTTAATTTTATTTGAGTGGATTAATTAATGGATTAATTATCCATGATATTTGTACCAAAGTGTCCTCATTACTGTGTAATTCCACAATTAAGTACTGTAAGTAATTAAGTAATATACAAGTTTTTTGTTAGTTGCTAATCATGCATATTTTACTGTTCCTACTATATTAAATGCCTGTAACGTGTAACAAAGACACATTAGAAACAAGGTGTTATCAGAAGGAAGAAAATGGGCACTGACCCAGTTGCAAGCCTTTTTTTAAAATTTGGAATAACATGCACTGCATGAATAATGCACAATAAGACCAGGGATGTGCATTAAGAAAGTAAATAAGGTCAAATCTGATTTCATGTTGACTCTAAACTACAGGCCTTTGCTATCTAAAAATCAGCATCAGGGAAATACAAGCTATAAATCCCCCAGCATGACCCTCCCGGTTGAAATAACAGCTTTGTTTGGTCAGTGAAGGGGCAGCAGATTGTGTGGAGACTTCCAAACTAAACTAATCCCATCCTAGAACACCGAACAGCTGTTCTGGTGCTGTGGTCAACACCAAACCACACACACACCTCACAAGGCTAATATTTGCTCTATTGATGCTGCTGCAGTGGCCACAGCAAAGTACAAAAACAAAGGATCATTAAAATGCCCCACCGCTCTCATCCCTCTAAAAGGCCAGTTATAAATTTTAAATCAGCAATGAGGAATTTAGCTGCATTTTTTTCAGTTCTTTTAGGCATCAGAGGCTTTCATTAGAGTACAGAAGAATGATCAAAGTATTTTCCCTTCATCTCTCTCACTTTTCCCTCTATTTTATTGACAACTCAGGTTGTTTTTCATCTTTTGCTGCCTATTTGTTCCTCCTGTAGTTCCACATGACTGCCTCTGATTGAACAGAAACTATCAAACCATCATGGGTCTCTCTTCCTGTCTATTTACACACACGCACACACGTGCACACACACACACATTTGAAGCTATATTAGTAAAGACCGCTCACAGACACAATGGTTTTCAAACTAAGAATAATGCTATTTACTATAACCTACTACATACTTTTAAAATAAATGTTCTTTACTGGCATCTATGGTTCCATGAAGAACCTTTAAAGGGATAGTTCACCCAAAAGTGAAAATTCTGTCATTAAGTACTCATCATCTTGTCGTTCCAAAACTATAAGACCTATGTTCGTCTTTAGAACATAAATTAAGATATTTTTGATGAAATCCAAAAGCTTTCTGACCCTGTATAGACAGCAACACAACTGGCACGTTCAAGGCCCAGAAAGGTAGTAATAATATTGTTAAAATAGTCTATGTGACATCAGTAGATCAACTGTATTTTTATAAAGCTATGAGAACTTTTTGTGTGCAAAGAAAACAAAAATAATGACTTTTTTCAACAATTTCTTCTCTTCTGTGTCTTCCGTGTCAAAACGTGGTAGTACTTTATTTTGCATTAAAACCTTTACTGATATCCAGATATCAGTAAATTTAAACCAAAATTTGATTTAAAAGCATTTTTAAATAGTGAGGAACACTTTACATTTTATCTCAAGTCAATTTAGTATATTAAAGTATTCAAAAAGGCCTTTAGAAGCATAGGTAAACCTGCAAACTCTCTCTCACACACACACATCTGTAACTTGTTTTTAGTTTGCAGTAGATAAGAGTTCATTACAAGAGAAAAATGAGAACTTTACCCCCTGATTCAATTTGCCAGGTGAGCATGCAAGATTTGAGAGCTGTGTGTGTGTGTGTGTAAGCATGGCACACCTGTAATTTGAGGCTGTAACTTCCTTTTGTGTGCGGGAAAGTTTGTGTTCTCTCTCTGGTCTTTTGTGCCGAGGAGTTGAGTGTAAGTAAATAGTGCTCGCGTGGAGGAGACAAAGACCTAAACCTGCACCTGCCGCACCCGGTTTGCTGAAGAGAATACAGTCCTCTTTTAAAACCATTAACCCTTGCTCACCTCTTTGTACCTCTTTTCTATTTTTTACTTCGCACACACTGCAGGACTGCACACCGAACAGCAGTATGACTAAATGTGAGCTCTGTTTTTTTCACTTTCCATTAACTCAGTGAGTATTTTCAATTTCGCTTCAAAACTGGTGAATACAAAAGAGTTCATGATGGAAGTTTTCCCTGTATTGGAGACTTTCAGTTGCGGAAAAAAAAGTAAAAATATTGTACATTTTTGTAATAATGAGGCTGCAACTTAATTTAACTGTCACATGGCAACATGGCAGATGTACTTGCGTGAGGTTCAAGAACAAACCTCACTGGTTCTCACCAGTCAAACAAGTAGGCCAGCCCCCTAATAGTCAAATAACCGTTAGTTGACGAGAAGAGGCTTGGTTGATGAAAACATAATTAGTCGCTTAGTCGCAGAAAAAAAAATCCACAGGAAGTGACAAAGTCATGCAGTCCGTGACAGACAGATCGTTAACAGCTGGTCTTTGTGTCGGGCTGGACATTCATCATTCATCAGCCTCAAATATGGCTTTTCATCTGAAATATGTAAGTAGTAACAACTTTACATGGCTGCTCTAATGTTAACTTAGAAAAAATGTGCACTATTGAAGTGTGGAAGCTGAACAGTAGCGCGCTTACTGTATGACAGATGGAGGCGCCGGTGCGGTCACTTGCTCTTAAAATACTCTGTCATTTTTGGTCGTACAAATAAAAGTAATACCTCTTATAAAGACTCTATGTTTTTTTGTGTGCACTCACAATAACAACGAAACGTTGGGCTTTTGTAAAATAATTAAAGCACACAAGATGCACTTTCTGCTGTCTCGGTCTCTGTGAGCTTGAGCGTGAAACTTCCAAACTCTGTGTATACTTGCCTTACAGACATGAAAAATATCTTTATATATTTATACCTTTATATTTATTTATTAAGGGTTACTCCACCCCAAAATGAAAATTTTGTCATTGATCACTTACCCCCATGTCGTTCCAAACCTGTAAAACCATCTGTCTTTGGAACACAATTTAAGATATTTTGGATGAAAACCCGGGAGGCTTTTGACTGTCCCATTGACTGTCAGGTAAATACCACTGTCAAGACCCAGAAAAGTATGAAAGACATCGTCAAAATATCAGTAGTTCAATCTGAATTTTATGAAGCGACGAGAATACTTTTTTACACACAAAAAAACCCCAACAATTTTATTCAACAATTCGTCTCCTCCGCACCTGCGTACGCCGTTCTGTGTCAGCCGCACTACACAGATACGTTTTCTTTACACAGTTTGTGCCCAGCGGACCCCCCCCAAAAAATGGCGCTACGCTGACGCGGAGGAGATGAATTGTTGAATAAAATCTGTATTTTTTTTTCTCTGCGTACAAAAAGTATTCTCGTTGCTTCATAAATTTCAGATTGAACCACTGAAGGCAGATGGACTATTTTGATGATGTCTTTCATACTTTTCTGGGTCTTGACAGTGGTATTTACCTGGCAATCAATGGGACAGTGACGAGCCTCCCAGTTTTCATCCAAAATATCTTAAATTGTGTTACGAAGATGAACGAAGCTTTTACTGGTTTGGAGAGTCATGGGTGTAAGTGATTAATGACCAAATTTTCATTTTGGGATAGAGTAACCCTTTAATTTAAAGATTAAATGTGAAATTATTGCAACGTAAAGTACTGTATATTTAAAAACTTTTACATTAGGTGCGATTAATCGCAATTAATTTCAGATTTTTTTTTTTTTTTTAATCGATTGACAGCACTGGTGAAGTATACCTTGAACCTTGAACATTCGTACTATCTACATGATTTTAATACTCACATCGCCCACATGAGCACCACAGCTCAGTGTGTCAGAACACATGTGCCAATCACTACACCGCAGCTTTGATCTTAATTTACTCCTAACTATATTCCCAGAAGCCTCTGTAAAGACATCATATAAATGTTTGTTTTGGACAGCATGATGCTGCATTGTGAGGGAACATCTATATTGTGTATATCTTTAAATAACCCATAACAGTACGAGTCCTTATCATGTGTGTTTTCAAGGATGAAATTACTGAGTCAAAACAAGCACTGTCAAATCACTCTGAATATCACTACACTGCAGGCTACTCATATAAATATTATTGGCATAATAACTGTTAGTGCAATTGCTCCTATTGCTTTTTATGACAACACAGTGTTTTGGTTTAGTCGTCATTGTTGTTGGCAATGTGTGTACCTTCAGAGCACAAGGGTTTAACTTACTTTATTTTTTAAAGGTGACCTATGCCCCTTTTTACAATATGTAATATAAGTCTCAGGTGTCCTCAGAATGTGTCTGTGAAGTTTCAGCTTAAAATACCCCACAGATCATGTATTATATCATTTTAAAAATGACGATTTTGAGTGAAAGCAGAAACATGCTATTTTTCGTGCATGTCTCTTTAAATGCAAATAAGCTGCTGCTCCCCGCCCCTTTTCCAGAGTAAGACTGTGCCTTTACAGCTCCTACCTCAGATACTCTGACAAAAAAACATCTGTTAGGTTTTGATTATCTTGTCTGTCACACTGAAATCATGCGTTTTAAAACTTTTCTGAGCTTCCAAAGCTAACACATAAAGCAGCTGTCACACGGAATGTGAGTACTAAACTAAGTTCTCTTTCAAGTCTTATTGTGCTTAAACTGTTAAGTACACACAAGTTTATGTTAAAAACACAAAAACAGTCCATTATGTGAAGTCCATTAACTTCATATATGAAGGAAAACAGCTTGGAAAGAAATCGCATGTCAATTTTTGTCTAGTAAAGAATCCTATCCTAAATCCACATTCAGAAATGTGAGCAGCAAATCATCATATTAGAGTGATTTCTGAAGGATCATGTGACACTGAAGACTAAAGTAATGATGCTGAAAATTCAGCTTTGCATCACAGGAATAAATTACATTTTAAAATACATCTAAATAGAAACGGCTAGTTTAAATGTTGATAATATTTCATAATACTGCTGTTTTTACTGTATTTTTTATCAAATAAATACAGCCTTGATGAGCATAATAGACTTCAGAAGTTGTGTAGAATGCTTTCAGTCTAAATTCACCGGATCTCACTAATATGTATGAGATCTGTACGCTGAAATTCTGTGAAAGCAACATCACTAGTTTCCCCACACTGGTTAGAGAGGAAAGGGAGTCTGTGCAAGTCCCCCGTGCCAGGTGTTATGCTGTACCCAGGTGTATTTATGAGTGTCCAACTGCGACATGTGTTTTACACACATTACGGTGTAAGGAGAAAGAGGTGTGGCCATGAATAATGGAGTTTCAATTTAAATTCCTACTTCTAACCTCTGAGACGTCTATATAATTCATGAAACAGATACAGGAAAGCATGATTTACATGAGTGAGAGTGTGTATGTGTGCCTGGCCTATGTGTGCATGAATGAATCATTCATATGATATTTTTCCCATGGACCTCTTGCGAGCATGCGAGCAGATTTTGAATGTGAATCAGATTTTAACTGTTAAATTGTTCTTTATAGCCGTTTATGTATGCTGAGCCGCGGCTTGTGTTTACATGCGTTCGTGAGTGTTTTTGTATTTGGGGTGATTATGTTCATAAGGGCGTTTGAGTGCTGATTTGTTGTTGCTGTGTTGTGTGTGATTATGTATGTGTGCCGATGTGGGATGGAGGTGATGAATCTATATGAATGCTAATGTAAAGCTATGGGAATGCTATAGGGAATGCTGGGATTGAAAAAAGAGTTTGTGTGTGCATGTAGGTGTATGTATGTGTAAGCCTGGGCTGGGTTACATTTATAAATGTTTAATATGTAAATTTGTGAGTGGCTGTGTGAGTGTGTAATGTAAACATGCATGTGTGTGTGGTCACTGTGTGATTTGTGATTGTCAGGTACACACTCTGGGATCTGAACAGCTACATGCATGGAATGTTAATGCAGGTGATATTCTCACTTTCTTTTCATCACTGTAACATATATACATCTTGCAAGAGTTGTCTACATTGTTCTGTAGTGCTTATTGAAGTGATGGAAGGAGGTCTGAATTTGCCATCATGTTCCTAAAAAAACCTGACATCAATATTAAAAAACTGTGTATTGACATCTATCTCTATTACAATATCTAGTATGCTGTCTTGCTGTTCACCACAAAAACAAACATGAAAGACCAAGTCACTACTGATTCCAAACAGTGTTAGGCTAACAACACAGCAACAAAAAATACAAAGCAGATGCAAAAATTCAAAATTTACTCCAGTGACACTGAATTTTTGGATTAGAATATCAGTGCAGTGTTGACAGAAACGTACTAATGTGTACATGTGTACATCTAGTAAGAACTCTAACTGCTGGATTTTGGACCAAGTGGAGTTTGTTTATTAAGCGCGTAGATCAACTACTCAATAAAGCATTACAATAATCTAACCTTGAGGTCATGAATGCATGAATTAACATTTCTGCATTTAAAATTGAGAGCATAGGTCGTAATTCAGATATATTTTTGAGATGGAAAAATGTGGTTTTACAAAAGCTAGAAATGTGGCTCTCGAAAGTAAAGATTGCTATAAAATAGCACACCGAGGTTCCTAACTGATGATGAAGAATTGACAAAGCAGCCATCAAGTTTTAAACAGTGTTCTAAGTTATTACATGTGGAGGTTTTTGGTGTGATAATTAACACTGCTGCTTTTTTTCTGAATTTAGCAGTAGGAAATTACTAGTCATCCAGTTATATCAACTATGTATTCCTATTTTGGAATTGCCTCGCCAGGCCGTGAAGAAATATAGAGCTGGGTATCATTAGCATAACAGTGAAAGCTGACACCATGTTTCCTGATGATATCTACTATGGGTAACATTTAAAGCGTAAAAAGCAACGGTCCTAGTCCTGAGCCTTGAGGTACTCCGTACTGCATTTGTGATCGATATTATACCTCTTCATTCACTGCTATGAATTGATGGTGGTCAAATAAGTATGATAAGAGCAGGGCTGTGTTTCCCAAAAGCATTGCAAGCCTAAGTTGATTTGGTGACAATGGAGCTACAATCAACTTAGGCTTACGATGCTTTTGGAAAATGTACCCCAGGTCATTTGTAACTCTAATGAGAACAGTCTCAGTACTATGATACTTCTAAATCCTGACTGATTTTTTTCTCAAGCATAGTTGTGAGGATACAACCTTTTTCAGTATCTCTGACAGAAAAGGGATATTTGAGATTAGTCTGTAATTAACTAATTCGGAAACATACGCAGAAAAACTCGTGAGCGCTGTGCCACTAATTTGTCAACAACAAAATCTTGCAGCTGAAAAGCTACACAACATTTTTCAGTAGTGAGATGGTAACGTTGCTGTTCTTGAAGCGGTTAAACTTACATTTTCGTTATTAGTAGAGACAGTGCTGCCGAACACTGTTGAGAGACACATAGACTCAGTTAATTCACACAGGCTTGATCTCTCCCTTTTCTTTCTCTCTCTAGTAACTGGATTCGACTGCATTAATAACTGCATTTTCAGTGGCTTAAAGCCCAGAGTATACTTAACTTTTTACAAATACGTTTGGGTCAGCATACAATGCGTGGCACAATTTCGTCATCAGAATAGTATGTGCATCACACCACCCGTTTTTTTGTAACTGCGTTTATTCTGTACGCACAGATCGCATATGCGCATTAAATTTGTTTTGCAGTAATCAGTTGTTCCACAAGGTGGCAACACTGTCCGGGGCCATTGTTTCACAGTAGAAAACAAAACTAAAGAGACGGAACAACAACAACAAAACAGTGGCAATTGCAATAACAACAGACGCTCACATTGACTAGCCCTTGTGAGCAAGAGGGTATGAGATAGACTAGCTTTGGTTTAAAACAGTTAAAAAAAATATTTGTTATCGGTCATAACGTATGGGGAAAAATAGAGCTGACACTAGACATAGATGAAGCTTTCTAGGGCCAACTTGATCTCATGACAAAATGAGGAAACTTTTTCGCAAGATGCGTTATACGTACCACCATATACGTTTTGTGACATTTTTAATGTGACATTTCCACTGAGTGGCGCTAAAAGAGTGTTCAGTTTTTTTCCCTGGAACAGATGAATGTGCAGGTTGCACACGCGCATTGAAGTTGTTTTGCAGTAATCAGTTGTTCCACCAGAAGGTAACACTGTCCTGGTCAATTATTTCACAGTAGAAAATGAAACTGAAGAGATGGAACAACAACAACAAAATAGCGGAGACTGCAACAACAGGCACTCAGACTGACAAGCACTTGTGAGTGAGAGAGTATGAGAGCCCAGCTTCGGTTTTAAAAGAATTCAAAAATATCAGATATCAGTCATAACTTAATGTGGGAAAATAAAGCACATACTGGACATGGATGAAGCTTTCTAGAGTGCATGTGTGGACCGTGCGCATTCATGCACAACATCAAATAGAGTATACTTTGAAAGGCTTTTAAAGGTATATGCTAGTTTACATGTACAAAAACGAAGTATACTTTGGACTTAATACTGTGTTGTTACCTGAATGATCCACAGCTGTGTTTGTTTGTTTAGTGATAGTAGTTCATGAGTCCCTTGTTTGTTCTGAGCAGTTAAACCTTCAGAAAATCCTTCAGGGCCCACAAATTCTTTGGTTTTCCAGCATTTTTGTGTATTTGAACCCTTTCCAACAATGACTGTATGATTTTGAAATTCATCTGAACAACTGAAGGACTCATATGCAACTATAACTGAAGGTTCAAACACTCACTAATGCTTCAATAGGAAACAAAATGCATTAAAATGCACAATTTTAATTGGCAGTTTTATTTATTTTTGCAGCTACATGACATTTTTTGGTAGTGAGATGATAAAGTTGCTGTTCTTGAAGCAGTTAAACTTACATATTCACTATTAGTAGAGATGCTGCTTCCAAACACTGCTCTGAGACACATACTCTCTTTAATAACTGCATTAGACTGCATTAATAACTGCACTGGCAAAAGTATCACTGACTGCGCACACCGATAAGCACTTGTGAGCAAGAGGGTATGAGATAGCCCAGCTTTGGCTTGAAAAAGATAAAAATTATTTGTTATCGATCATTATAGGGAAAACAGAGCAGATAATAGACATGGATGAAGCTTTAGAGCCAACCTGATCTCATGACGAAAATGTACCTGTAGCAACTTTTTCGCAAGATGCGAAATATGCACTGCCATGTACATTTCGTGACATATTCGATGTGAAATGTTCAATGAGTGGTGCTAAAAGAGCGTTAGTATTTTTCCTCCGGAACAGATATATAGTACGTTTTATGTGACGTCGGATTTGTACGTGTCACAGTTCTGACTTGAAATGTCCGTTGAGTGAGATTATAACTCTAATGCTCCGTGACCTTTTAAAATAACGTACCATCTGCACTACACCTAAACCGATAGTATGAACAAGAGTGAATGTGACGTAAAAACGCAATTGCAAGCATGCCATTTTAGCTTGTTTTTTGATCTCTCATCTTTTCCATCGTGAGTCATGTTTTTCACAGGATTTGTACCCAAGGATTCCGTATCCTAAGTCCAATTTTGTGCCGGCTAAGCTACCGAGCAAGCTTGTTACATCGGGAAAATGAAACATATGGAGCTGTGATCATAACAATCAAAATGATTACAAGTGCTAGCTGTTTTACTGCCTCTAGTGGTAATTTCCAGTGGAATCTGCAGAGACATGTACTCATTGGTCTTTTTTGTACATGTACATTTTTGTCATGAGATCAGGCAGTCTAGAGTGCATGTGTCGACCACTCGCATTTACGCACAAGTGGAGTATACTTACAGGCTACAGGTTCGACTGTATGTATACGCTAGTGTACACGTACAATAACAAAGTATACTTTGGGTTTAAGCCTCTGTTAGGCCTAAAATTACTTTTTGGAATTCACAATGGAGGCTTGAAGATGCATAAGAAATTAGTCCTACACTTAAGAGCATTTTAAGGACAAAAACCTGACAAATGTCTTGAAATACAACATCTGAACAATGTCTTCAGGTGTGGTAACCATAATATAACCAGAATAATTGACTCCATTACCACCTCAGGTGTGCATTATTTTATTTCAATGGCCTGTCGTCAAATATTCCTTACACTTACACACACACTCTATTCAGACGTCATGTTGGAAGCACCTAAAGTGTCTTTAAATGCTAGTTGGGAAGATCTAGGTTTTAACACAAAGATTATGTGTGTGTGTGTTTGTGCAACTGTTGATGGAAAGCAAAATGAAACTGACAAAAATGGAAAAAGCTGCTAATATGAAAAGCTAAATAAACCACATACACATTTAGAGTCAAGACAGTCCATTTACATGAGCTCTTTAGACCCCTTTTAAGCTGAAAGGAGATCTCTCATACAGTTTTTTTTTCTTTAAAGAAAAACTGTCAGCGGATGTTTAAAGCCAAAAACATACAAACAGAAAGATACAAGAAAACTGTTCAAACAAGCTGTAGCTATCGGCTTTGAACAAGAGAAAGATATTATTGACAAGGCAGCAGAGTGGGCAATGTGTAGATGGTGCACCAATGGAAAATCAATGTGTTGTAAATTTGTGCGCAGTTGTGTCAATTTAGCCCAATGAGAATCTTTTATTCTGCCCCACAATCCCTCACGATATCAAAACCACTGAGTCAGACGCGCACACACACACACACACTAATATGACATCACACCCCTGCTGAGCGTGTAGGGCAAACATGCCCCTCCAGATGGAAAACAGACTCATCCCTACACAAACGCAGCTCATCGACCACGCGAACACGCTAGCAAACAAACAAACAAACAAACAATCAGGGGCTTCCAATATCTGTAAAAGAAACAAGAACAGAGAAGAACTCTGCTGGGAATTTCGGGAAAATGTCACTAGCTGTGTGTTCTCATCGGCTGCTCTCTTGTTACAGGTCTGCTGCGCGGAGTCACACAGGGGAGCGGGTTAAAAGGGAAACGTCCTCTGTTCCATCCGTCTGAGGTGAAACCGAGAAGGGAATGCAAGGAGGAATGAAAGGGGGTTCCCTCTATGAGTAGACGACTAGAGGCTTTGAAAGATTTTCCCTCTGGCGTCTCCAGAAGGCATTAAATAAGATAATACATGCACAAACACGCTCACGCACGCAGGGCAAACAGTTAAGTAGATGTTTAAAATGGAGCATGCAGATAGAAGAGTGTCCGTCTGATAGATCACATTTTAATGGCTGCCATCACCCTGACCTCTGACCTCTAAAAGGTCACCAACCGTGACAATTCACCTTTCATTTCACTTAGAATAAAATAAAGAGACATGAACAGAACATAAGGGTTTGCTTTTTCAATACTGGACACTTTTAGACTAAAACTAACATGTTTAGACTAGTTCTTTTTGTAGAAAGGTCACATTAAAATGGAATGCGTTATCTATTTACACTGCTTTTCAAATGCCTTTTTTGTTTAGGTTTTATATTTTACTTTTTCCCACACTTTCAGTAATAAAAATAAAAATTCATAGTAAAAATATGTAGTTTTCATTACATTTTGTTATGTTTTATTTCTGCTTATTATAGTTCTGCACTGTTAGATGTATTATTCATTTATTAAATTACTTGTTTATAATCAATATTGTTCATAGAAATTATTCTAAATGAATAAAACCAAGAAATTATATTAATTATGCCGGGGATCAGTAAGATTTTTTTTATGTTTTTAAAGAAGACTTTTCTGCTCAGAAAGGCTGTGTTTATTTGATTAAAATCCAGAAAAAAACAGTGATATTGTGAAATATTATTGCAGTTTAATATAGTGGTTGTCTGTTTTAATGTACTTTAAAATAGAATTTATTCCTGCGATGCAAAGTGTTTTTTTCTTCAGTGTCACATGATTCTTCAGAAATCATTCTAATATGCTGATTTATTATTATTGTTGGAAACAGTGGTACTTCTTAATATTTTTTTTGGAATCTGTGATACTTTTTTCAGGATTCATTGATGAATTAAATGTTAAAAAGAAGAGCATTTACTTAAAATAGAAATCTTTAGTAACAGTATACACTATTGTTCAAAGTTTGGAGTCAGTACAATTTTTCTTTGTTTGTTTGTTTGAAAGAAATTAATACTTTTATTCAGCAAGGATCTGTTAAATTGATAAAAAGTGATAGTAAAGACTGCTAGAAAAGATTTCCATTTTGAATAAATGCTGTTCTTTTTAACTTTTTATTCATCAAAGAATTCTGAAAAAGTATCCCAGGTTCAAATATAAATAAATAATAAGCAGCACTACTGTTTTCAACATTGATAATAAATCAGCATATTAAAATGATTTCTAAAGGATCGTGTGACACTTAAGTAATGGCTAATGAAAATTCAGGTTTGCATCACAGAAATAAAGTATATTATAAATTATATTAAAACAGAAAACTGTTATTTTAAATTGCAATAATATTTCATTAATTTATTTTTTGATCAAATAAATGGATAAGCATAAGTGACTTCTTAAAAAAAACATTAAAAATCTCACTGATCTCAAACTTTTGAATGACAGTGTACATTTTTTTATTTTATTTATTTATTTTTATATTCATTAAATTTTTTTCCCCTTAAACTTTTCCATGGACCTCCTAACTCTCCTAGGACCGCAATGTAAAAATCCCTGATCTAAGCAAAGAGTGAAATAAACAGTTTCAGCATAATAAATATTTATATCCAGTTTTCAGAAAACATAATTTTTATGATATCATTGCTTGGGGGCAAATTCATTTTGCCCCTAATAAAGATTTTCCAAATGTTTGTGCATTTATTTACCAAAGTGACAACAGTGTCAGTAAAGAGCTTGTAATGAAATTGTATGTGATGTGTGAAGAAAACAGAGAACTGAACATTCATTATTGTGTAATTTTTTTTTTAAAATGGTCCTATTATGCTCTCTTACAAAGTCTTGATTTTGTTTTGGGGGTGTACTAGAACATACTTTCATGCTTGGTGGTTCAAAAACGCATTATTTTTAACATAATTTACATTATTACAGTACAGCTCTCCCAGCCTGGCACATAAGGCTTGATTAGTTCCGGGTTTAATGAAGGCCTGCCTTCCGAAAAACAAAATGTGTTGTGATTGGTTAGCTGTCCCACTGCGTTGCGTTTGGCGAACAGCTTAGACGGTGTTTCAGTACTGCCACGCCCCTTGTCAGATAAGCAAGTTCCGTGTACAACTGTTAGCGCAAGCTAGATTAAAGTGATTCTTACGTTTTAAATATGGATATTTTTCTTACAAAAACGTATCAATTCCCTGGAGGGGAGTTAATAAAGCTTGGGAGTGCCAAGATAAATTTATTAATATTAATATAACTCCGATTGCATTCGTCTGAAAGAAGGTCATATACACCTAGGATGCATGGAGGGTGAGTGAATAATATGCTACAGCAGTGTTGCGTCCTATGAGATCACCAATACATGATATTATCGTGCTAATGTATTTAATTATTTACATACTTAGTTTCATTGCCGAAACCAGCTCCAGCATAAGGCTAAAAGCAGTCTAACATTATCAAAGAACATCATCACTGATCAGCCTAGCCTATTCTAGTGCAAGTTTATGTATTTTAAAAACACTCGCGTTATAAGTGAAACTAACTACACTGTATGATGAATAAATCCCTTACCACACACTGCACACATCTGCGGTGTTACGGCTCTGACGCGCAACCGGACTAGATTGCGGCTTCGGCATGTGTTTCGACCCCCTGTACTGCACACGTCTGCGGTGCGTTACTGCTCTGAAGCGGCCACTCTAGTCAATGCTTGTGTTTATACCCGCCGCGCTGCGGCTCGTTGAAGTGGTTCTCCGCGCTGCATCGCTAAAGTTAGGCTAATCCCCCACCTCGTCCTTACCCTCCCTCCAACAATTCGAATTTCCGTGGGTGGGATTTAACTTAATTATATTCCAATGGACCATGTTGTGACATCATTGCATGCCGAAAACAAATGTTGTAGTCCAAAGGAGCCATTCGTTGTAGTTCTTGAAAAGGGATTTTTTAAAACGAAATATCTTCTTTTGGGGTGGACTTTGAGAATTGTAACTTTGTAGATCTTTTTTATGCCCAAAGATACACATCACACACTGACTAAAGTTCAAAAAGTGAAAAAGCATAATAGGACCCCTTTAAGTAAGCTGTTAATTTGTAAGATTAAAAAAAAATTAAAGGAAAATTTCACTTCCAGAACAAAAAATTACAGATAATCACCCCCTTGTCATCCAAGATGTTCATGTCTTTCTTTCTTCAGTCGTAAAGAAATTATGAAATTATGAAACATTTCAGCATTTCTCTTCATATAGTGGACTTCAATGGTGCCCGTGAGTTTGAACTTCCAAAGCTCTGCGTGAACTCGTGAACTGCGTAAACATTTTCTGAGTAAATTATCTGTAAAATTTTGTTCTGGAAGTGAACTCCTTTAACTGTGCATATACAGGAAACAATAAATGCTAGCTATGAAACTAAGAAATAGTAATTTTATCGCAAAATTCTTAAAATATAATTTCCGCAAGAAAATATTATTAAACAAAATAAATGAGCTGGGATGTGCTGGACATTACACTTCAGATGAAATAATTGTGGCAGAAAAATAAGCTAAATAAACTTGCTTGAGTGTGAAAAGTGTGTTTTAGTAGAGTTTACTTTCATAAAATGTCCACTGGGTCAAATGTGGCCACTAAAGAAAAACCTGTAAATTAAAATAAAAACAGAAAGAAAAAGAAAATGAAAGACATGAAAACATCAGAATAAAATGAAACCCATCTCCATTGTACAGCGCTCAGCTGGAGCGGATGATTTCATAGCTGTGCTTTTATTATAACACAAACATAAACCACAGGCACACACTCTTCAACAAATAAATGTAAGGCATTAAATAACAGCCATCTCGCAGCGAATGGACTGAAAAACATTCAAATTCCCCGAATATCCCCCACTCAGATAAAAGTATGCATAAATAAAACACACATACAAATCCCATGTACGCAATGCAAACATCCGCATACTGAATTGCATGAATAATACACACTCTCTTTATCTATGAGGGTGAGTGGCAGGTTAGAGCTTGCCCAAGTAAGTGCAAGCCTTTGAGTGTTATCTTTACCATCTTCTACTACCCCGCGTGGCACCGTGAGGGGAAGAGGCTGTCGCTCGTGTCTGCGCTCTATACTTAGTCGTCATGGAGACCACAAACACCCCGCGAAGAAAATTCCACACTGAATAATAACTGGCCAATTGCGCGTGTTTGCTCCCTAACAAACCACAGGATTAGAAGCATTTTCTTGTCAGAAGCATAAACTATTTCTATGTGTAAGCGGAGAGAGCGAGAGAGAGCACGAGGTGGCAAAGATGAGATCAGAATACTGATATTCTCGGCTGACGGGTCTCTGAGAGGAAAGAACAGCAAAAAATGTCACATACTGTAAATAAATGTAGAGAGAGATGTTCTAAACACTGAACTGCTTTAGACTGTTTATACTTTAACGCACTTCAATGCCACATACCTGCTACATGTTCACAACTAGATCTCACCATTTATTACACAGGTAGCATGCTGTGTGGTTTCAACAAATACATTCGAAAAATATTCAAGAATTGGTTTGAGGTAGTCAGCAAGTAAACATGATACCCTCAAGGACAGCAGTGTATTCTACTTTATTTACAGATGTCCTTGAAATATTATAAACCAGAAAAAAAAAAGATGTTTGTACGACCTCCCTTATCATTATTTTAATGATGAGCTACCACTTCATTGCATAATCCTAGCCTACACTCATGCCTGTTCAAAACATTTAAGCTGTATGCTAGTAGGCTAAACTGTTTGCTTAATAGTTAACTGGCTAAATGTAAACAAAAGGATTTAGTTGTTATGATGTTGTGTTCTAACTACTCAAAAGAGCTTTTCTTAAAGGTGACATCAGATGCAAAAATCACTTTTACATGGTGTTTGCATACAGACACAACCACCCTACACTGGTAAAAATCCATTTGCAGACATTTCATGAAGACCCTAAAGAATCATACCAACTTGTGGAAAATGTCCCCTTTAAACAGTTAACACTATGCTAAACTATTTTGATGCTTTTAGCTTTGATTATATAATTTGATATGTTATTTAAATGATATTGCTTACTATAGGCGAACGAAAACAGAGAAACGGGAATGTTGAATATGATCTCATTCTAGCTAATCAAAATAACTTAGCTACAGGCTAGGACGCAAAGCTGTTTGCCTGCTAACTGCAGCCCAACTGAAAACACAAATAAAGGGAATTTTAACTTCCATAACATATTGTTCAAGGTAAACAAAATGAGCTTTTCAGTAAAGAAAGAAGGAAAAGATATATAAAGATATATATAAATACAGTAAAGATATATTTGATGAAATCTGAGAGCTTTCTGACCCTGCATAGACAGCAACACATATACCACGTTCAAGACCCAGTAAGGTAGTAAGAAAATCATTAAAATAGTCGATGTGACATCAGTGGTTCAACCGTAATGTTATAAAGCAACAAGAATATTTTTTGTACGCAAAGAAAACTAAAATAATGACTTTATTCAACAATTCTTCTACAAGTCACGTCATTATCAAGAGCACCACCCCAGCTAACAATTTTATGTTATAAAAACGTTCCTAACGTTCTGGGAACCAAAAACTAACGTTCTGGGAATATTATAATAACATTCTAAAAACCAAAAACTAACTTTCTGGGAAACAAAAACCAACGTATTGGGAATGTTTAAATAACGTTTTATAAACTAAAAAGTGGACTTCAGTGGGGATCAATGGGTTAAAGGTACAAACTGCAGTTTCAATGCAGCTTCAAAGGGCTCTACACCATCCCAGATGAGGAATAAGGGTCTTATCTAGTAAAACAATCTGTCATTTTCTAAAAAAAAATAACAATTTATATACTTTTAACCACAAATGCTCATCTTGCACTAGCTCTGCAATGCACATCCACAACTTAACAAATTACGTAATCACATTGGAAAGGTCATGTGTGGTTAGCAGTGATGGGAATATATATGTATATATATATATATATATATATATATGGGCGTTATAAATAAATGGCGTTATTAACAGCATTTTTTTTCTAAATAACAAGTAATCTAATGAAGTACTGTTTCCCCCGTTACAACGCCGTTACTGACAATAAAATGTGGCATTACTAAAATTTATCATAATATTATTATAATTTTGCTTTTCAGTTCATCTGAGCAGATGCGTAGCATACCTGTATTTGATGAACCGTAAACTCTAGTGTGAAGGCACACGACTAGCCGTCGCATTGTCTCACACACATGCAAAGAAAGATACAGAGCGAGAGAGTCATATACCATGCAGAACTGATGCTCTATATGTAAACGATATTCTTTGCTGCTTCTTTGCAACAATCTCATTGGCTGGCGCTCACCTATTATTCTCTATTTTGATTTTAGCAAATTAGGTTGAGCAGACGCAGATAACGTGATTAATATTCATGAACCCAGCAGTTCATTAATCCTTGATGCATTTTATATTGTTATTATCTTTGCAGTATTATTTATATATATATATATATATATATATATATATATTAGTCTGGTTAGTAAACTAAAAATTTCATTTCACACAATAGTTACTTTCCCTGGTTATTAGTTACTTTTATAATGATGTAACTCAGTTACTGTCTCAGTTACTATTTGTGAGAAGTAACTAGTAACTATAACTAATTATTTTTTTAAAGTTTGTTTCAAAAAGGTAGGATAGGGTGAAAAACTTCATCTCATTTTTTCCTCCAACTTAAAAATCATCCGACATTGTTGTTTTACTTTTTTCTGGAAAGGCCGTTTGAAATTCTCCTAATGTGATTGCGTAATGTGTGAAGTCCAGCTAGTGCAAGATGAGCATTTGTGGTTATAAAGTATTACATTTTTGACGATTGTTCTGCTAGATAAGACCCTTATTCCTCGGATTGTCTAGAGCCCCTTGAAGCTGCATTGAAACTGCAGTTTGGACCTTCCACCCGCTGATCCCCATAGAAGTCCACTATATAGAGAAAAATCCTGAAAAGTTTTCAAAAACCTTTATTTCTTTTCGACTGAAGAACGAAAGACATGAACATCTTGGATGACACGGGGGGTAGGAAAATTATCAGGAATTTTTTATTCTGAACGTAATTAGAATGAGCCATACCAGGTGCAACAAGCTTCATGCCAAAAATCAAAAGTTTGCCTCCTGCAACACAAGACAAAACCAAACTCTCAGCACACTAAAAGATTCTGTACACACCCGAGATGCAGACGTCCTCGTTACACTCTCATAGCGCCATGTCACGTCCCATCAGCCTCTTTGTCAAAAGACAGAGTAAATAAGACTTTAATATGACCGTTCCCTCCCTTCCTTCGTCCTTCCCTCCTCCACACCCCCCAACCGCACGAAATCTCTCTCATTCTCATTTCTCCCGTAACCACCGAATCAATCATTAGGCTGACCGGCCTGCCCGTCAGAGAGGCACGTAACTCTAAACAAGTCTAATACGTGCTGATTGGTGACTTATTTGGATTAGTATAAAAGAGAAGAAAGCGCACAGAGGAAAAGGCTACTAGCTGTCAGCTCGCATTAGCGCTGACGTGAATCTCGCACCGGCTCTATTCTTCTGTCCCCTTTTCCGTTATCACTTTAGTTTTAAAAATCCATCCACCTCTCCATCAATGAAATGACAGCCATGTCTAAAAGCCTACCTCAATTCATGACTCTTTTCTTGCTGTCAGTTTCGGGAGATTTTAGCTCAGCGACGTATTAATGGCTGTTTAAAAGCATCTTTGATCACATCTGAAATGTACATAAAGTATGACGTGAATTGTTCACATTTAGACAGTGCCTAATGATGAATTTGCTTTAAACCTTGGACATCTAAGTGTGTGAGTGTGTTCAGTAGCAGTGAGTGGGCAGGTTAGCATGCGCCATATGCATTAGCAAGGCAGAATCAACCTTGCAAATTAATTTGGGGAGGCGTAATAGGAGCCGGTGCAGGGCGCGGGCCTGATTTCACAGAGTTATCATTACGTTAACTCAACACTGAGACAATGTTCACTCCCCTCCGGCCCTAATGCAGGGGGAGACGGCCCAAGGTCACTCGCTGCACACTCTAATGGGAGATGACAGGTGAAAAGAGCTACCGCGCACCACGCAAATTTAACTTTCATTTGTGTGTTATCGTGTGTGTATGTGTGTGTAAAGGAGGTAGAGAGCAAGGAGAAAGACTTTACTTCTATAAAACACTCTTCTGACCTTCACATTTTAGAGGGAACACTAAATTGGAAGAGTAAAAACATAATTAAACACTCCCCACTAAAACTGTTATTAACTCAAATGGAACTTTTAACAATAGCGGAACCATTTTTTAGAGCTTTACAACAATTTATCGGGGGGTTCGTGAACTATCATAGGATTTATTCCAAACCTGACTACACATGTGTAGTCTTAAAAATGGCTGAGATTATGAAAATAATGTGTTAGTGTATATTTAGTGTACGTTTAACTAGATTTCTGAACATATCGAAGGGACTAAAACAAGTTATGTATAATTCAAATGACTTATAGTGAATCAGTGCAATAATTGCAACTTTATTATTTATTATTATTTGTAAAATTAATTAAAGGATTAAAGCATTGATTTAAAGCTTAAGTTTCGTTTTTATACTTGAAAAATTGGTTCAACAGGTAACACGTTCCTAACTGGTTTAATTATTCTAAATTATTGCATTTGAAAAAAAAAAAAAAAAGTTATGTATATGTAATTATTATTATAAAAACAGCCTCCAACAACAACACCACTACTTTTTTACACTCTTGACATAAAAATGAATATAAATATATGTATATAAAAACATAACCTAATTAATTAATGAATGAATTGACTAATTAATTAATTAATTAATTAAACAAACAGTCTCCAACAACAGCACCACTAGATTAGTATTCCTTAGATTTGACATTTGAAAAATAAATAAATAAATAAATAAAATAAAATAAACAGTCCCCAACAACAGCAATACTAGATTAAAATTTCTTAGATTTGACATTTAAAAAATAAATAAATAAAAAATTAAATAAATAAATACTATAAATACAATAAACAGCCCCCAACAACAGCACCACTAGATTAACATTTCTTACTTTTGACATGACAATGTTTGACTTATGACAATAAATAAATAAATTAATTAATTCATTCATTCATTAAATGAAAAAAAAGTAAATACATTTAATTAATTAATTGAACAGTCCCTAACAACAGCACCACTAGATTAAAATTCCTTAGATTTGACAATTAAAAAAAATAAATAAAAAATAACAGTCCCCAACAACAGTGCCACTAGATTAACATTCCTTACATTTGACATTTAAATATAAAATAAAATATAATAAAATAAAATAAAATAAACAGTCCCCAACAACAGCACCACTAGATTAACATTTCTTACTTTTGACATGACAATATTTGACTTATTTATGACAATAAATAAATAAATAAATAAAGTAATTAAATGAAAAAGTAAATAAATGTAATTAATTCATTAAACAGTCCCCAACAACAGCACCACTAGATTAAAATTCCTTAGATTTGACAATTAAAAATAAATAAATAAATAAATAAACAAATAACAGTCCTTAACAACAGTGCCACTAGATTAACATTCCTTACATTTGACATTAAAATATAAAATAAAATAAAATAAAATAAACAGTCCCCAACAACAGCACCGCTAGATTAACATTTCTTTCATTTGACAGTTAAAAAAAAATAAAAAATAAATAAAAAAACAGCCCCCAGCAACAGCACCACTTCCAAAAAACATTCAAATAAAATAAATACAATTTTTTAAAATAAAATAAAATAAAATAAAAAACAGCCCCCAACAACACCACCACTAGATTAACATTTCTTACTTTTGACGTGACAATATTTGACTTATATATGACAATAAATAAATAAATAAATAAATTAATTAATTAAATGAAAAAGTAAATTTAATTAATTCATTAAACAGTCCCCAACAACAGCATCACTAGATTAAAATTCCTTAGATTTGACAATTATAAATAAATAAATAAATAAATAAATAAATAAATAAATAAATAAATAACAGTCCCCAACAACGGTGTCACTAGATTAACATTACTTACATTTGACATTTAAATATAAAATAAAATAAAATAAAATAAACAGTCCCCAACAACAGCACCACTAGATTAACGTTTCTTACTTTTGACATAATATTTGACTTATGACAATAAATAAATAAATAAATACATAAATAAATAAATGAATTAAATGAAAAAGTAAATAAATTTAATTAATTCATTAAACCCAACAACAGCATCACTAGATTAAAATTCCTTAGATTTGACAATTAAAAATAAATAAATAAATAAACAAACAAATAACAGTCCTCAACAACAGTGCCACTAGATTAACATTCCTTACATTTGACATTTAAATATAAAATAAAATAAAATAAAATATAATAAAATAAAATAAACAGTCCCCAACAACAGCACCACTAGATTAACATTTCTTTCATTTGACAGTTAAAAAAAATAATAAATAAAATAAATAAATAAACAGCCCCCAGCAACAGCACCACTTCCAAAAAACATTCAAATAAAATCAAATCAAATCAAATCAAATCAAAAACAGCCCCCAATAACACCACCACTAGATTAACATTCCTTACATTTAAGGGAATGAATGAACGAATGAATGAACAATCCTCTACAACAGCACTAGATTAACATTCCTTACATCTGACATTTGAAAAAAAAAAAGGCCATATATGATCGCATATGTGACTATATATAACTGAGAAAAACGCAATGTCCAGCACTCAGTGAATGTTTTCAAAATCCAATTTTCAAAATTCAAATAATCCTTTAAATTGAGGGTGATCCATAAGTGATTTTAACATTCATCACTGACCCTTGGTCACTAAAACGTTTTGCGGAGATGTAAGGGGCGAGCAGCTGTTCAGTAAACACCGCTGTCACGAACTGTAGTGTCCTCTCAGAAGCCATTTGTTGGTGAGTAGCACACAGCTATGGATTAAAGCATAAGTCTGTGTGACATAAAAGATCCCCTGCTGCTCCACACATGTGCATTTCCTTTTCCTCTCTCTTTTTTATACTCCTGCTAGTGACAGCAGAAGCCAGTGACATTTTTTGTGACAGACTCAACGCTAAGAGGAGGTGGCAGCGGTCAATAACGCCAACACTGACACCATTAAGATGTTGTTTGGGCTGTTTCCTGTGACATATATCTAGGAGAGCGAGGAAAAAAGAAAACGAGAGGGACAGAAATGGAGAGAGAGAGATATACGAGCGCATTTTGGCTTGAAATGACATCTCTTTTCATCATTCTTTTAAGCTGTCATTTTAGTTAACTTCTGGATGGGTGACAGAAAGCAACATGCCATCCATCGAACCTCCTCCTCCACGATGGCCATGAATTATTTATGCACAGATAGATTGAGTGTTTGGCTCCGTTACATGGCGATATTGTTAGACTCCAAATACAAAATCATAGGGCCATAAGTTCAGCACAATAATTGGTTTCACATCAAAACAAACTTTGAAACAAAGCCAGGCATGAATAATACGACTGTCTTTTGAAGAGTAAAAAATACGACGAGTTTTATAGACGCACTTTTCCAAATAAAACGGGCTGCTTTTTTATTTATAGAATCCCAAACAAAACATTACGCCGAAAAAAAAGGCATTAGAAACAAATCCGCATTAATTATCAGAACAACAACGGCAGTCTATGGTTCACAGGAGACGGCTGATTTATGCTTCCACGTCCCTGAGTTAGTTTATGTTTAGGTGCAGCACCACTGAACAATTTCACTTTTCAATTATTTGCTTATTTTGTTCATATTAACGTACGAAAAGCTTACGAATTGAATTAAGCAAGTATCCAGATGATAAAATGCATTCTGCACGGTCGCTCGATGACTGGCTCTCCCGTATTAGCGTTTCTTGCGCTCGGCTTTATGACTTTACTTTGGCAGTGTACTACATTAATAACTTATTAAATCATATAATCATGTTATAGCGTGTTATGTGTATTGGTTTGTATATGCTCCTGTCCCTTTTGATGGATTTGCTCTGCAAATCAACTTAATCACGCCATTGGAAAACATAATGAGTGTGGCATGCTTTTCGACAGACTAACAATCTTATTAGGGAGCCAATGTTCTCAAAAACCAAGCCATAAATTCATTAAGTGATAATTTAGAGCATAAAATGAGATTGAAATCCATGATGCAAAACAACCAACTCAGAAAGCAACATGACGACTAAAGAGAAAAGTAGAGAACAGACTAGCATGTTTTATGTTGATAATCATTTTGTAGGAATATTAATATTAATAATAATAATAATAATAATAAAACTTTTACAGTCATATGCACTCTATGTAAAAGCTGTCATTTTATTAACATTGCTTTTTGTCTAAAAACAACGTCTAAATATAATTAAACAAATAAATTATATTTATTTATTTAATTTAGAATTATGACAAAAGTATGACTTGATTAGACACATCCAAGTTTTTTCAATTATTTATTTATTTATTTTTAATTTATTTATTTTTAATAAATGTACTAACCGGTAATTAAATTCAAAATTACAATTATTAATTAAAGTTTTAAAAATGCATTCAATTCTAATTTTTTAAATACATTTAATTTACAATCGATTTTCATATTTTAAGATTTGAAAATTTGTGTCTGAGACAAGGATAAAATAATTTGGGAAAAGTGGGTTAATTTAATATAATTTTAGTGTAAATGTTTAATTTTTAATTCAGCTTCTATTTAATTGTAGAGTGTTTTTTTAGTATTTTATGTCAAAGTAGTTTTATAAATATAATTAAATTATTTATTTATTTTAGAATTTTGATTAGACACTGTTGTCTCCAAGTTATTTATTTATTGTTTTATTTTTATGAATACATTTCACAAATTCTCTTTATTCAGAGTTCTTATTGTTTTCATAATTTAACAAACATATTATTAATTTAAGTAACTAAATAAAATTTTACATTGACTGATTAAAGATTTAACAATACATTAAATTCTAATTTATGAAATAAATCTATTTTATGATAGATATTCATATTTTAAGATTAAAAATCTGTGTCTGGGACAAGGATAAAACAATAAATATATATCTTTATTTCGGTTAACATTATTTATATTATTTATTTTGTATGGTTTTAGTTTTAGTTTCACTTTCAGTTTTAGTTAACTATAATAACCCTGGTACGAAACATAAATGATAAACGCATGGCAAAATGTTTTCATGCTTCAGTGTGACCTTTATAATAACAATACTAAATAATAAAAATCAATTCTGGGAAGTACAAATTTTAAACAAATACATGCATATATATATATATATATATATATATATATATATATATTGCAAGCATACATCTCTATTAATTTATAAAACTGGACTGTAATGTATGGCTGAGGTCTGGAAAAGACTTTACTATCTGATGCATATTTATGCGTTCTTTCACATTTCCCCTATCTTTGCTTACATTTAATAAAAGACAATCGCATTTTGTAGTTGAGTGTTTGCAGCTCTCATTTCTCTTACTTACTGTGCAAATCTGATCTTGTCTTTGGTGAGTAATTGAAGCTTGTCAGTCTTAGTCTCCAGTTAACTTAACCCTCTGTTTCCCCAGTAAATCATTCTTCTATCCTCTGATGGTGCTGCTCCATTTTCACATCCCATCAAGCTATAATGACTTTAATGACACTCTGCTTATGGTAATTTTTTAATTAATCCAAATAAGTGGATGTGACACAGGGCTTGGTTAAGTGCACATACATGACATGGTCCATCATTAGGCTGTGCTTAACCAAGAATCTCAAACCGTAGATCATGACCGTGATCACAACCACTTTCATCATCTTGATCGAAGCACCCACAACAAATACACCCACGGCATTATGGCACCTAATAGTGCTGTCATGAGACCACTTTATTTATTGCAGCATAAACATCTACCTACGTCACTGACACACTGGTTTCTATCAGTACTCTTAAAGGAACAGTTCGTCCTAAAATCAAAATGTATTTATATACTTCGTTTTTTTTAACACCCTCATGTAGAAGCCCACTTTCACTTTAAATTAAAAGGCCCATATACATCCATATTGCACGTCTGTGAGTGTGATATTGCGTTTATACAACAGTTCGACAGCACAAGCGTGTAAATACATAAGAAACAACAACAGAATGTCTTTAAAAACCCTCTTTTGTGCAGAACAACTTCCTTCCACTTTCCACAGTTTAACAGCTGATCCCAAGCCTCTGTTACTAATTTGAAAATGTCACTTTAAAACTAGTAACATTGAGTTGATTCATTGAAAGATTATTGTATTACTGTATTAAAAGCTCACTGTATTATGTAGAGAAGAGTTTTATGAGAGAGAGATGGACTGAGCGAGTGTGATTACCTGCATCTGATACAGCATTCATTCCTCAGCTCAATCACATATTCACAATAAAATATTAGTTTGAATGTCTGCTGAGGAAAGCGTTATCTTTGTCAAACTATCCTTTCACTATTAAGGCTGATTTTTGATGACAACGCTGCGAAGTGCATTTGTTGGCTGCTTCTTACAAGGTGTTGTTGAAAGTAAAAAACAACTTCCTGTTTCAGTCTCTTTCAAAATAAAAGTCTTTACTGCTAACTCACTTATAAAACAGCTTCCGTGTAATGATACTCGTATTCGTATTGAACCATTCCGTACGCAGGCTTTCGGTTCGGTGCGCATTACAAACCGAACATTTTGTTGGACTAATCCTATTACATTTGGAAAATAAAAGAGCTTAAAGTGTGTAAAATGTAATTGTTCTCAGATTGTGATGATGATGTAGTTTGTTAGAATTTTCCCTCTGTTCATCGCTTTTATTCACTTTTAAATAAGCTTGTAAATGCCTGTGCGCATTTTACTTTCATTTTGGAATTAATGGCAATTTGTCGTCAATTGATTAAATTGACAACACAAAACAGTACTCACTTATATTAAACATAGAATGTTTAATTTATAAACAAAATAAATACAAATACACCATGCTATAGGCCTAATATAAAATAACAAATAACTTACACAAAGCTTAAATGTAGGCTAAAACACTGAAAGTCAGCGTGGAACCAAATAAATAAGAAAGTTAAAAAATGTTTTTAAAAAAAGCTTCCAAAATCATCTTAGATAAACGGCAAAAGTCAAAAGACCTTCCAAAGTCTAAAATATTTTTGTATTTCATTTCGAAACTAAATCTTTTGCCAATGTCTTGTCAGTCAAAAATAAAGGACATTTCTCTGGCATTTCTTTCTTTTTGCTGTATATAAAACATACTGAACCATACTTCTATTATTTATATAAAATGTTATTTACTGAATAATAATATTTAATAAACAACAACAGCCATCATGAAAGTTGGCAATTCAGCCAAAAGTGCAAAGGAGGCGTTCTGATATACAGCATTTATGTTAAAAATATTTTTGCCCTCAGCAAAAATATATGCTCTGGAACAAATAATAGACTAATGAGACCAAGGACTGCCCATTAGATTTACACAAAAAGAATTATATTTTATATTTAACCACTATAGAGACATCAGAGCCAGCTGTAAATTCCAGAAGATCTGGCTGAGGTAAGGCTGCTCTCGGTGGGTTAATGAGGGCAGAACAGCCTCTGATGCCCTGGAGCTCTCAGAAAACATCGAAGCAAATTTTCAAATAGACGTTATCTTTATTAACAAGTCTAAACGAGTACATTCTCACCTAAAAAACTCTTAAAACTACATTCTGTAACACAAAAACAGTTATTTTATTTATAATAAAGTTATTTATAAAATTATAGTGGATTCCGGCATCCACCATGACACTCGCTATGAGAAATACTACAAACGGAGTGATTCAAATGGTGAAACAGTTGGGGTTCTGTTATTACTAGAACATTGCACTCCTCTCAGCCAATCAGATTTGAGAACCACAAATATTTCTTTAGCAGCAAATCAGCATATTAGAAAGATTTCTGAAGGATCATGTGACAATGAAGACTGGAGTAATGATGCTGAAAATTCAGCATCGCATCACAGGAATAAATTATATTTTAGCATATATTCAATCAGAAAACCGTTATGTTAAATTGTAATAATATTTCACAGTATTACTGTTATAAATGCAGCCTTGGTGAGCATAAGAGATTTCTTTCAAAAACTTTTAAAAAATTTTACCCACCCCAATCTTTTGAATGGTATAACTTATTTCTCGCAATAATTTTTTGTTGTTGTTGTTTTTTTTGCACTTCCGTCTAATACAAAATGACACTGTGATACTTGTATGCCGCTTTTCCGTTCTTTTAGAAGTTTGCCAGCATAAAACACCTTCTGGTTTCCATGTGAGAAAGAGCTTTAGATTTGAAGCCTAAAATTTTAAATAGAAAAATTAAAATAAAACCTGGTTTGAACAGCATATGATGATAAAATATACATTTTGTGGTGAACTGTTCCTTTAAGAACAAAGAAATGAAAATAAAGAATGCAGAGGGGAATTCTCTCCTTCTCACACTCCGCAGATGTCCATCACTCTTCCGTTCCGCCTGCATATTGACATTCAGGTAGCATAGCAACATGACAACATGCCTATCAGGCTGCGGAAAGAGTCGGTTGCCGTTTTGAAAAGGTTGACATGATAGGTGCGCGTGTGTGCGCATGGGAGTGCGGCATCAGTGCTTTTCACTCTTTCACTCGCCTTCAGAGTGTCTCATTTCAATTTTAAAAATGCCTTTCCAGGAATCTGTAAATACCTTTACAAGCGCATCATAAATAGAGCACAGATCAGAGGAGCCGAGGAAAGTGCGTGTGTGTGTGTGTGCGAACGCCTCGTCCCCTTTAGTGATTTAATGAGGATAGCGTGACACCCGCAGATCAATACAGCGCCATTAAATTCAGCCGCGAAATGTAAATGACCTTGTTTAATATTATAACGACGTTTTGATTGTCAAAGTGGAAGAGAAAGAGAAGAGGAAAATAAAGCCTGGTCTTTTTTAAAAATACATGAGCTGGTCAGCGGGGTTATGTAAATTCTGCGTTTTCGACCACAGAGCGAAATTCATAATTCATAAAGATTAAAGTTGAATACTATATTAGGCGGCCCACATTAAAAAAGCTTGGCCTGGACTTATTATATTTCATCTGTGATGAGGAAGGAGTTAGATACGTCTTCAACAACTAAATCAATATTAATACACATTCAGCCTTCAGCTGGTCTGCTTGCAATTTATCCAGCAGATAAAACACACTTACAAGACCACAATACTCCACGGTATCAAGACTGCAGGAAGAGGAGAAAATGAGACGGCTCGAATTATGTGAGGTTATGGAGATGAGAAACGAAGGACAGGATGTGCTCACATGTTTGGAGGCAGGTCATAGTTCAGTTGCTGTGGTGACCAGAGCTGTATTAAACACACAAGGCTGGAGAGGAATATAAATGTGAAGAAATGACAAAATGATATGGACCGAAATCCTCCATGAGACAACAGACTCTACAGATTGAGACAAAGATACAAACTTGTGCTTTTGTCTCTTTTGTAGGAGTGTGGCGTGAAGCTCGAATGCAATTAATGCTGCTTTGAAAGGACAATCGTCACTGTCTTTGTCAGAAGAGAGACACAGCTTGGCTTGGAGATGTGCGGCCCCTCGGGTGCACTGACTTTTGACATGTGCGCTCGCATATCTTCCCCCCGGGCTTAGAGTTTGAATTCAGAGGGGACAGGAAGAGGACAGACTGCCGACACGACAACTGCTGCTTCTCTATTCTCCTCTTGGGCTGGTTCATATTTTCCTCTGAGTGAAATCTGAGGACTGGGCCATTATTGTCAAAAGGAAGAAGAAATGCATAATCATGTTGTGTGCACATAACGTTTGCTTATTTACAGAAGTGACAAATGCATTTTACAACCAATTAAAAATACAAAATTTGTCCGGATAAACTAAATCAATAATGATACATCTATAGAACGATGGGAGGATTGTTGGATATTATTAGATTATATACAGTGCCCTCCATTAATATTAGCACCCTTGGTAAATATGCTTATCCTTTTGATCTTTCATTCAAAAAATGCACAAAATTCTAACCTGTCATTGAAGTAAAACAAGGGAATGTGGGCTTTTCTCTATTTCACGTTGGCTACAATTATTGGCCCAATAATCTTTTTCCAAGATAACAGCTCTGCGTTTTCTTTTATAATACCTGATGAATTTGGAAGACACCTGACAAGAGATCAGAGACCATTCATCCAGAATTTCTCCAGATCCTTCAGATTCCCAGCTCCATGTTGGTGCTTCTTCTCTTCGGTTCACTCCACTCATTTTCTATAGGGTTTAGGTCAGGGAACTTGGATGGCCATAGCTTCATTCTGTGCCCAGTGATACATTTTTGTGTTGATTTTGGATCATTGTCCTGAAGATCTAAACACGGGCCATTATGAGATTTCTAACAGAGGCAGTCAGGTTTAGATTTTTTATCTATTGGTGTTTGATAGAATCTATGATGTGTCTAAATAAGATATCCAGTACCACCGGCAGAAAAATAGGCCCACAACATTAAAGGTCTAGCAGTATATTTAACTGTGGGCATGGGGTACTTTTTTATCCCTGTTTGCAGCACTGTTTTTCATTTGGCCATAGAAGCCAGTCCAGTTTAAAGTTCCAGTCGTGTTTGAGAACTGAATATGTTGAGGTTTGTTTTTGGATGAGCCACGATGATTCTTCTAGAAACTCTCCCAAACAACATGGGGTGATATAGGGGCTGTTTGATATTTTTTTTCTAGGCTTTCTGACCCCACGACTCAACCAATCTTTACAATTCTCCAGCTGTGATGCTTGGAGAGTCTTTGGCCACTCAAACTCTCCTTCTCACTATTCATTAGGACAATTTAGACACACATCCTCTTCCAGGTTGATTTATTCTAACATTTTTAGTTTGCGGAAACTTAATAATTATTGCCCTGATGGTTGAAATTGGGGTTTTCAATGCTTTAGCTATTTTCTTACAGCCACTTTCTATTTTGTGAAGCTCAACAATCTTGTTCTGCACATCAGAACTATATTCTTTGGTTATTCTTGATGGATAATTAAGGGAATTTGGCCTTTGTGTTCCATATATTCATAGTTCTGTGGAACAGGAAGTCATGACTGGACAATTTCATGCTCCTAGTCACCCTGGTGTGCTAAAAAAATGTAAATATGAATGGGAATATACTTTAGAGATATTTTACTCTTAAAAATGTCTAGGGGTGCCAATAATTGTGGCCAACATGCATTATAAGTTTCCCCTGACTTTCAATTGTTTTACTCCAATGAAAGGTTCAAATTTTGTGAATTTTTTGAATGAAAGATCAAAAAGATAAACAATTTAGATTTATTTTCACAGCCGTCTTTGCTAATATTTACCAGGGGGTGTCAATATCAGTGGGGGACACTGTAGGTAAACAACTTGCTAGATGTTTTGCATTACATCTGCTGAATTTCTTTTAATTAAAATATTTAAATTGAAGCACATTCCTCTTTCTGTCATTCTGATTCTGAAGAACAACTCATGAATACAGAGAAAGGAATTTTGCACAAATCTGGGTAGTATGTCTCTTGTTGCACCCTTTATTAAAATCTCAACGATTATATATTTCAAATCATTATATATTTCTGTAATTGTACTTATCACTCACAAAACTTTGCAGCTACAGGTTAAAGATATAGTACAGATTTTTCAGGTGATTTATTCTGAATGGATGTGTGTGTCAATGGATGTGAGTTCAGACTGTCTGAGGTGCGGATGAGGGTAGTACGCTAGATTTGATGAATGGAACAGAGAGAGAGAGGGGTAAACCCTATTAGAAGCACTGAAAGACCTCCTGCTGCAGACAACAGAACCCACAGTCAGGCCGAACAGCAGTGTAAGACTAATACAATACAAGTCACTAATTAGCTTCGCCGTTCCCCTGACATATGCTCCAGAGAAAAAGCGGACAGAGAGAAAAAAAAGAGAGGAATTTACTAAAGTAAATTAAGAAATATATTTTTTCATTAATCTCAAAAATGGTCATCACATTACATTCATGGCCAGACTTCACATTAGTAGAAAATGAGTAGGATCCCTACAAAGTGCAGTCTTTGCATTTTATATGATTCCCCCTGAAAATCGATGGAGAAAATGTTGATATAGGCAATTCATTAATAAATTTATACAGAATTAATTTGAGAAGCGAGGTTCAATTATTTACCATCAGTTAGGCATCACAAACTAACAATGAACAACTTTTACAGCATCTATTAATCTAGATTAATGTTACATTATAAATGTATTATTGTTGTTAATTCATGTTCATTCATAATACATTAAATAATCTTCATTTATACAACTTGAAATTTTAAAAGATGTATTAGTATATGTAAACATTAACATTACCCTAGATTAATAAATTGTGCAAATATACTGCTCATTATTTCATGTTAGCTACAGCATTAGGTAATGTTAACATACAAAACCTTCATGTAAAGTTTTACCAATTAAATTAATTAATCATATTCATTTTTTTTTTGTAACATATGTAACATTGCAGTTTCTTTAGCAATTTACTCAACAATTACCATGCACTGTATAAAGCAATACAGGCCCAAATTATGACCCCTGTTCTCTACAACCTATGGGTTGATGAGCCAGGGTCAAATTCTAGTCAGAAGGGGGTTAACCAGTCACCTAATGGCCATGGCTGCAGACCAGCAGATGTTTATATGTTTGAACAGTACTTTATAATTGATCATTTGTTCTTTGAAGTAAGAAAAAGTGTGTTTATTATTTAGTTAATTAGCCTTATTAGTCAATAAAAATCAAAGGCAAAACCCCCATCCTTCTTCTAATCTGATCTAATTACAGAAGTCACTCACTTGTCCAATCAGCAGGGAGAGAGAGATTACTTCCCCACCATATGGTGAGTCAGTGAGTGTGATCATATCCTTTATATATTTCATATACTGAGAAATGTAATCATGCACAGATTGAGTGTGGGAAGTGACCTTATCTACATCCTGTTCAGAGATCGAATGCAAATAAACTCTTCTCAGTGTCCATTTATACCCTGTACCGCTGAAAAACAAATGCACTTTTGGGTTCCTAGAATTTCCCTTGTACAATTATGATTTGTGAATTATTAAATAGCTGTCCCTTTAGTACTACAGTTATAAAGCCAGACTCAAACCCTAATTGTCCAAATGGTCCACAAGGTCATGACTCCTACATACAGCTGAGGTCAAAAGTTTACATACACCTTGCAGAATCTGCAAGATGTTAATTATTTTAACAAAATAAGAGAGTTATTGTTTATTAAGTACTGACCTGAATAAGATATTTCACATAAAAGGCATTTACATATAATCCACAAGAGAAAATAATAGTTTATAGTAATAATAGTAAATCATAGTAATAATTTATAAAAATTACCTCATTCAAAAGTTTACATACACTTGATTCTTAATACTATGTTGTTACCTGAATGATCCACAGCTGTTTTTTTTATTTGTTTATTTATTTTTAATTTAGTGATCATTGTTCAAGAGTCCCTTTTTTGTCCTGAACAGTTAGCCTGCCTGCTGTTCTTCAGAAAAATCCTTTAAGTCCAACAAATTCTTTGGTTTTTCAGCTTTTTTGTGTTTTTGAATCCTTTGCGACAATGACTGTATGATTTTGAGATCCATCTTTTCACACTGAGGACAACTGAGGGGCTTATATGCAACTATTACATACATACAAGGTACAAATGCTCACTGATGCTTTAGAAGGAAACACGATGCATTAAGAGCCAGGAATTTAAACAATGCATTTAAAGATCGGGGTAAATTGAACTTATATTGTTATATCTTCTGGGAAACATGTTACTATCTTCCGTAGCTTCTGAAGAGCAGTACTAAATAAAAAAAAAATAAGAAAAATGTACACATCTTCATTCTGTTCAAAAGTTTTCACCCCCTGGCTCATAATGCATTGTGTTTTCTTCTGGAGCATTTGTGAGCATCAGTGAGCATTTGAACCTTCTGTAATAGTTGCATATGAGTCATACAGTCATTGTTGGAAAGGGTTCAAATACACAAAAATGCTGAAAAACTTGTGGGACCTAAAGGATTTTTCTAAAGAACAGTAGACAGTTTAACTTTTCAGGACAAACAAGGGACTCTTGAACAGCTATCACTAAACAAAAAAACAGCTGTGGATCATTCAGGTAACAACACAGTATTAAGAGTCAAGTGTATGTAAACTTTTAAACAGGGTTATTTTTATAAATTCAACTATTATTTTGTCTTGTGGACTATATGTAAACGTCTTTCATGTGAAATATCTTTTATCAGGTCAGTGCTAAATAAAAAAACTAACATGCATTTTGTATAATCCCTCTTATTTTGGTAAAATAATTAACATTTTGCAGATTCTGCAAGGTGTATGTAAACTTTTGACCTCATCTGTGTGTTTAAAATGCAAACTCTGCACTTTAAATCTTTAAATTTATAATAAAGTCCTTATATTGCATTCAGTAGCCCACCCTTAGCTATATTGTAGGCTACATTTGAAGTAATGCCACAAATGACATCCTCTTCAAGATAATAACACAGGGGTTAGGAGGTTGCACAGAGGTTATCTGCTCTTGAGGAAAGCGAACCAGTGTTCGGTAACAGTATATTTGTAAATCTAAGCTTCTGGATCGTTCAGAGGAAGTATTAGTGTCACTAAGACAGAAGGCGCATATAGACTTGCACGCCGCTCCAGAACAACGAAACAAGCAGGAAGCTTGAGAGAAAGAGAATACATTTCTCAGATCAATAATTATGAGGGCCATGAGACATAAGACTGAAATCAAAGAAAGCAGTCTGAAGAGACACAAAACAATAGTGACCGGCCATTCTGTGACTGAGAAGATGAGGAGAACTGTCCCAGTCTTCATCATTTTGAGAATCTGTTTATTGATGAGGTCCATTTGAGTGAAACTAGGAAAGAGATACAGTCAGATCGACCCTGATCAATAAAGAGCAGGTCAGCGACTCAAAGTGACTCCTAGTCATAATGCCAAACAAGCCACAGAGGAACGGGGGAGGGGAGGAAGAGTCAAAGACAACATCAGGGAAAAGAAAGACCACACAGCAGAAGAAGAGAATGGATCAGAAAACAAGTGGCACTTTTTCATGCTGCAAAACAGAGTTGCTTTGTTTCAGCGAAGCACATAAAAGGACTCCCGTCCTCCTGAAATGTCCAAAAATGCTCAGCTGGGGACAGAAGCGAAGGAAAAGCTTCATCACAGCGAGACCCTCAGGCACAACGCTCCGGTTATCTTTCCGGCGCAGCACTTTGCGGAAAGGTTTTGGCCCTCGTGCAACACGCACGCAGGTGCCACTGCGGGCCGAAAGAGCCGTACGTTTGTAATCTCTCAGCCAATCCTTGCTCTGAGCGGCCCCGTTGATGTTCGGCCTCTGATGCTCGGTGCATTTTGATGTCGAGTCTCTTTTCGTTCCACAATAAAGTTCTACGGCGGAGTGAAATTGCAAGAAAAACGCCCAAACGAAACAAAACGGGACACAAATTGCTCTCTTTGTGCTGCTTTATATAGGTCTGCTTAGCATTCAAGGGCAGGGCTGTTAGTGCGCATTGTGTTTGAAGCCCTCTGCACTCTGGTTTTAGATGCTGTGTGATAATGTAAGCCAATTCCCATTCCACCCTCCCCATCTCATTCGCCTTATTGTTCTGCTATCCTCTCCCCCATCATAGAGGCAAAGTGCCTCCCGCTAACGCGGAGCTCCGTATTTAAATTACACTAGCAGTTTAAGAGCACACTGGGGAAATCGACAAGAAGCAGAATGAGAGGGTGTGCGGATGAGAGAGATACTATATTAAAGCACGAGAGAGTAAAAGGGAAAAAAAACACAAAGGGCGGGAGAGAGAGAGATCCATGATAGTTTGACAGTTTTCTTCCCTTCTGTTCAATCAGAGGCAGCGATGTGGAACTGTAGGGGGAACAAATAGCGCCTCACAACAAAGATGAAAAAACAACTTGGCTCTTCAATGATATTCCATAATTCAGAGCCTGGGGTCGAGCAAACACCATCAAATCATAACCGCGGGTCTGCGCGAGTTAAATAGCTACATAAATATGGCGACAGAGGTTAAATAGGAGAATTGGCCATTTTCTCCTCTCAATGTGGACCGAAGAGTAAAAACTCTTTGGGTCTTGCTGGGAGGAGAAAGAAACAAGGGCAATTTAATGTGTTTTAATGTGACAAACAAGCACAATAACTTCTGCTTGACCTGTACGGGCCAGAGGAAACCGTCAATCCCAGAATGCATTTCTGCACTGGAAAGTGGATGTATTTTGATTTGCATGTAAATTGCAGACAAGGGACTTTTTCATTCTGGAGCAGGTGTACTTTCTAGCGCTCGTGCATTTGTGCACACACTCGCACACCCATACATGCACAGAGACGGCGTGACATGAAAAACGCAGCGAACACAGCTGTTGTAGGCGAGAAAACCTTTCCTTGAGGAGTCTTGCATGCTGCTATAAATGGTGCAGATGGGTTTTACGGTCTTTACCGGAATCACTTGGAACCTTTAAGTACTAACATCATTTCCAGGGACTTGATGTGATGAGAAGACATTATTTGAATAATGTGACAATGCAGTCTTCTTCAGGCGATAGAAACATACACTCCAGGGCCAAAAGTATGTAGACACCTGAACAACAACATGTTCATATGTGCCTTCTGGGAAGGGTTTTCATTAGATGTTGGAACATGGATGCAGGGATTCGCTTTTGTTCAGACACAAAAGGGTCAAGAGGTCAAGGTGATGCTGTAATGAAAATACAAATATTTAAAAAAAAAAACGAAATGCTTTCAAAGCATTACTAAGAAGTAATTTATAATTGCTTTAGGAGAAATGTATTTTATTTAAATGTTTCATTGATTATTTTTTTAATAGGTATTATTCCGGTACTATTTCTTCTAAAAATTCTAAAAAAAAAATCTAAAAAAACAAAAACTAAAAAAAAAAAAAATTAACTGCTTCACTGCTTATACATAAATAATAAAAAAGTATAAATAAATACCACATAGAGGATCCCTGTAGACTGTCATGGCTGTGCCAAGGTCAATAGATTTCTTACAATATCAGATGATAAAACATATTTATGGCAATATTTATGGCATTTCATCTTTCGAACACAAATTAAGATATTTTTGATGAAATCCGAGAACTTTCTGACCCTGCATACACTGTAAAAAATAAAAAACCCAATTTGTTGAGTCAACTTAAAATAATTTGTTACCCTGCTGCCTTAACATTTTAAGTTCAGTCAACTAAAATAAGTTTAGTCAAATTAAAATGTTAAGTTGTACTAAGTAACAACTTAAATATTTGTGTTTGCTAAACTTAACAGATGGGTAAGTAACCCAGCTGCCTTAAAATTTTAAGTTGATTCAACTCAAATATCTAAGTTGTCACTTGTTCAGTTGACTGAACTTAAAATTTTAAGGCAGCCAGGTTACAAATTATTTTAAGTTGACTCAACAAATTGTTTTTTTAAAGTGTAGACAGCAATGCAACTGACACATTCAAGACCCAGAAAAGTAATACGATCATCGTTAAAATGGTCTTCATAACAAAAAATGTTATGAAGCTACGAGAATACTTTTTTTGTGCGAAGAAAACAAAAATAACATTTATTTAATTTCTTCTCTTCCGTGTCAGTCTTGGATTGTCATTAACGTGTGTTGAAGACTGTGGAAGAGAAGAAACTGTTTAATAAAGTAGTTATTTTTGTCTTCTTTACACACAAATAAGTATTTTCGCATTAAGGTTGAACCACCGATGTCACATGGAGTATTTTATCGATGTTACTACTACTTTTCTGGGCCTTGAATGTGTCAGCTGCATTGTTGTCTATGCAGGGTCAGAAAGCTCTCGGATTTCAGCAAAAATATCTTAATTTGTGCCTTGAAGATGAATGAAGGTCTTACCGGTTTGTAACAACATGACGGTGAGTAATTAATTCCAGAATTTTCAGTTTTGAACTATCCCTTTAATGAAAATGACCCAAGATTACTGACCCAAGAGCATTGTTAAGATCAGACATTGATTTGGGTGATTTTGGGTCAGATTTCATCCCAAAGGTGTTTTTAGGGTGTTGCATTTGGTACATGTTTTCAAATGTCATGTTTTCCGTTTTCAAATTCCATCAAACCCATGTGATCCATACAGTTGATACAGAAAATGTTCCCTGGGCGAAAAAGGATGGAAGAGAACAGAATAAAGACATGTAAGTGGAGTTTGATTATGTTTACCATGCAAAGTAAACCTGCGCTCCATGCGGCATCATATAATGTGTTCCATGTGAAGTGAAGCACTTTGTTTACTCTCAAGAGCCCACTGGAAGCAGCACAGTAGCACAGCACAGTATACAGCATACTGTATAACTGCAGTATCAAAATGTAATGGACCACGTTACACATACACAACACACATGTAATAGGAAGGAGTAGGTGAAATGTGCGTTGAGGGCAAACTCTTAAATGGGTTGTTAGCATGTGATCATCCAGAAGCTCCAAGGGGCTTTTAGCATAGTGGTTTTAGAAGACTTGGGAAAGGAAAAATACGTACACAACTGAGCTACCATTAACACATACATACAAACCCTACTCAAGGCTTCAGCAGAACACACGGGTCGTCACGTATATCGACAGGCAGGCGAAACAGCGTGTTCTTTCCTTTCATCTTTGCGAGGTAATTATAGGGAGATAATCTTAGTGCTGGACCCCTTAGTTGGGCCAATCTGGCCTCTATCGGGAGCCAGGACTGAAAGGTCAAGAATGAGTTTTCGAGGGAGGTTGCTGTGAGAGCAGCAGGCCTTACAATGGGGTTATTTGATGTGGTCAACTTGACAATTTATTCAATAGTCGTTAATGTGCGGACCACCGCATGGGTACTTACAGAGTACTGGGATTTATTTTTTGCTCTGCAAAGTTGATTAGTATAATTTTTGCTTTCACTGTTGCTGCACTTCAGAGTGTATTTGAATTGCATGTTTTTTTCGCCCACACATCCAGTGTTTCTTTTCAAAAACAGCTGAGGGAAAATGAATGAAATGGGAAAGGAAAGAAATGAGAGTAGATGTTGAGTGGAATAGGCAGATACATGTAAAACTTCAGCTATTTATTTTTCTCTTCAGCAAGTATATCCATTCTGCTTCACCTTTCAGATTCAGCCTTTCAGTCCATTATCTGTGTCCAAAGATGCAGAAAACGAAAGCTCACCGTTCTTTCACACCATGCAGCCTTCAATTTATCTTTTTAAACCTTAAACATTCAACCATCAGTCTTCAGAGCCACACGACCCTATAATCAGCAGATAAGACTGAAGCGCTTAGACTATAAAGACATGCCATGTTCCACACAGCAGAAACTGCTTAGCTGCCAAGCCAAGAACGGGCAAAAAATGAAGACGTAACAACACGTAGCGTTAGGAGAGATTTTAAAACAGCTGAACTATTATTAGGAATTTCCTGAATTCATTACAGTAAAATATATACTGGTGAATTTAAATTTTTAAATTGAGTTTAGTTAGATAAATCTTCTAAACTGGCTGAACTGAAGTGGAACTTAGAGAACATGGACCATCAGCAGTTTTTATTCATTTCCAGCTTGTCGAAAGCGAGAGGCGAAATGGTTTACAGCCATATCTAGGCTTTGCCAAATTGGTTTTTAATAAAAGTTTTCACAGCAAGTGAAGCTCTTCAAGTTTGAGAAAGTAGAATTGGGCTCCTCACTTCTATTGTCACAGACTTTGAAGTCGATATGAAAACAAATTGACCCCATTTCCTATTTTAAAAGACATTCTTGGTATTATTGTGAACATCACATTGATGTACATTACTCCAGTGCATGGGGGAAAAAAGTGCTTTCATAATCACTGATCAAAACAAAATGAGTTTCTGTTTCGCTGACATCGTCAATCCCTTTTATTTTAACTCCTCCCCTCCAACCACCTTTCATATAAAGACCACAGCCAGCTAGACTGGTGCTTTCTTGTATGGCACGTCCACTTTTCACAAAAGTCCAGATGAATAAAATGAAGTCACAATACCGGTAAATTTGTTCGGGCAGTTCTAGAAGTTGTAACATTACCAGTAAATTACCATCTCTGTGTGAACACAGAACGAGATTACTGTTCTGACGCAGATGCATTTACTCTGTGCTGTGTAGTTCGATTTGAAGTTGTTTTGTCTCTGCCAAAAACAGCTGCATACATTTTGACACAAAAATGAAAACACCAACAAAACGTTGACAGCGTATACCTCTCCATGTTTACAACATAACACCGGGAGGCGCAGCCATTAAGAGGTCTTTTCTGGTTAATGATGTCACAGAATTGACCGGTGTTTTGAAATTGATGTGTGAATGGTGTTTTACCGGTAAAAACACGGAACGTCATTGTCTGTGTAAACAACGTGAACAAAGTATGTTGGGAGCTAAAAGTTCACTCATCCAGTTTCAGTTATTGCAATAAAAACAGTAGTCCTTGCTTTAAGGAATCTTCAGTTTTACATATTTAAGTAGACTGAACACAATGAAATTAAGGTGTAATAAAGTAAAGAGTAAAAATAAAATTAAATCAATAAATCCATAGGTGTTATAATAATTATTTAGATTATGTTTATATTTTTTTATAATAATATAATTATTAATTATATATATTATAATTATATAATTAAATATATTAATTATAAAATGCTAAGAATTATTATAAAAATCATAACTGTGGCATTATATCTCACAAAGTGACTTTCTTATTTTAAACTTCACCTCACAATTACCTTTTTATTTTTTACTCTGAGCTGAGAACAGTCCAGTTCCATAAGGGTCATTCCACGAAATCGGTTCCACTTGGAAAAATTGAAACATAAAAAAAGTTTAACTAATATTTTTTAAATATCCATGAAATGAAGATACCTTAAAATGACAAAAAGTTGTATTATGTCATCTCAGGCTATGTAATTTATTATTCTATGACTATTTTTACTACCTCATGTTTTATTATTTTTGTCAACCCTGTTACCGACACAAGTGTTACTAGATACTGTAGTTTAATTAGAACTCATATGCGATTTCATGATATAGGCATTAGCTCAATAATATATCCAGGGTGACCTTTATAATGTTTGAATTTTACACAATCTCTAAAAACAGGGTCAAACCTAAACAATGTCATCCCTGTTACCCACATCAAAAGCGGTTACTCTAAAAAGTAACAGGTTGACAATAACATTTGATGATTTCAAACAAATGTCTTAATTGCTAGCTAATAGTCAAGTTCACAAAAGCACATATTGTACACTTTGAAAGGATTTTACTTAGAAATGAATTATATTAAATGTAAAAAACATTTAAAATGTACATTTAAAAATGGTAACAGGATTGACATTGCATGACAGCATCCCTCAGTCAAGCCCCATAAATCTTCAACATTATAGAGGAGTGAGAGAAACATACTTGTGTTTTAAGTGTTGGAATCCTGGTTGAGAGATGATGTAACCTAGAAGTGATGCCACTTGAATATGCATTATTTTGTGTTATTAAATTTATGTTTGATTATTTCTTAGGGACACAAAAGGCACAGATTTTGTGGAATGACCCATAAATGAGCAGGTTTCAAATAGAAAACTTATTTGTGTGTAGGGAGCACAACGCAGAGAATGTAAAACATTCATATGGACATGTAAACGTGCATGCATATCTGTGTACACACGCACATCCATTTCACACAAACACGGTTTTTAATAACGGCCGTCTCATTTGGCAATAAATATTGCATTTGAATCTCACAAATGGAGGTCCCTTTGGAACTGTCATGGAGAGTGCAGAAGTCCGCTTTAGGGCATGATTCTTATTTCACACTATCGGTGTGTATATGCATGCTTTCCAGGGCAAGGCCATGCGACAGTGTGTGAATGATCCGTACATGTGTGTTCATGTGCTCGCATATGTGTGCGTTACATGTGCGAGAGCGTGTGAGTGTAACAGATGAATCACGCATGAGTGGTCAGGTGTATTTCTATTTGAGAACTACAGCAGACTATTCAAGCTGTGCATACAGTATGTGTGTGTGGCGATAATCCCTCTCTGTAATGTCATTCATAGGGTTTGGATGATCAGTTCAGGCACAAGTGGTAATACAGCCAGTGTGGTGGAAGAATTGTGTCTGTATGGGTAGAGAAGAACGGGGTTCTGGGAAAATAGAAAGTCGGCATTCAAAGACTCATCAGGGATTATACACTCACACTCACACTCACACTTCTTCTTTTGTTGCTAAGGCTTAAACCAAACTTCACTTTAAACCAAAAGTGAAGCGCCTCGGACTCAGTGAATATGAGATATTGTAGTTTAGATTTTGCCTGTCTGTCAATTTTTTAATGAACCAATTAAAAGTGCGCACAACGGTGCATTGTTTGCATTTTATGATTTCACTGGAACAGAGCGACTGAGAGCTGTATAGAGGGCCAAATAACTTTTTTTAACAGCTGGTGAGTTCAGCACTACAACTAGAGAGATAAATGCATAAATAATGCATTTTGAATTTGAGAAATAATAATGCCCCCCTTGCATTTTAAGGCCTGTTCAAGACCAAGAATATTAACTATAATGATAACTATGACTATAAAGTTTTAATAGCTGTTCTAATTATGTGAGAATAGCAAAGTCCACACCACCACTGTAACAGTAATGACACAGAGGAACAAAATCATTGGAACCACTGTCAGAATTTTTTTTCACAACTGATGAATGATAAAAACGCTGACAGCCAGTCATAATCCACCTGACTTTAAAGAGTACAAGAATTTATTGTAAAGCGGCAGACAAAATAACATGCTTAAAGTCCACTTCCAGAACAAAGATTTACAGGTAACTTACTCACCCTCTAGTCTTCCAAGTTGTTCATGACTTTCTTTCTTCAGTCAACAAGAAATTTTGTTTTTTTTGAGGAAAACATTTTAGGAATTTTCATCATATAGTGGACTTCAATGGTGCCCCCGATTTTGAACTTTCAAAATGCAGTTTAAATGCAGCTTCAAAGGGCTACGAACGATCCCAGCCAAGGAATAAGGGTCATTTTCAAAAGAAATCGACAATTTATATACTTTTTAATCTCAAATGCGTGTCTTGTCTTGTCTCGTCCGTGCAACGCGCTTGTGTAATCTGTTCAATCCGACGAAAAACTCTTGTCTCGTTTTCTTCTTCAACGTCAAAAAACGTCCTACATCAATGTTTTACCATTATTTTTGCAAAGGGTGTTTGATCTTCTTTGCATGTTCACTTTGTAAACACTGGGTCAGTACTTCTGCAGCGATGTAGGGGAAGAAAACTAGATGGGAGTTTTTCGACATACCCTAACTGTATTGACTGTATTGAACCGGAATAAAACTATTCACACAGACTTAGACAAAACGAGCGTTTTAGGCTAAAAAGTATATAAATTGTCAATTTGTTTTGAAAATGGCTGATCGTTTGGCTAGATAAGACCCTTCTTCCTCGGCTGGGATTGTTTAGACCCATTTAAACTGTATTTTGGAAGTTCAAACTTGGGGGCACCATTCAAGTCCATTATATGGATTTAATTCCTGATTTGTTTTTCCTCAAGAAACATAATTTTTTATCAACTGATGAAAGAAAGACACGAACATCTTGAATGACAAGGGGGTGACTAAATTATCTGTAAATTTTTGTTCAGGAAGTGAACTTCTCCTTTTAAAACAGAACATTAATGTGTGTTGGTGTGGATGCTCACAGTTATTGTTATAGTTGTCTTTATAGTTAATGACATTAGTTTTAGAAAATACAAAAGTAAGCCATCAAAATTAGTGCCTGTCACTAAAAGAAAACTAGAAGACTTTGTAAATAAAAGGATGTTTCATTAAACTGAAAGTTACTATATCTGAGCCAGGCTGGTGATTAATGAACGAAAGTAAATATTATATCACATAGCCGTCACAAAATCACTTCAAATACAGTAGAATGCTGCATGTATATTATCATTATAACAGAGTATGCATTTTATCTGAACAGTTTAGTGTTGGGCGATGTACTGGGTGATGTAAACTGGTTTGAATTGGAATTTCAAATAAAAAAAAAACAGGATACAAATGGCTAAGAATCCTAGACAGCTTCTGAATTGAGAGGAGATCCCTGTTAACTACATATACTTCTGACTAATGATTACAGAACTATTTATAACACACAGCTAATTCCTTCACTGGGCAAATAAACCAACTGTAAATGACTGTTAATGAGTCAGACACATCGAAGATGGACACAATAGGAGAAAACACTGTAGCAGGCAGAGCAAGATCACTGTGCACGATCCTAAATATTGAACTGAATGAGGGGTGAATAAGGGGAAGTCACTTCAGAAAAGATTAGAGGGTAATTTCTTTTCATCTTACCTTTATTTTTACGGGGCCACTGAATGCTTGAATGCAAGTGCCTTTTCCACTTGGAAAAATTGAAAAATAAAATAAGTTTTAATAAACTTTTATTTAAATATCAAAAATGAAGACACCTTAAAATGACAAGAAATTGTATTGTGCCATACTAGGCTATGAAATGTATTATTTTATGACTATTTTTCTACCTCATGTTTTGGTATTTTTATCAACCCTGTTACTGCCACAAGTGCTATTAGACACTATAGTTTAATTAGAGCTCATATGCCATTTAATGTCATAGGCATTAGCTCAATAATAAACCGAGGGTGACCTTTAAAAACAGGGTCAAATCTTACTCTAAGAAGTAACATACAGACAGTAATAGGTTTGATGATTTAAAACAGATTTGCTAATTGCTAGCTAATAGTCAAATTCACAAAAGTACATGTTGTACACTTTGAAAGGACTGTAAGAAAGGATGTAAGATATAATTGTCTAAATTTACATTTTAAAAATGGTAACAGGATTGACATTGCATGATGCCCTGTGCTCAGTCAAGTCACATAAATCATCAAGAATAGAAAATTATAGAGGAGTGAGAGAAACATGCTTATGTTTTAAGTGTTGGAATCCTGGTTGAGAGATGATGTAACCTAGAAGTGATGTCACTTGAATGGACATTATTTTACAAGGGTTTTTTAATGAGGGTAACAGGGCTGACATGAAATGAGGGGACACCAATAAAAGGATTTATATTTATAGAAAAAATGCATACTTACGCCAAAAACATTGCATAACAATGAGACAATATTTAGAACAATATGCAGATGCGATTTTTATATAATTTTGCCTTTATTTTGTCAAATTATAAAGAAAAATCATAGTGGGGGACAGGCCTTACCCTTAGAGTAAAACCTTACCCTTACTATTTAACTTATTTAAAATAATATTTAATTTACTTTTTTAATGTAATATTTGAAAGCATAAATAGTATTGTTATGTTTTTAAATTGCACATTTATTTGTTGTTATTTTAAATCTATGTTTGATTTTTTTTTAGGGACGCAAAAGGCACCGATTTCGTGGAATGACCCATATAGTAAATGGGATAAAAATGACAGATTATTTCCATGTTTTTGCCACAACATTAAGATTTATTAGGCCCTATGTATGGAAAGCACATACTCTATTTCTCTCGCTCTCACCTTACAGAGGCATACACATACAGTACAGAAACATACGCACGCTAACATTGTTAGCATTACTCTGATGATTTCATCAGTTTAGCAACTTAAAAACTACATGACATTTCTCACAAGCGAGGTAACAACGGCGCTGTTCTTGAAAAAAAAAAAACTTAAAGTTTCACAATTAGTAGAGGCTCTGCTGCTGAACACTTTTGAGAGATGCACAGGCCTCTCTCTCTCTTTCTCTCCGTCTGTCTTTCTCATAACTTTATTATTAACTGCACTGGTCAGCTATCAACAGCTCAGTCCTCCAATACTAGGTATAAAATGACATTTTGGAATTAGCAACGGAGGCACTGGATGAGATGCATTAGAAATTAATCCTACTCACAATAGCGTTTTAAGGGCGTTTTAAAAAACAGACGAATGCCTTAAAATAAATCATCTGACCACACTTGAGGTATGTTAACTATAGTATAAGCGGAATAATTGACTCCAGTCCATTAAATTATTAGAAAGGTATCACCACCTCGGGTGTGTGTTATATTCTAATAATTCAATGGCCCATCGTCAAACTTTCCTTACATAATGCATGTCAATATAGTGTTTAAAAGCGCATTGCTGCTTTGTTTACAACAGTAACCAAGAAAATAGCATATATAGCATAATGTCACAAAGCTAAGATCAAATCACTCTACTTTTGCATGCAATCTGATTCGTATAAAGGCACAGTCAAGGAAAAATAATGATAAACCATGAAAACAAAACAGATTTTTGGTCAAAACGCCCAGCAGTACTGATGATGATAATTAATGATGACAATATAATATACAGAATACATTGCCTGCAATTAACTTTATTTTATATATCTCAAGCATCTTTCTATGAATTGCTTTTATTCACAATAATCTTCTTTTAGCTTCTTGCGTTCAAATGGTTGGAGGAAAAAACTGTTCTTTTTTAAAACAAAATATAATACATAATAACTAACTAAATAAAGAAAGAAATATGTAGACAAATAAATAAATAGATTTCCACAATAACTTTTAGTCATGTCTTTACCTTTCTTTAAACAACTAAATCTATTCTTCTTTTCCCACAGGAATTTAATTTATTTTTTTTTTCCAAACCACATCCCCAGTATATGACTCACTATCGTTTAAGTCAAATGACTTCACTAACCAATCAATAAAGAGAAAGCAGTGGCAGTCTAACGTACTGTAGATGCATCTGACCTGGGTTAGATTGAGTGTCAGAACAGGATCAACAGAGCAACAACTGATATTGCCACCTGTGAAAGTGGAAAGGGCTCTAATTCTGCAGCCTATGCTAACTAAAATAGCTTACTGAAGCCACTGATTCAGTAACTGTAATGAAAGATCACATAATCACTGGTTTTCTGTTGCCTAAACCTTAAAGTACACTAAACTCCAGCAGGTCTACAGATATAGATAAACTGGCGTTCCCATTAGGGCACACATTACACTTCAATGACAACAATTAACACCAAGCAAACTGCCTCGCGCGCAGACGCATGCATAACATGCACCCAATGGAAAAAAAAAGCCCTCAGCGAAAGATGACATATGGCGTGAGCAATTTCCCTCTCAATTTCAGCTCCAACTCCAACTGATGTTTTCATGTGCCAGAAAATAGCCGTTCCCCCTTTACTCCCCCCTCTCTGAAAGTCATCTGCTCCGTGAGCAGTAAGCACCATCGCGGCTTGTAGACCCAAATGAGAGCGTACAAATGATTTGTGGCACCATCGTCCCGCAAAGGCGGCGGAGAACGGAAACGGGGAAGGAGAGGAGGAGGGGAAAGAGAAGAGAGGGAGGAGACGTGGAGGGGGAGATAATGTCACTTTCACCTTGTATTCCTCCGCCAGCCCATAATGCTCATTTTTCCCCATTTTCACAGCAAATTCGTTTCAGTAGCGGCGGCCAACCCCCCCTCCAACTAGAGCAAATGAGAGAGAAATGAGAGCGAAGGCAAACGAGAGGGAGGGCGAGAGCGAGGGGTGCCGTCGGGGGGTGAGTGGGCCGAATTTGCACAGTGACCTTTTTCTGATCCAATCTCACTGATGAATCCTAATGAAGGATTTAATAAAATCACACTTTACAATCTGTCTCTGCATCAAAGCGTGGAATCACATTCATATCAGACCAACTGCGTACACAAACCCGATGAAATAAATATCAGATCTAAACCTGTGTGTGTGCCGGCCCAGTGGATGCTGTCGGTGGGTGGAGAGGGGGGTTGCGGGTTGGTACGGGCCCCCGAAATTGGCCAGACTGAACAGGGAACGCCTGGGCCATTTGTTCCAGATGCGGTCTAAAATCACATCTCATCACTTTCATTTAGTCCTTAATGAGTTAGCCGTCAACACGCCACACAATTCCACACCGACGTACACACAGCTAAAGTTTGTAGGAAGGTTACTTTGGTTGGTAATGGTGGCGTGAGTATTTTCTCCAAAAAAAATTGGCATCTTATGGTAACATAAAATGGACTAAACAAGACTATTCTAATGCTATTTAAATAATTTGAGCATTTTGATTATGTTTAGAGACTAAATGTTCCCTGACAGATGAAAGAACGACATTAGAAGCACTTCAGAATCTCAATGGAGGCCAAAGGTCATCCTAGTCTATTTTCACCTTGCATCCATCCATCCATCCATTAGATATACTAACTAACTAACTAACTAAATAGAAATTTAAAACAACATGAGTAAATGATCAAGAATATTCTTATTTTACTGAAATACAGAATGGAAAAATAAAATAATGTTGCAAAATCATTCATTACAATTCAAAACAGACATGTTTGTGTAAGAAAGTAAGTTATGCAGGTTTGGACAGAAATGAGGGTCAAATGTAAATGATAGAATTTTTGTACAAAGTTTGTATGTGTAATATGATGTTTACAATGAAACACAATGGTTTCCTGATGACATGCTATTCCAAAGACACTGCAGCAATATTTGTGTGCTTATTGGATTTATGGCATGTTAATATTCTTTAGTATAAAGAGGGAAAGTAGCACTGCTACATACCATCATACATTAACCTTAGGGGGAGAGGAGAACAACCAGCAACAGCACTTAAAACGAGAACACAGAAAGCTATACTTTTCAGACACTGGGCCTGAGTATTCTGTCACGATATGATGTGCTGATGTGTTCTTTGCAATACTGACATCTGGTGGCCAAAGAAACTCACAACGTCAGACTGCTAGAACAGAGCAGATATATTTTATGTGATACATCAAATGCAAAAGGATAAAAGCTGTTAAACTGGCATTGTGTTTCTACTTCCAAATGAGGTGGTGAGGTCACTGCATAATGTCCCTGAATATGTGTGCAATCTGAAAAGCAATCTGTGTGACCAGTACAGATCGAATGACAGGACTCATTGATTCCATATGAAATATCCAATATGCAATTTCTTACTGATTATGATTCAAATGACAATTACTCAGACTCATACAGGAGAGAGACTGATAGAGAGACTGAGAAAGGGAGATAGAGAATGTTTTGGCTTTGTAATCTACATTGTAAATGTGTGCACATGGATGTGAGAGGATAACACACAAATCGTTGTGTAAATACGTGCGTTAATCAGAGAAACGACTGCACTTTAGCTGAGAAAATGAATGTGTGCGCGAATTAAAAGGACGTCCGACATTTTCACAGTCAGTGAGTATTTAGAAATGTGTGTGAGCATTACAATTCTATCCTTTCATCCATCCACCAACTATCCACTCATCTATCCACCTATCTATCCAGCTATCTATTCATTCATCCATTCTTTTGACAATCTATTCTTCCATTCATCCACCTGCCTATCTATCCATCCATCCATCCTCCATCAGACTATGTCCATCCATCTATCGATCCAACTACATATCCATCCATCCAATCTTACTATACCATCCATCCATCCATCCTTCTGACTATCTATCCATCCATTCATCCACATGCCTATTTATTAATCCATCTGACTATGACTATATATTCATCTATCCATCTGATTATATATTTATCCATCCAACTACATGTCCATTCATCCAACTATATTTTTCTACATCCATCTTACTATCCAGCCATCAATCTAACTACATATCCATCCATCTGACTATATATCCATCCATCCATCCATCTACATATCCATCCACCGATCTGACTATATATCCATCCATCCATCCATCCATCTATCTGACTATATATCCATCCATCCACATATCCAAAATCACCTTTATTTATATACCGCCTTTAACAAAACAGAATTGTGACATATCCATACACCGATCTGACTATATATCAGAATCCATCCAATTTATTCATCCATCCATCCTTCTATCCATCTATCCAACTACATATCCATCCATCCATCCATCCATCCATCCATCCATCCATCCACCGATCTGACTATATATCCATCCATCTATCCATCCATCTATTCATCCATCCATCCATCCATCCTTTCAACTATCTATCCAACCATCCATCTATCCAACTACATATCCATCCATCCATCTATTCAACTACATATCCATCCACTGATCTGACTATATATCTATCCATCCATCCATCTATCCATCCATCCTTTGGACTATCTATCCAACCATTCATCCATCTACCTGCCTATCTATCATCCATCCGTCTGACTATATATCCAGCCATCCATGTGACTATCTATCCATCCTTCTATCTGACTATATATCCATCCACTGATCTTACTATATATCCATCTGACTACATATCCACCCATCCATCCATCCATCCATCCATCCATCCATCCATCTGCCCAACTATCTATTCATCCATTCTTTCGACAATCTATCCAACCATTCATCCATCCACCTGCTTATCTATCATCCATCCACCTGCCTATGTATCATCCATCCATCTATGTATTCATCCATTGATCTTACAGTTTTTCTCAGTCGCTTTGGTGCATTTCTCACAACACTATTTACATTTGCACAACAGTTAATGCATTTCTCAAAACAATTAGTACAAACTGCAAAACCTAGTTGATAACCTGCAAAAGCGTGTCACTTGCTCAAAATGGATAGCTCATTCCTCAAAAGCAAGTATTTATGTCAGTGAAAGTGTCAGTGTCATCAAGATGAAAAGTCCTGACACCATTGTTTATGAACAAGATAGTCAAATGGCTTTGTCATGTTTTCATTATGACAGTTTACTCTGTAAATTTTTTCCTATGCAAAAAAGTCAGATTTTGGTGACACTTCCTGAAAATGCTCAAGACAGCACTATATACTATTTGCACAGCCATTTGAAAACTACAGTAAAGCTAGACATTACTGTATTTAGTGAGGTATCTGAGTACAAGACACTGAATATGTATGTTTCACATTTTTACTTCATATGCTCTTTGCAATTCTAATTTATTCAAAGCATTGTGCAAACGAATAAATACACCCTTATTTACAACAAACATAAACTCCCTTTGGGTAGAGCTGTGCACAATTGTAAACAATATTGCAGTACATATTGGAACTGAACCTACAACATACATAGGTCTGTAAATCATTCATGCACATTTGCAGAAATTGTTCAATTTAGAAGACATTTTCAGGAAAAAAAAAATTAAAATTTTTTATAAAATTTGCTTGACAGATTTTGACAACTAGTTCAACATTTTTGTATGTAATGACTCAAGCAATGAAATGAGGACTATTAGTTTTATATGGAATGACTATTCAGCATTCACAAGTTTAGTTAATTTTGACTGACATGACATAAGCAAATGATAATGTTATAAAACAGCAGAGAGTTGTATGAAAGCAATTGATGCATGTCCAAAAGCATTTGCAATTTGTTGGAAGGAATGAGAAACTGCTACTATGATGTGCACAAATGACTAAATGTTGTGGAGGTTAAAGTAAATGTTGTGCAAATGTAAATAGTGTTGTGAGAAATGCACCAAAGCGACTGAGAAAAACTGTAATATATACATCCATGTATCTGACTACATATCTATCCATCTATCCAACTACATATCCACCCATTTGACTATATATTCATCCATCAATCTTACTATATCATCCATCTATCTGACTACATATCTATCCTTCTATCCATCCATCCATCCATCCATCCATCCATCAGCCTATCTATCATTCATCCATCCATCTCACTATCTATTCATCCAACTGTGTATCCATCCATCCATCCATCTTACTATCTATCCGTCTACTATCTGTCTGTCTGTCTGACTACATCTATCTGACTATCCAACTACTTATCCATGCATAAATCTATCTAAATATCTATCCATCAATGCATCCATCCATCCATTCATCCATCATCTGACCCTAGGGTAAGATGTGTGTAATCCACAGGGCTTCATTGACATACATGCGAGTATTATGTCCATCATGAAGGTCTAAACTCTCTTGTAAACATGCAGTGAAAATGGAGGTCTATTCTGCATCTTTATTCTGAGAGCACTCAGCAGAGTAAGTACTACATGCCTTTACAAACTGCACCTCAGAAGCCCTTTATTTCCATGGCACTGATATGCTCCCATTGAAAACAGCACTCAAGAGTAGACAACAGTGACTCAACTAAGGTTTTCCCCCATATGTCCAAAAGGTTCTATTCTGCACACTTTCTTCTTCTCAGAAATAACGGAAACATTTGCTAAAAGCTTCTCTTACAGGCTTTTTGTCCATCAGTACAATTCCAACCTCAGGCTGCTCATATAGTGACCTAAGCATAATGAATTATTCACTCCTCTTCTTTGTAATTAATGGTCTGTGCTTTCAAGTGCAGCTCTAAATTGGTATGTTTTATGGGGTCCTGAGAAACTGTTGTGCAAATCAGTCCACCATCTCACTAAAGGCCATACACAGCGGTTTCTTCATGTGGAAAATCTAATTCATAAATGCCAAGTGGGAGCAGTTGCAAGGAAAATGTATTTTCCATACAAACATACAGTATAATATTATAGGGAGGTTTGTCATTGTAGAACAAAGAAACTGTCGTAATACAAATGTGTGTGATATATGGCACACAAAAAAACAGTGAAAGAAAAACTCTTCAGACACTCACCAGCTTCTTTAAATAACTCTAACAACAATTGCATTCATTTATAATTACACGAATGAATCTCATGTAAACTGTAACGCGAAAACTGAAAAAGTAATGTTTGGGTCATATATCGCCCGAAAACCACAACATACATACAACAATACATACAAAACATACAATTAACTTAAAAATTAAGACTTTTTTTAGAACCTTGTGTATTCAGTTCTAGCCTAGCCTAGTGTAAGAATAGACTACTGTTTAAATATTTGGGGTTGGTAAGATTTTTAAAATGTTTTTTTCCCCCTCAACAGTCTTTATTTGATCACCAATACAGTAAATATTATTACAATTATTTTTATTTTTTTCTAATTTAAAATATAATTTATTTCTGTGGTGGCAAAGCTGAATTTTCAGCAGCCAATATAATGAGCCACATTGTGAGCCACATGATCCTTCAGAAATCATTCTAATATGCTGATTGGCTGCTCAAGCAATATTTTTTATTATTATAAATGTTGAAAGAGTGGAGCTAATATTTAGTGGAAATCATGGCACTTTTCATGGATTATTTGTTGAATAGAAAGTTCAAAAGAACAGCGCTTATTTAACATAGAAATATTTACTGTCACATTTGATCAATTTAATGTTTCTCAATTTAAAGTACTTTTTTTTTAAATTACTGATCCCAAACATTTGAATGGTAGTGTATATTACTTAAACTGCAAAATTGTAGAACTGAATTTAAATAAAAAAATACATAAATACCATTCATCATTTCCATCTAACATTACTCAAAACCATTAATTTCATAACTTTTTTTGCATACTGGTCATATGAATTTAGATTGAAAATGTGTTTAGCATAAAAATAATGTTACATAATAAAAATGCAAAAGAAGAAGAAGAAGAAGAAGAAGAAGAAAAAAACCACAATGGCCCTAAAATGTGCTTATTTTTACACAAAAAGCATGCACACAAAGCTCATTCTGCACACATACGGGTAAATGAATGATTATGAGTTTTACCTTTCTCTGATACCTCAGTGTCTTCCATGACAGTGCTCGGCTCTTTGGTTTGACCGTCTGCTCTTTGAGTCTGATTGGCCTCTGCATGCATCACTGGTCACTCTACAGAAAGACAAGAGACATTAGGTCACTCATTTTTCAAAACAACCTGAAGGGGGAGTGATGAGTGTGTGTGGTGTGTTTATTAGGGGGTTTAGAGAGAAGTAGGCATCTCAGTGCTATAAAGAAGATTGCTGGATCAAAGCCCACTCAAGGCCTCTCATCTGACCACTGCTGTTGTGCCTTCAAGCAAACAAATTGACCTTTTTGTGCACTGCACTGCACTGCACTGCAAGCTTCCTATAGCTACTCTATGTCCCTTTCCTCTTCTCTTTCAAATCACATGAAGTTACAGCAGTGTTTTCAACTAATATTTTCTCAGCTTGCTGTGAGAATGAGAAACGTGCACCTGGTCCCTATTGTTTGCATGGATCTTTTCTCCCCAGCATGCATCAGCACACATTCTCTTTCTCTGTTTGTTCTGTTTATCTCCACCTGGACTCTCATGACTCATGCCATTCAACAAAACACATTCCCTCATTTACTTCCCGGGATGAAAAACATTTTCATAAAATCTCTCCAAGGCACGTCACTACTAATCCAGCAGTCTCTGCCTTTACACCCTGCCACATCTCACCAACTGGGTAAAACTGGGTAAAATGTTAAACCTCAGCTGTATCAGAATATGGTGACATTGCTTTTGCAATCTACTGCATCGATATTTCGTTTTTGTGTCTTTTTTAGCAAGTAAAAGAATGATATTTTTGGAGTGAAGCATTGAAAAACATTAAATATATTAACTTGTTACTGTCAGTTCAAGATGACTATAGATGTTGTGCTACATATCTAAAAAGTTTGTAGAATTTTCTTGGTAGAGATTAAAAAAGGAAATCCAAAACTTACCTTGAAAGTTTTACAGCAGTTTTTGCACATGTACTTCCTTATAAGATGGTCTGAAAATGACGCAATGAGCACAAGCTTTACTTTTATCATCAGCTCTGAAATGATTCAGCCACTCTGAATAGTTTCTGAGGAACTGAGGCACCACGGCACAGTGACAGCAGAAATAGAAAAAGTTCTGCTTTTGAAAAAAATAATAACGCCGTCTGGGTGGTTTTGTTGGTACAGAAGCATAGAAGAAGAATAGGAAAAAAGTCACAATGCCATCCTTTTAGACAGATGAAGGAGTGTTAAAAAAAGAAGAAGAAAATATAGCCTAAGGCTCTGAGCGTACTTCCCCTAATAATGTATAGTATCCCAGTCCTCAAGCAAGTTCCAAATAGCTAAGTTTATTGTGTGTAAACTTTACTTGTTAGCTGTGATAAGCTAAGCAAAGCGGAACCACGGTATCATATCGTACTTTATAGCTTAAACTATCAGTCTGTTATTCAAGTTGTATTAGATCTCAGGGCGTTTAGTGTCCGTTTTTGTATTCCAATTCAGATTAAAGAGATATGGAATTAAACGCCCTCTTATGCAAGAAAGACGTTGAAAATACATGTTTTCAAAACCTTTTTCAGATCAGTCCCAGGTCAAACCAAGTTTAAGTAAATAAACCCTGCAAAACAAGCTCAACTGCTTTGTCCCAGACACAACTCTGGAGGAGTGTGATGTCTCATTGGGCAGTTGAAAGTGAAAAGTATGCAACTTCAGAAAGTTCAAAGTCACTTTAGCTGCAGCAACCCAGCGCCTCGGGCAGTACTGACACACAGAGGCTCAGTTCAGCACTGCCGGGCCTTACAGCTGCATGTCTTGTGACTCTCTTTAAACAGCTTCTTTCCTATTATCAAATACTGTGGATTTACGAAAAAGCCGTGTGGAAAACGCAAGGTTAAAGATCTGTTTAAGCCTAAACACACTGTACAGACTTTCTAACTCTCTCTTTCTTTTGGTTATCCAGCATAAAATTGTTTAACAGCCATTTCTTATCAAAAGTAGCTCAGACGATAAAAATCTCAAGCAACAATCAAGAAACACTTGATGTGAATATAAACTCTCACCTTCACTCGTAGCATGCCATCTGTTGTTGTCTGTTAAAAACTTGTCTGTTAAAAAGGTTCTGGGACAAAGTAAAAGCCTTGCTGTGATTTCCCTATGCAAACACTGAGGGGAGTTCACCTGAAATTCAAATCAAATACATACAACAACCAATGTTTATTTATGTGGTGTCCGATCTAATTTGCATGTATTTGCATATTTTTGGCACACGCTTCCAGAGAAACTATATGCACTCTGCTTTCTCTTACCTACTTACTATATACAGGTACTTTGCTCTGTTATGCTGAAAAACATTACAATTTATTTGAATGGCTTTACAGAAGCATGTAAAAGCGGACACAGAAGAAAAACTTTTGTTTAAGTTATGTCTAACGTTGTCTTAAACTGACACGCAACAAAAGTTTCCAGTTAATGAACTGGAAATATTCACAGTTAACCCTGTCTAATAATAAAAAATACCAGGATAAAGTTAATCTCAATATGTCCATATAAAATAAAATAGCTTTTATTACTTTAAGCCAGGGGTCACCAAACTTGTTCCTGGAGGGCTGGTGTCCTGCAGAGTTTACCTCCAACCTTCCTCAACACACCTGCCTAGACGTTTTAAGTATACCTACTAAGACCTTGATTAGCTGGTTCAGGTGTGTTTGATTAGGGTTGGAGCTAAACTCTGCAGGGACACCAGCCCTCCAGGACCGGGTCTGGTGACCCCTGCTTTAGGCTATTGATATTAATTGAAACTGAGATTGCATGGTTTAAAACTAATAAATGTCTAAAATTATGAACTAAAATGAGCAAAAATAAGTAAAAGCAACAAACTACAAAAAAAAAAAGAAAACACTTGCATTATAACACATTACATTTATGTCGGATTTATGTAAATTTACTGTCAGCTGGATAGAGAACATAATTCATAACAGTGTGATTATAACACATCCATAGCAACATGCTGAACTAATAATTACACTTTTTCCCCCCTTGGAAGTCAATATGTGACCCTGGACGTCATAAGGGTCAATTTTTTTCAAATTGAGATTTATACATCATCTGAAAACTGAATAAGCTTTCCATTGAAGTATGGTTTGTTAGGATAGGACAATATTTGGCTGAGATACTATTTAAAAATCTGGAATCTGAGGGTAAAAAAAAAATATTAAGAAAATCATCTTTAAAGTTGTCCAAATGAATTTCTTAGCAATGCATATTACTAATCAAACAATCAATTTTGATATATTTACGGTATGAAATTTACAAAATATCTTCATGGAACATGATCTTTACTTAATATCCTAATGATTTTTGGCATGAAAAAAAATCGATAATTTTGACCCATACAATTATGACTGGTTCATATTAGGAAAATGAAGAAAAGGCACCTAAGCAATGTTTTAGCTAGCGCTAGTGAGTGATAGTTTAATTTATAATAAATGTGCAGCACTGGTTCTGGCATAGATTTTAAAATTATTTCTTTTAAAATCTTATTTATTTTGTCTATTTCATTTTAGTGCTTATTTAAAGTTAATGACAATCTGAAAACGCACATATTTAATTGTATTAAGACTTATTTCAATTGTTTACAACATTAAAATATTTATATATTGACATCCTGAGGATTCAGCATATTTTAAAGGTTAATTAACCATTTCATTGACCATTTGTTGAAGAAAAAAGACTTGTTGTCTTATTTTTTACCCTGTTTGTGAATAGCATCTATAACAACATGAGAAGACTGTGGAGTGCATGTCAGTGCATGTCCTAATGGAAAATGTGTCTTGATCAAAAACCCCCCTGCAGGTGACACTGTTGCTCAACAGATTCCCTCCATGAGGTTCTTTGGAGCTTCGCCAGTGCAAAGATATAACATCCATGTGTGTTTGTGTGCAGTGTAGACTTTAGACAAAAAAATGAAAAATTCTGTCATCACTTACTTACTCTCACGTCGTTCCAAACCCATAAGACTTCGGTCAATCTGTGAAACACCATTTAAGATATGAAACCTGAAAGGCTTCTGTCCCATTGAAAGTCCAGGTTAGTTCACCAAAAAATGAAACAATCTGTCATCACTTACTCACCCTCATGTCATTCCAAACCCATAAGTCTTTGGTCAATCGTTGAAACACAATTTAAGATATGAAACCTGAAAGGTTTCTGTCCTATTGAAAGCCCAGATAACCAAACCAGAAAGAGGATCCATAAAGGTGTCATAAAATGAATATATGAATCGAGTGGTTTGATCGAAGTCTTGTGTAGAGATACGATCCCTTTATATGATGAACAGCTTTAATTTATGCTTGTTTTTATTTCTAAAAAATGATGATCGACACATACATATACTGCAATTACAAAAAGGTAAACACCGAACATTAAATATGCACAGGAGATGAACCAGTGAGGTTTTATCATGTAATGCAAGCACACGTTTCCATGCTTACCATACTGTATGTCAGGTTCTGTGTATAGTATGTGTGTTTAAATGTGAATAAAAGTCTAAGTTAAATCTGCTCATCATAAAGGGATTTTGACTCTTCACAAGATTTAGACCTGCTCGATTCATATGGATTCATTTTATGACGCTTTGAAGGGACAGAAACCTATAAATCTGTGGAAAAAAGCTGTTATTTAAAATTAAATCTATTTTCTGTCCTCTCTTAAATGAATATTTCACTTCAAAACATTCTGTGATTATTTACTTACCGTCACGTATTTCCAAAGCGACAGTGGTATACAGTAAACAAAAGTACGTTGCTACTGTGCTTGAGTACATTTTATTAAATATGTGTATTTTTATTTTAGGACACATTTACTTCACTTCCTACCAAAGTACTTTAATATATTTCATTCCTCGATTTAAACTGAGGAAAAGGGTTGGAGCGATGTAAGATGTTTTCACAACAAAACCCGCCAAATTGCTACTCAAAACTAGTTCACAACTAGCCCAAACGCGTTTCGAGGGGGTCCCCTGTTAAAAATCGCATTCTGGAGGGTAAAATGCACGTTTTTGTCGGGGTACCCCTGGTAAATTCGTATTGTATGGGGTCGCGGACATCGCGGACATCAAAAACAGTGTTAAAGCAGCCCAATTCATTGGAAAACTGCGGACTTGGCAAATCTGGATGTAAAATTCGTGAACAAGCTGATTCTTTCCAATGAACCTGCTGAATGGTTCACAAATCTCTCTGAACGATTCACCCGCGAACTCAACTGATTCGATTGGAGAATGAGTCAACAACTCACTGATTCAACGATCCGGTCAAAAAAGCAGAGAACCAGGATATCGCTGGATCTTGAATGTACCCACGACTGATGGCACGATATGTAAGTTAAGCTATATTTAGGTCATGAATGTCTTAATTGTGACATTCTTGGGTCATGAATTATTTGTGAACTAAATCAGCTCAGCTGTAGAAGAGCTGTTTAAGCCCACTGAAATACTTAAATGTGGTCATGTCTACATTTGTGTCACAATATGAAATAACATATAATTAATGCCCACACATCTTATCCACTGATGTAGCAGTTTCAGATGAACTAGTATTGTATTCCTCTAAAAATGTTAGGGCGTTTTGCCCAATGTGACGGCTGTATGTGGTATTTTTTATACCATTTTATACCACAAAATAAATTAAAATCATTTTTAATTACGTTTTTGAATCTAATTTTTGAAATACTATATGGCATATTATTTCACTTGTTCGCAAATGCGAATACCACTAATTCAAATTAATATTTTAGTATACTGAAGCTACATTTTTTGATACGGTACTGATAGTGGTTTTGATAGTAAACAGAATGTTTATGCTGCCCTTCAAACCACAGAAATGCAAATTACGTTTGCGATTTACAACAAAAGGCAGGATTCTTAGTGAATGATGACATTCATCACACAAAGCTCGGTTTTCAAATGAAAACATATTTGATACATTTATGGTTTTCTGAAATGACATTGAGAGTGTATGAATAAAAACAGAATTTTCAGAACCTTGAAATATTTACAGTTGGTTTCTTTATTTTCAGCCTGTTTCAAAGATATTTATCAAGTGGATGGTTTACTTGCTGCTTACAGAAGTGGAAAAGCCTAAAAAGATGTGTGATAAAGGATTTCTTCATTTGCATTAGGGACAGTTGTGTAGTGAATAATTATTGTTATGATTGAATTTCATATCCCCAGTCTCCTCTCAGCCTCCCTGTTGAGGCCACATTAGCGGCCAATTAAACAGTGTGTAGAAACCCGTTCCCTGTGCTGAACGGACGTTAATGAATGTCAATGACTTTACACAGGATGTATTCGTTCCCTTTGCTTGGTTATTCAACTGATTAGGTTATAATGAGGTTTGCGCCACAACCTCAGAGGCAGAGCAATGAGAATTGAAACCACCATTATGAAACCTGGGCTTGCATCGCAGCACATGCCTAATCATCAATCTTTGTTACAATTTACAATGAATATCATATCCAGTTCACCTCACAGAAGGTGTCATTCGGTCAAATAATGGAGATCATTGTTCCTTGAGGGAACATTACAGAATATGAACAATCTTTACATCAGCAGACGTCTGCATTACTTTATCACTTTAATTGTAATGTCTGAAATAGATATTTTTGTAACAACTGAGAGTGAATAAGCTCCATTTTTTATCAAGCAGAAGTAAGAATCGACAAAATAGTCAGATGAGCTTGTTCTGTGTAGCTCAGGTAAAAAGTGAAGGATGATTAACTGCTGCTATTGCTAAGCTAATTACTTATTGATCTTGTCTGGCAGCGTGGGTGATTGTGACCTTTGAGGTTTCGGCATTTTTTTTTGCTTGACGACTATGTAGAGGAGGTGCATTTAGATAATGTGTGCTGACAAGGAGAGCGGTCTCTCAGTGACTCGATTTAGCAGTCTGGCTTCCTGTTGCCATTCTTTGGAAGTTCTCTATGGCGTTCCCGAAGCTCGTTTTTGCTTTCATATGAATACCTCTGAAAACATCTGACAAGACATAAATGTGAATATGTCTTTTAAGCAATTAGACAATCTTGTAAGCAAAAAATTTCAGGTTCAGTGTCATTTGGTGTTACAGGATTTAGTGTAAATGTATGTCTAATAACAATATTAAACTAATGTGATTTCCTATCCTCAATGGGGTTGGTTATATTTGTCTTTATATATATATATCAGAATCAGAAAACTTTATTGATCCCGCAGGAAATTGCTTATGTGATGACTACCACAACACACAAAACACAGAAACACAAAAACAACAATTTAAAATAAAACAATATACATATATATATATATATATATATTTTTTTTTAAACAAGTCACCTATGCTCACTGAAGCTGTATTTTTTTTACATAAATACAGTAAAACTGTAATTAGAATATATATATTTTTTTATTTTTTAAAATGTAATTTATTTGTGATGTCAAAGTTGAATTTTGATCACTCCAGTCTTCAGTGTCACATGATCCTTCAGAAATCATTCTAATATTCCGATTTGCTGCATGTTCAAGAATCAATTCTGATTTTTATCAATGTTGAAAACAGTTGTGAAAATAGTTTTTTAATGCATTTTTTCATGATTCTTGGATGTATAATAGAAAGTACCAGATTTATTGATAAATAGAAATCTTTTGGATTTATTGTTGCTGTAATGTGCTGAATAAAAGCATATTATATAAATATATATATATGTATATATATATATATATATATATATATATGTGTGTGTGTGTGTGTGTGTGTGTGTGTGTATATACATATATATATAAACCCCACAAAACCTTACCAACCTCAATTTTCAAATGAAATATGATAATAAATGAGAAAAAACAATCTATTAAATAAGATTCACTGACAAATCGTTCACAAACATACCAGTAATGTACAAAAGGAAAGTAAAAGCGGCCTATTCTGTATTTCATATTGACTTTAGCTTCTAACATCAGTGGTTTATTGTCAAGTAAGATAAATACAGGATTTTTTTTCTCTCTTAGGGCTTCACATTTCATTAAATTACCATATTGATATGTCCATCGGTGATTATTAAACTGCAAAAACCTGTGGTTTAAATAAATAATGTTCTGCGTGTGCCACATGCTTCAAAATACCAGGAATGTGAATGAAGAAAGTAAAAGAGGTCTTTTTTCTGTTTGACTTTAACTTCCAAAATCAATAGTCTATTGTCAAGTGAGACAAATGGAGGACTTTTTCTCTTTGGGCTGCACAATTAATTAAATTAACACCACAGTATTGCCTTCAGTGATTATTAAACTGCAAAAATCTGTGCTTTAAATAAACAACAGCGTGCATGTGTTGCATTCTTCAAAGTGATGAAGTGATGCACTGTTTTGTCATCTAGTAAACATAATAATAGCACACATGGGGCTCAAGCTTTTAGGGGTTTCTCTGAGCGGTTTGCAATATGTGAACAATTAGAGGCCTAAGTTTAATTCTTTTAAAGAAGACTCAAATGCAAACAACCTTCAAGACTCCAGAGCAACTCTTTTTACCGGTACCAGGGCGGATGTCTTTTGCTCTTCTAACCTTGAAGCAGTAATATGAGATCTTCCAGTTCAAACCACAAATCATCTGGGGAAAAAACGCAATACGAAATGTTCTGACCAAATCATATACAGGCCTCAATTCATAAAGGAACACCACATCCTCAGATTTGTCTTGTTTGGCTTGTCCATCATGTTTTCTGATAAGCTTTATGAATGAATGTAAAGCATGAAATGTATACCAGAGTGATGGAAAAAATGATAAGAGTTATTGTTGGAGATAAAGGCACTTTATTTCCTCCACATCTGTCTGCTTTGGTCTTTCAATCTTAAAGTTAATCTTGTGCTGCCCTTGTCATGCCTGTCAAAGAGATTGTGAGTGATAAAAATTACACCTTTCTCAAAGACAAATTACAAACCATTGACTTCTACCCACTCGACAAGAGTGACAATGACAGGCTCACTGCCATGGCAACATGATATATCCAAATGGCTTGTGCTGTAGTATTTTTTTTTTGTATAGCAGCAAATAAAATGTTCATAATACCTCACTACCACACTGCTCTATTTTTGAAGTATATAGTATATGCTATATATAAACAGTGTACAGAGCTTAGTGCATGTGTAAGTCTGTCCCATTCCATTTTTAGAGTGACGAATAAAACAGTACAGTGCAATGTTCACTGATGTAAGTACTACATGATTCCATTTTGAACAGACAGTTCTAAAAAGACAAGACTTTACGCATCATTTAGTAGCATGACAGTGCATTATAAAAGACTAAGGGAATTCAGTGCACAGATTGATGAAGATTAAACCAAATTGTATTTCTATGCTATATTACTTACACTTTTCTACATTAAAACTGAATGTACCATATAGATTATTGATTCATGCATAAATTACATTCCATTTTTTTAATGAAATTTGTCTTGAAGAAAGTTGCCAGGGGTGCAAATATGCTACTGTCTATGCTGCTACTGATGTGAAGAGTGCAAGCTACTCTCCAAATTCAATTTATTCGGTCACAAGCAGCAATGAGGAATGCACTATACTGTAATAAGCGTGATCAGGAATATGTAAAGATGTAAAGCATCAACTCAGTAGGAGTTCACTTCTGCAAATTAGATCAGACTGTTTTCACACCAATTCACTGTTGCACTCAAACCAATTTCAAACCAAATTCTGACATCTAACAGGCTTTAGTCTGTATGATTACCTAAAAGATGAAAATAAGGTTTTTAACGTTGTTTACCATGCCTGTCTAGTGTTTTAATATGCAAAAACACAGTTTGAAGTTTATTTCTATGAGAAAATTATTGTACATTTATTTATGCACAACTGCTAAATCTTACAAATATTTAGCCACTAGCCAGGTTTTGGGAAAAGAAAAGAAAAATGATTCTAAAGTCTTTACCTGTCAGACGTGCCTGAAGGTGAACGCAAGCATGCCTTTGAAATAAAAACACTATGGGATAGATTTAATATTTAATCCGTCTATGGTATGTAGAGCACAACATTAGAAGGGAAAGTTTCAAAACTAGCTACCCAGGAAAGGTTACAGTTTTTCTTGCTAAATCAAGCTCAAAGATAAGTTTTAAGTGATAAAACTGTGACGGCAGGTGGATTTTAAAATATATGTGTATATACTAGCAAAATAAAATAAGTTAGTAGAATGAGAGTCTTATATAAAACACAATGATTTAAGGTTGGGTTCAATTAGAGGTAGGAGTGACTCTAGTATTCACCATCATGCTCCAGGGGAACTGTTGTTAAATTAGTGACGCGTAAGTCACTTTAAATCAAACGTATCTTCTAAATGGCAAGCAACTAACATACACACCATGAGGTCGGTTTGATTACTTTAACAACATTACCTGTAAGACGCTGACCTTTTCTCAGGTCCCCCTGCAGATGCTGATGCGCTCTAAGTAAAAAAGGCACATATTAGGGTTTTCATTTGTCCATACTATAACTTATTATATGAGATATATATATATATATATATCAGTATATTTTAAAAAAATATACTGAAACTGTTCTTTTGAATAGATGTAAAGGTAACATGATAATTTCTGTGCAATAGTGTCAAGAAACGCAATTGTATGTATGTATGTATGATAAGTACGTATTATAAGAAAGCCAAAATATTAAATGCCATTTACTGAGTAATCCACTATTTTGTAGAGGGGGTGAAAATAACAATTATCTCCTGTAATTTGGAGCCAAATTATATATGGGAAAATTACTTTAGATAGACAACATCATCATTATTTTTACACCAAGACAGGCAGGTCTATTAGTAAATTCTGTTAACGTTAGCAATCCTTGTGCATCATTATGCTAATGGTGACAATTTAAAAATGGGAAAAGGCAGTTTTTACCCCCAAAGGTTTGCCTGTAGCTCAAGAAATTTTAAATATATCTCAATATCCTTTAAGATAATTGTTACATGTCTTCTTGTGTTTCTGGTTTTTGGACTGTTCTGTTTTGGTCTCTCCCATTGTCTCCCCCTGTTGTTGTGTTGACTTTGGTTTTGGATTATTGTCGACACCTGTGATTGTCATTAGTCACTCTTTATAAGTTGTTTGCTCCTGAGTTTCATTGTGTTGTCTTAATGTTAATTTTGGTTGTGAGTTCCTTGTTTTTGCTGCTTAAGGGTATTAAATACATTGTTGAGTTATTTCTGGTTCCTCGAGTTTCACTCTGGCTCCTCATCTCCAAGCAACCGTAACAGAAGACGACACCAAAAACAATGACGGCTGAGGAACGGCTATGGAGTTTGCGGCAGGGCGGTCGAGAGTTGAAACGGTATGTGGCGGATTTCATTGAGCTGTATCATCTGGTGAGCTGGCCCGACGCCTCTTTCGGCATCGTGTTTTTGTTGGGGCTGGACAAAGATACCATCCGATGCGATCTCCCTGTTCATGATTACCCACTGATTGATTTGATCAATATCATTCTTTATTTAAACTGCTCTAATTTCGAGATAGAACAAATAGAGAATGCTAGTCAGATGCATCTTCCAGCCCCCTCAGAAGCACGCCACATCGCACCAGCTCACCCGAAGCCAAGAACCTCCACATACCGCTCCAACGGCTCAGACTGCCTGCCATGCCCCGAACGCGCTAAATTCCCTGTTGTCATCCAAAGCTCCGCCGCTGTCCTCAGCCCGATGCAGCCGGCCTCATCCCCGTGCTCTCATCTACCGACCGCAGCCCAACGCTCAGTACTGTCGGCTGCCACGCCAGAGTCAGCACGCAAGATGGCTGCCACGCCAGAGTCAGCACGCAAGATGGCTGCCACGCCAGAGTCAGTACGCAAGATGGCTGCCACGCCAGAGTCAGCACGCAAGATGGCTGCCACGCCAGAGTCAGCACGCAAGATGGCCGCCACGCCAGAGCCTGTCGCAAAGATGGCCGCCACGCCAAAACCCGCACCCAAGATGGCCGCCGTGCTAGAATCAGCCCACATCAAGTCTGCTGCTCCAGAATCAGCCCACGCCAAGCCAGCCAAGCCAGTGCCCGCTCACGTCAAGCCAGCCAAGCCGCAGCCCGCTCACGTCAAGCCAGCCAAGCCGCAGCCCGCTCACGTCAAGCCAGCCAAGCCACAGCCCGCTCACGTCAAGCCAGCCAAGCCGCAGCCCGCTCACGTCAAGCCAGCCAAGCCGCAGCCCGCTCACGTCAAGCCAGTCAAGCCGCAGGCTTTTCACGTCATGTCTTCTGCTCCTGAGTCTGCACCCATCATGACCGCCCTACCAACCGCTGTTCCCACCAAGTCAAGTCATGTCTCAGCTGCTGTTCCTGCACAGTCAAGTCACGTCACAGCTGCTGTTCCAGCAGAATCAAGTCACGTCACAGCTGCTGTTCTTGCAGAGTCAAGTCACGTCACAGCTGCTGGTCCTGCACAGTCAAGTCGTGTCACGGCTGCTGTCCCAGCAAAGTCAAGTAACGTCACAGCTGCTATTCCCGCAAGGTCATGTCACAGATGTTGTTCCTGCTAAATCAAGTCACATTGCAGCTGAGGTTCATGCGACAGGTCAAGTCGCAGCTGTTCCTTCAGAATCAAGTCAAGTCACAGCAGCACTTCCTGAGTCAAGTCAAGGCACAGCGGTCCTTCCTGAGTCCAGTCAAGTTACAGCTGCGTTTCCTGAGTCAAGTCAAGTTTCCGATTCCAGTCAGGTCGCGGCTGTTGTTCCAGAGTCAAGTCAAGCTACAATTGCTGTTCCAGTGTCAAGTCAAGCTGTGTTTCCTGTGTCAAGTCAAGTCAGAGCTGCTCTTCCGAAGTCCGGTCAAGTTACAGCTATTGTTCCTGTGTCAAGTGTAGCTGTAGCCCTCAAGTCAAGCCAAGTCACAACTGTGGCCCATAAGTCAAGCCAAGTCACAGCTGTACCCCACGAGTCAAGCCAAGTCACAGCTGTGCCCCAAGAGTCAAGCCAAGTCACAGCTGTGCCCTACGAGTCAAGCCAAGTCACAGCGGTTCCTCACGAGTTAAGCCAAGTCACAGCTGTTCCCCATGAGTCAAGTCACGTTACAGCTGTTGTTCCTGAGTCAAGTTTCCAAGTCAAACTGCAGCTGCGTTTGCTGAATCAAGTCAAGTTTCTAAGTCAAGTTGCAGCTGCGTTTCTCGAGTCCAGTCAAGTTGCAGCTAAGTTTCCTGAATCAAGTCAAGGTTCTGAGTCAAGCCAAGTTGCAGCTGCGTTTCCAGAATCAAGTCAAGGTTCCAAGTCAAGTTGCAGCTGGGTTTCCTGAATCAAGTCAAGGTTCCGGGTCAAGTTGCAGCTGTATTTCTTGAGTCAGGCCAAGTCAGAGCTGTCATTCCTGAGTCCCCAGCCAAGATGGCTGCCAAGCCTGAGTCTCCAGTCATGATAACTGTAATGAACATTATGGACAGGGCAATCCCAATGGAGTTCACGGCTCCAATTCTCTCCCCTGATTCTCCAGAGCCTCCGCTGGTTCCGCCCAGCCTTCCTGAGCCTCCGCTGGTTCCGCCCAGCCTTCCTGAGTCTCCGCTGGTTCCGCCCAGCCTTCCAGAGCGTCCTCCAGTGACCGCTCCTCCAGAGCACCCTCCAGTGTCCGCTCCTCCAGAGCGCCCTACAGGGTCCGCAGCCGTAGGGGCCTGGTCGAATGCTGAGAACAAGGCCGTGGAGGCGGATCCGCCAAGGCCTCTTGAACTGTCTGTCCAGCCATGGCCTCCTGAACTCCCTGATCTGCCATGGACTCATGAACTGTCTACCCGGCAATGGCCTCCTGAACAACCTGATCCGCCATGGCCTCATGAACTGTCTACCTGGCCATGGCCTCCTGAACTCCCTGATCCGCCATGGCCTCCTGAACTCCCTGATCTGCCATGGCCTCATGAACTGTCTACCTGGCCATGGCCTCCTGAACTCCCTGATCCACCATGGCCTCCTGAACTCCCTGATCCGCCATGGCCTCATGAACTGTCTACCCGGCCGTGGCCTCCTGAACTCCCTGATCCGCCATGGCCTCATGAACTGTCTGCCCGGCCATGGCCTCCTGAGCTCCCCGATCCGCCATGGCTCCCTGATCCGCCCTGGAGGCTTTCCCAGACTATCACGTTCCTGTCCCGTATCAGCCTCCAGGGCGCCCACCCTCCCTCCCCGGTAGTATTGTTACGGCATGAGACGCGCCTACCGGGAGGGGGGTGTAATGTTACATGTCGTTTTGTGTTTCTGGTTTTTGGACTGTTCTGTTTTGGTCTCTCCCATTGTCTCCCCCTATTGTTCTGTTGACTTTGGTTTCTCCCTTATTATTGTCAACACCTGTGATTTGTCATTAGTCACTCTTTATAAGTCGTTTGCTCCTGAGTTTCATTGTGTCGTCTTAATGTTAATTTTGGTTGTGAGTTCCTTGTTTTTGCTGTGTAAGGGTATTAAATACATTGAGTTATTTCTGGTTCCTCGAGTTTCACTCTGGCTCCTCATCTCCAAGCAACCGTAACAATAAAATTTCTTAAAGTTTACTTTTAGGATCTTCACTGATAATGGTGTGTATTTTTCATCTTCAGAGATATGGGAATATTAATATTGTTCTTAGGTAAACTGTAAAATTGTACACATATTCAGTGGTCAAAAACCAAATGCATACACTTTGCATACAACTGAAACTTTTATTTTAAATATTACAAACACTATATAAAAAAAATGTTGAAACTACAAATGTTTATTTTTTCATATTAGAACAATTGCATAAACACTTGCCTGAATGCAATAGATATTATTATTATTTTTTTTTTAACTACTTATAAGTAGTATCAAAGATACTAAAGATTCTGGTTTTAAAACTTTTCTTTTAGTATTTTCATTTCATTAAGACCCTGTATGGTTCAGTCCCAGAGATATGGGGATCTTAATGCAGCACCATGTCAATATTGTTGATTTTTGCTAAGCAAAACATAATTTTCAACCAGAAAAAAAGGCTATAATTAATCTTTACTGTGAAAGATATGTTAATATGCCAGTCCTCTGTCTATAGCAAATTCAAGCATAAAGAATCTCTACCAAAGACTTAAATTTATTGTACATTCATTCATGCACAAAACTACTCAGGCTTAAGAAATATTTAGCTGTCAGTTCTTTGGCAGGTTTTGGATATAAAACCTGATTCTAATGTCTTTATCTGTCAGAGTTGCCTGAAGGTGAAGACAGGAATGCCTTTGAAATGAAAACACTATGGAATAGATTTGATATTTAATTTTCATTTAGTATGTGACAAACATAAACTGAGGTTCTGTAGAGCGTAACATTAAAAGGGAAAATTTCAAAGCTAACTACCCAAGAAAGGTTGCAGTTTTCCTGCTAATTAAAAGAATGCTCCAGGGATCCTCATACATGGCTTGACAAGCGTTTGACAGTAGTATGCTAAAAGACAATGGTAATGGATGTGACATAATCTGAGCTTCTGGCTTTCCTGCACTTGATGCGTACAGTATTAAAGCCGGAACCGCTGATATAACCTAAGGATGCACACGTTGTACTTTGGGTACAGCGATAGGCCTCTTTGCAGGAGTTAGCCATTAGCTATGGTGCCTTTTGGTCCTTTTTTTTTAAGAGTCTGTAACCCAGACACCGTTTGAAGTCTCAGCCTGCAAAAGAGTGCCAGAAGAGTAACTTGTTATGTCTTTTTCCATGCATGTTTACTTGCTCCCTGTGTCAGTGGGATGCATGAAAACATACTGAAGTGAGGCAGCATGTGGTTGATGTGTTTGCAGAACCTAGATCAGCAAATAACCAAGTGAACATTACTAAAACGTGGATTAACATAAATTAGTTGATGAAGAAATAAGCAATAAGAATGGTAAAGAAATAAGAAATCTTGAGCAAGTCCGCATATGTGACCCTGGGCCACAAAACCAGTCATAAGGGTTAATTTTTTGAAAATTAGATTTATACTAAATAAATACTGATTTAAATGAATAAATAAGCTTTCCACTGATGTATGGTTTGAAAAGCTGGAATCTGAGGGTGCAAAAAATTCTAAATATTGAGAAAATCGGCCAAATTGTCCAAATTAAATTCTTAGCAATGCATATTACTAATCAGTTTTGATATATTTACAGTAGGAAAATTAACAAAATATCTTTATGGAACATGAGCTTTTCTTAATATCCTAATGATTTTTTGCATAAAAGAAAAATCTTTTTTGGCTGCTACAAATATACACGCTCTTTTGTGGTCCAAGGTCACATATATAGTCAAATAAATGTGAAGACAGATACTAAATGTCAGTAATAAAAAAAGAAAAGAAAAAGAAAAATGAAAAATGACAGCTAAAGTGAAATCAAAATGTTAAAACCCATTCAAGTCTAACTACATTCAAAATGAGAAAAAGTGTATTACTGGAAAGAAATATTGATAATTTATACTAATGGTTAGCTAATGTAATGTGTCATATTACTACTTTTATGAGGCATGAACCCTGGCTAAGACTGCTCATTTAAAAAGAAAGAAGACACAAAACAGACAGGAAGCTATTGTCTATTTTGTAATCAGAATCTCAGTTCTACAGTTTGGATTGCTCTCTGTCTTCTTCCTCTCTTGTTCTTTGAAGGAATTGGATATGTAAATTATTCGGTGAATCACTAATAAAGACAGTCACTTGTTCAAGTATTACATTCCTAAATGAATCAGTGTTTTTGATCACATTGGTCGAGTAAATGATTCAGTTAAAGACTCAAAAAGTCACATGTTTAAGTATTAGATTCCTAAACGAATCAGTATTTTTGAACACATCGGTAGAGTAAATGATTCAGTTAAATACTCGTAAAGACGTGTTCAATATTACATTCCTAAATGAATCAGTGTTTATGAACTCATCGGTAGAGTAAATGATTCAATTAAAGACTCATAATGTCGTGTTCAATATTACATTCCTAAATGAATCAGTGTTTTTGAACACATCGATAGAGTAAATGATTCAATTAAAGACTCATAAAGTCATGTGTTCAGTATTACATTCCTAAATGAATCAGTGTTTTTGAACACATTGGTAGAGTAAATGATTCAGTTAAAGACTCATAAAGTCATGTGTTCAAGTATTACGTTCCTAAATGAATCAGTGTTTTTGAACACATTGGTAGAGTAAATGATTCAATTAAAGACTCATAAAGTCATGTGTTCAATATTACATTCCTAAATGAATCAGTGTTTTTGAACACATTGGTAGAGTAAATGATTCAATTAAAGACTCATAAAGTCATGTGTTCAATATTACATTCCTAAATGAATCAGTGTTTTTGAACACATTGGTAGAGTAAATGATTCAGTTAAAGACTCATAAAGTCGTGTTCAAGTATTACATTCCTAAATGAATCAGTGTGTTTGAACACATTGGTAGAGTAAATGATTCAGTTAAACACTAATAAAGACTAAAGACAGTTAAGTGTTTTGTTCCTGAATTATTTGTCTTTGGAGAAATGGGATGAGTGAATTATTTGATGAGTTGCTAATAAAAACAGTCACTTGTTCAAGTATGCATGTTTTTAAAGGAACAAAATGTGTGAATGATTTAATGACTCATTCAAATTAGTGACTTGTTTAAGAGACACATTCTTGAATGAATCAATGTTGTTGAATAATTTTGAATAATTGAATAATTATTGAACATTTTTTATTTGATACAAAGAAGTGTTTGAAAATCAGACAGATAATGACAGATAAGTATAAAACTATTCATTTAAAAATGCTGATTGCGCATAAAGAAACAACATAGAAATGTTTATTGCAAAATATACACAAATATTTAAGTAGTTTGAGAGTGCAAGGAAACTGACTCTATGTTATTCGCAATGCTTCATGGGAGTGGGCTGGCACTAAAGAGTTCTTTTGATCAGTTCCTCTTTTGGGAAAAAGAGTGGGTTTTTACTTCTGGATCCCGACTGTTGCACCCAACTGACACTCTTGGAACGCCGCTCTGCCAATCACATTCAAAGACAGTAACTAACTGGTGTATAATATATGTTTTATATAATTGTCACTAGCTTTGCGTTATATAATATGAGAGATGAGCTGAGCCTCGGATGACATTTATGTCTAGCGATGTTCTAGCCATCTACGTACAAAAGGGTGACAAGATGAAAGATCGCATTGTAAGTCAATTTTTAATGCTCAACAGAAATAGCTCTGTACTCTTAGAGTGCCAAACTGGTTTATTTTGCTTCCTGCTGACAATAAAGTCCATCCCTTCAAAGAATCCTTTGAAGGAATTGGACGTGTGTATGCATCTTTTCAGCATGAAGGCTTTTGAAACAACATTCTGTTTTGAAGTATGTGAAATTTAGTATGCAACTGATGTCCAACAAAAGTTTTCATGGCAGAGAATTCAATTGAAATTCCATACTTTAGAAGTTCTCAGTAGTTTTACTTCAGCAATCATGTTTACCCACATCATGTTTCACTGGTCGCAACATTCAGCTCTCATTAAAGCATGAATCGCTCCCTTAGGCGAGAAGGAATAATGAATGAATAATAACAATTGTTTAAAAAATTGCCATAATTTAATATTAACATTTAAACTTTTCTCTATATTGATACAAACTGAAATACTCATTCTTTCAACGCAAAAGTCTCTCTTATTAATTTTAAAACACAAGACATATTAAATAAGGAAATACACTTTCTTGTGGTTAAAGATTGTAAAAACTGAGAACAGTGGATTCACACAACAAAGTTTTAAAAAATGTAGATTTATGGCTTTAAATTAAATGACTAATCTTCCTCGTAAACTAAATGTATGATTTATTTTACATTTTCAGATTCATAGCACAACACTCTGGATAAATCGTCTTATTTTTGGGCATGAAAATCTGATTTTTTTCAGCTCAAAAGCTTAGTTGAAAGCATTAGTATGTGCTCCCTCATTGTTAGAGAGAACTGTGGCTTTTGAACAGGAGAGTTTTATAAGAGATACAAGAAGGAGAGTGAGAGGAATCAGAGTGACAATGTAATTCCATTTGAATCAGATTAAGGGGCCATAGGACATATTAAATAAAGTATAGTTATAGTTCATCAGTTGTGTGAATGGCGTTTGTGCTTTATTTCAACAACCGTCTGACATTTAGAGATATGGTTCACAGGGAGGGACGGCATGCTGTGCTCAGTGTGAGTCTACGCTCGCTCTCTTTCCTCCTCTGTCTTGCTCCTGCATCAGTCTTCCTCACATATTCATATCCACTATACTTACATATTCTGTCAGCACAGAGAATGACCTTGCTATGGTTTTATCAGTAACACTTTACAATAAGGTCCAGTTTGTTGACATAATTAATCTAGGTAAATATTCATTTATAAATGATACTTGTTAATTCAACAGTAATGACATACTTTATATTAATTTAAATGATACAGCAGCATTCTATAACTTTTTTGGTTAAAGGGGTCATCGGATGCTAAGTTCACTTTTACATGTTGTTTGAACATTAATGTGTGTTGGCAGTGTATGTACAAATCTACCCTATAATGATAAAAATCCATGCAGTTTTTTTCAATTAATCTGTAAAAATAATATTCCCTTTTTCAAATCGAGCCATTCTCAGATGCCTGTTGTTATGGCGTCACACCGACAGAGGCTGCTCCCACAATAGTTGATTGACATGAGCGTCTTACCTCAGATCATTTGTAACAGTCCAACCTCCATGTTTTGATGCCGGAGCAGGGATGTAAGCTAGACAAGAATTGAGCGATTGAGGTGTTGTGTTGCTGGATGTAATAATGAACATAGTGATCGTCATTTACTCCCGACATCTGAGCCGCCGAAGATGCAGTGGATTACGTTTGTTTGTGAAGGGAATGCACTTCCCGATCTACATATATCCGTCTATGTTTGCGCGAATCATTCATGATCCAGCTTCACTTACAGCAGAAGTGAGTTTAACGTTTTTTATGAATCTTTGCAATCGCCTTTCCTAATAATGTGCTAGTTAGCTATGGCTAAATGCAGCTAAAGTAAACATGCTCGTCACTCCACAGAGAGAAGAGAGGGTCGGAGCGAGCAGACAGAGCAGACAATTATGACAGAGACTAGACTGTACAGAAACTAGATAATGCTAATACACACTAAATACACAGTCACGCAATATTGATGTTGTTAAAGCGGTCAGCGAATGCCCATTTTCAGCAAATTGATATGATTTGTTAGGGTTTTAATGAGAAGTCTATAACATACTTTGGTTAAAATTTCTCAGTGGTAGTGTAAAAAAACATCCTTTTACCTTGTCAGAATCAGCCCTTTTTAGAGCGAGTCATTCTGTTCCATGTTTCTTTAAATGCTAACGAGCTCTGCTCACCCCGCCCCTCTCTTCTGTGGGGTGATGAGCTGTTCGGTTTACTATAGCCGCATTTAGCTGCGTTTAGTCATAAAACGTGCTAACTAGCACATTATTAGGAAAGGTGATTTGCAAAGATGCATAAAAACCCTTATTCTCACTTCTGCCGTAGGTGAAGCTGAATGATTCGTGTGATAATTGACGCATTTATGTAGCTCGCTGGGTGCATTTCCTTCAAACTAAAGTAACGTTAATCCTCTGCATCTTCAGAGGCTCAGACGTCAAGTGTAAATGACGACTGTTATGTTCATTATTACATCCAACAGCAACTTGTTTTCCCTTGCACCAGAGTTGACACAATGGCGGTCGGAATCAGACTGTTTATAGCTCATTTAGGGCGGGTCTAGGTTAGACAGCCATGTCAATCAACTGTTGTGGGAGTGGCCTGGGGTTTTGTGATGTCACACAGATAAGATACTGAGAATGGCTTGATTTGAAAAAGGGGATGTTACTTATAAAGATTAAACAATAATACTGATAATTTTATCATTGTAGGGTGGTTGTGTACACACACTTCCAACACACATTTATGTTCAAACAACATTAGCATTTTACATTTACTATTTACCATTACCATTAACAATTTGAAAACAAACTACAACAATATTAATTTGCAGTTTGCCCTGTTGAAAAAAACAGTATATGCTGGTTAAGTAGAGTTTGAAGCATGGATGCTGGTTTTAGCTGGTTTATGTTGGCCCTTAGCTGGTTTAACCTGGTCCTAAGCTGGTCCTAAGCAGGAGGGACCATCTTAGGACCAGTACATGACCAGCTTAAACCAGCAAAGGACAAGCTTAAACCAGATAAGGACTATCTTAAACTATCTCAAACCAACTCAAACCAGCATCCATGTTTCAAAACCTACCTAACTAGCATATACTGTTTTTTTTTTTCAACAGGGTGACTTGATCTGAGCTAGCTTTGTGATAGTTAGATTTGATCACCATTAGTAGCACGATTTATTGTAAAACAAAACTGGCGGACATGTTACTTATTTGTTCAGATGGCATTTTACGTGAAACTTCTTATTTTGGACACACTTCCAAGACGTAGTATCTGTAATTCTGAAGTACAGTGAATATCCACACTGGTGTGTTGACTGACAGCCCGCATGTACATCTTAAAACATTAGATTTATCTGCTCTGAGCAGCCGTTCCGATGCACGACCCCTGTAAAGAAGATGATTTCACAAATAACTGCAATTGCAGGTTTCAAACAGAGATGGTAAGAGGCAAAACTTATGGACTGCAGCTTTAAAAAATGTATTAAAGGTCCACTGAAATACTTTGAAACATGCAGCGGTATTCTATATATTGATGTAATTTCAACTGAAACATGATTTTTTTTTTTTTTTTTAAAAAAGCCAATAGCCAATGACGTTTCATTTATATCACAGCTTGGCCCAGAGCCTTTGAGCTTGGTAAAGCCACATTTAACAGCGTATGACAGCCACAATCTCATTCATATTACTATAAAATATACAATTTTGTGCAGAATTCAAATGGGTCAAATACATTTTATGGTCTGTGCTGACTCATGCATATAATCTGCTCCATGCTACTGTTTCTCTGTGTGCAGAGTGGCAGTTCGTGTGACACCATGCAAAACCAGACTTCTTTCACTCCAGTGGAAAGCATATTTACACTGTCTGAATCATTCCCTATCCCCTATATTATTATATAATATATATAATATATATACTATATAGTGCATAATGTGCCATTCACCGCGCAGAAAATACTAATTCTGTGAACAAGTGATCGATTTCAGCTGCAGCTTCAGTGACTATTTATAGTGTAGGGGGCGGGACGCTTTGGATTCTAGAGAGCATTTGATTGGACAGAAAGTTTGATGAGAAGTTGAAGTGCAGGGTGATGTCATCAAAATTGTTGATCCACAAGTTAGAGTTTGTTAGTTTTGAATGCTTTTATCCTGTAAATGCAAATTTTGTCATTGTTTTGAAACACGCTAGTTTATAGATAACCTTAAGGCTAACATATTCATAACAAAAAACAAAAAACTTCAATATGCAAACTTTTAATATATGTGTTAATTAACATTAATAAATGCTGTAAGAATCTGGTCATTGTTAGTTCATTATACCTAATGTATTAATTAATGCTAACAAATTAAACCTTGCAAAATGATACCAGTATAAAGTGTTTTAGAAATATAATCATCACAAAGCTAATTTTGAACTAATCTTGTTGACAATTTCTCATGGGTTCATTTGAGTGATGAAATTTATGGGAAAACATGACAAACTGGCTTAATTAAATCTACATGATTATTAATTAAAGATGTTCTCACACCCTTGTAATTTATTAGGTTTTATCAGTGAAATATAAAAATAAAAAGGCTTTAAAGAGCACACCAAAAATGTTTACTAATCTAACAAGGTTTCCATAAAATGTCATAGTGTTGAAATTAAGTTTAAGAAAATATTTTTCATTAAAAATAATTTAAAAGTGTACAATTTCAATGGTATAAAGCAGAACGATACACTTTTCCCAAAAGAGCTTCTAAGCCATGAATATGCAAACTTCAAATTGCAGATTACAGTTTTACAGCATGCATGTCATGTAATTAGCACATTTTGCCTAAGGGGTCTCCAGCCACTACAAACCAGCTGTAATCACTAAATCAATTTCAGACAGCTCTCGGGGAATAAGCCCTTACAAGCAGCTTATAATTTTTTTTGAATGATATGTTTTTTGAGCAATTGAGCAATTGATGGAAATTATAAAAGTGAGTTTTTACACAAATGATTTTAAGAGAAGCTGGTATATAAAAATCCTTGATCAATCAGTGGCATATTTGTTTATTTCTTTATACACAATGAACATTGTTGTAAGCACGACTACAGCTGAACACTTTAAAGATGACATGAAATCCAAAATTTAACCTCATGTTGGAAGTAATGGGCCGTGAATTCTCATTAGGGAAGTAATGGGCTGCAAACGTCAATTCAGTTGACAAATTGACAACTACAGGCACTAGACATTTAACCAGAAAGAACCCATTAGAGAATACAAATGTTGTTTGCAAAGGTCCACTAGATATATGTACCTTAATGGTTTGCATTGTATGTCTGTCTGTCTATTTCCTGTCTGTCTGTACATGCTGTTCATGTTTTACAAGAAGGTATTTTTAAAAATGTGTTACTTGTTATTTCTTTGTAATTGTTTATAAAATTTACTAGCAGTTACTGAGTGAAAACTGTTTCTATATCAATTTTTTTCACTGTAGCCTAGAATTTCATTTGACTTTTTTCCCCAGTTAGTAAATAACTTTCTAAACTGTTCTTTCTGCTTTAAAAGGCTGAATTTTCTCTCTAGTATTAGAATGTTTTGAAAACCTTTTGAATTATTAAAGTCACCAGCAGACCTCTCATCTCATACAAAATCCTCACAGGAAACCTCTCCTCAAACAGAAACTAAAATGAGCCTAAAAAAGGGTTCTGATAAGAAAACACTATTTGCGTTTTATACTAGAGAGTCTCTTTTAAAAACAATAGCTGAGAAATTCACATTCACGTCACGTTATTCCCCTGCATTTCGAAGCGGAAATTGCTGGCTTACTGAAAGGTCAAATGTCATAGGCTTGTCATTGTGTGTATATTGAAAGCAAATTCCCTTTTCTCCTTTAGAAAGGACGGGCCAGGTTCAGATTGGCTAATGTGTAAATTCAGACAGTTAATTTGAAGTATGATGCTTTTTAAACCCATTTTATGACTTTTAGATTATTAACTGATGTTATTTACAAAATATACTGTATTCGTTTAACCAAGCTTTCTTAGTTAACTTAACTAAAACTGTTTGAGCGACCTCCCAGCTGGCGCACAACATCATAAGACGTCGATATTTGGTAAATTTTAGTTGTGACGTTGGGTGACCAAAACTCAACGTCTGATGTCAACATTAATTTGATGTCCAGTACCGACTTCAGCTGACGTTGATATTTTGTTTTAGGTTGTGTAACCAAAACCAATGTTAAGTCAATGTCAAATCGATGTCAAATACTGACGTCAACCCAATTTTCATTTTTAACCAAAATCTGTCCAATGTTGAGGTCAAAACGTCAACCTGATGTTATATTGACGTCTGGTGCCTGCTATGTTTACCGAGATGCTGAAGTGTGTATCTGATGGACAATTTACTATCCCATTAGGCTATATCCACAAATGGCTCACATGACAATGACAACATGGCAAGTCCAGGTTCATACAACACACATACATACTTAAGAGGACACACTCTTATAGTTTATCAAATGCAGTACCACATGGAAAATAATAAAGGAAAATCCCAAACCAACAGATGGGTCATTCTATAATTATGTCAGTAAAGGATATTTTTTATATATTTTCATCAATATAAAGCCCTAATGCTTAATTTTCTAGTATGCAGTTATATGTTTCCCAATTACACTACTATATGTTGAAAAAGCCATATCTTTTGTTCAAAAATGATGTTCATATCGCATACAACCCTGCAGCTGTCCAAATTTGTGAAATTGCTCATTCTACTCTGCATTTAAGCACAAAAATTACCTCAAATACAAATTAATTTCATAGTTTTGCCTTCAGTTAGATTAGGTTATCAAAACATTTGGGTGTGCGTTTCAAAAATAATAAGTGATTATTGTGATATAACTTGTTTTATTTGTGACCGAAAAACCATTGTCAACTGAGTTACCCATTAGACCCTCCCAAAGGAATGGTTTGTCCCATTCTCGCATAATTTACACAGTATGATGATATTTCCTCTAGAAGCACATGGATGAAACACTAGAAGTTATTTTCTCTCACTTTCCCCAAATATTGGTTAAACTAGCAAGCCTGTGTCAAGAGTGGATTAATTGACTGTCAACAGTGTTACTCAAGTATTATTGCTGCAAATTTTAGACAGTTTAACCGAAACTTATGTTTTGTTTATGAAAATATATTTCTAAACATTTATGCTCAGTGGTTCTAGGCTTCCATGTAGAGTTTAGGCCCAAAACACTTAAAATTTCAAGTTACCTGTCAACTGTGTTACCTAGTAAAGGTAACATGGTGGACAGTAGCAAACATAGATGGTATTTTATGTACATATTCCTACAAATCACCTTTATTTATATAGCACTTTATACAATATAGATTGTTTCAAAGCAGCTATGTCATGGGTTTTGGGGAAATAGGGAAACCTTTTTCTGCACATTGTCAAATTCTAAATGTACCTGTATTTATAGAATGATCCAGATGCTGACTTCAAAAAACAATTTTAGATCTCCTTAAGACTTTTTGCAAACAGAAGTTGCCCTCTGTATTTCTTTTGTTGACACCTGGTGGTGGTGTTGAACTCAGGGCTCGTGTTTACTGGTCTCACCCAAATTACTGATTGATTGTATATGTGTCAATGCATGACTGAACTTGTTTGATCTTCTGGTTGTTGTTGTTTTCTTCGCCTTAAGAAATGCAGTTTGTCATGGCAACAGAGTGGACTAGGACTAAAATGTCCATATGTGTTTGAGATTGTTTACTTCTGTCCCTGTTTGTGAAACCACATCCTCGTTCACCACTTTCAACATGTCTGTACTATTTATTGCAAAAGGTTTGATTTTTTTTTTTTTTTTGTATTAAAAAATAATAAAAAGAAAATCCTTTTTTTCTAATAAGAGCACAGTGTAACATATATCAAAAACTGAACATATGTTAAAAAACAAACAAACAAACAAAAAAAACAGCAATTCCAATTATTATGAATGAAGCAGTGATATATTGCAGAAAGAAAAATTCCTATAGATTTTAATAAGATTGAGTCCCATGCTCATTTCACCTCACCTGTATTATAGTTGCCCTGTAGCTCTGACTCAAGACCTGGATAATGAGGAGAGGTTAGGAACATTAATGTCACACATCAGGCTAGACAGATTGAGCGTAGGAGGAAAGCATTCACCTCATCTCCTGAACAACAGCCCAGGTCTTCACTTGAATGATAATTAAGGCCTAAATTCAAACCTTAGTCTTAAGAAAGGAAAATGCTTACCAATTAAAGGGACTATATGTAGAATTCAGAATCCCTTGTAATTAGTGACATCTGTGGCCGTTAAGTGAACTGCAGCCAGCAGTTTATTGCTCATGTTTGCACTTGTGCACAATTAACTTACAAGAGACTGAACGTGATTCAATGCCTGATTTTTTTTTATGCCCCTTTTTTCATGAGGTAATTAAAATTCTCATCACATATTGACGCTTGGTCAGGACCCCTATGCGTCACTTTTTGACGTGCATGGTCCTCAACATTTTATATAAATATTTAATCACTGAAAAAATCTCATTTTTCTTAAGGTTTCATTACAAGCTGTTCACATACTGACGATAAAAAAGATTAATACATGAAAATATCTACATGTGAAGAGTTCAGATGCAAAAGCCTCTAAGTACGTAACACTTGTTACCAGTGTTTTTCTGCAACCACTATGCGCGTGCAGCTGCAAATGACGTCACTGTGACGTCTGCTCAAAATTGGTCCTGCACTCGGTATCGTTATTTTATTTTTGACCAAGATAGCTTTTAGAGGCTTTTGCATTGGAACTCTTTATATATTTACAATAATTTATACAATATATATCTACCAAAAATTTTTTTCAAGACCACTCTTTGTGTATGAAAATAGAGAGTGGTGGATTAACACTGTACAATAACATTAGTAATGCATTTAGTATCATGAACTTATAGTATTTATTAATTAGTTAATGTTAATTTCTATACATATTAATTTATATTTAATTTAATTTTATTTAATTCATATTTTAAATTACATTTAATTTATATTAAATGTAATACATATATATATATATATATATATATATATATATTCAATGTTAAAGTGTATAGAGTATGTAGAATTGAACATAAATAAATGCTGTAATACTTAATACTTTAAGTATTGTAAAGTGTTTCCACATTTTAAACTGAATTCAGTTTTTACCCACAATGCATAGTTTTCTTGTGCAGTAATTCTACATCCGATTGAGTGGCAAACACTTTTTGCCAATCCACACTCGGCAGCCCAGACAATTCAAATATCCCCCCGGCAACAAACATCAATCTGAGCAAAGTCAGGAAAAAAACAACGTCAGAAGGACGGGTTGTAATGACACCTCACAGCCCCTGAGGATCTGTGCCTTTTTTTAAAGCTGCATTTCTCACTTGTCTCTTACGTAGCCAGAGACCGGGCCATCCTCGTGTTATAGAGCATTAGAGATAATAATGGATAGTCAGGTGGCGTTGGCATGTGGTGGGAGACTGTATGCGTGACCTCTTGGTCTGGCTGTAGAGAACTAGTTGGAGGTGGGCTGCAAGCGGAGGGCTTTTGACAAGGTGCAGCTTAAGTGATGTGCTCTAATGAGCTCTAATGAAAGAGGGCAGACAGATGAGACAGAGGCAGGACTGCAGGAGCTGACAGAGCCTGTCTGGGGTGAAGCACGTTTCTGAGAGATTATGACATTAGGAAGTGTGCAGTGTATCATCGCTCATGTCAGCACCACTCACGCAAGCAGAGAACATTTTGATGCTCAGGGGACTTAATGGATTTGCCAGTTGACTGCTAGAGTGATGTATTTCTGTAGGCCATGCCGGAAGTTAACATCACCCTGCTTCCCTTGACAAAATCTCCATAGGATTTTTTTTTATTGGCATTTAGATTATTGCAGAAAATAAGCTCTGTGACCAGCACAAGTTAATGATTCTTAGGCATTTTATTCATCATGATAATCTTCACAAATGAACACAGCTTTTATTCATTTTAAAGCCTAAATACAATCACTAGAAGTAAAAAGCTGATTTTAGGCTAGAAATGAACTACATCACAGTTGTATGACTGCATCATCACCACCATTACACTTCTGACAAGTCTTTTAGTTAAAAAAAAAAAGTACTGAAAAAAAGCAAGTATGAAAGTATGAGTTTGAATATTATGGAAGCCCAAAAAGTAAGAATTGCAAGTTATCAAGTCAGAATTGTGAGATATAAACTCGCAATTTTGAGAAAATATCAGTATTTTTCTCCCCGCAGAACTGAACATTATATCTCACAATTCTGAGAAAAAAGTCAGAATTGCGAGATATTAACTTGCAGTTGTGAGACATAAATCAGTTTAAATCTTGCAATTCTTTTTTCCTCAGAATTGCACATTTATATCTGGAAATTTTGACTTTTTTCCTCAGAATTGCAAGTTTAAATCTCACAATTTGTAATGTTTTCCTCAGAAATGCCAGTTTAAATCTGGAAATTTTGACTTTTTTCCTCAGAATTGCAAGTTTAAATCTAGAAATTTTGAATTTTTTCCTCAGAATTGCAAAGTTATATTTCACAGTTTTGACTTTTTTCCTCAGAACTGAAAGGTCAAATTTTGCAATTTAGAATTTTTTTTTCTTAGAATTGCAAGTTTAAATCTCACAATTTGGACTTTTGTCCTTAGAATTGGAAGTTTAAATCACGCAATTTTGACTTTTTTCCTCAGAATTGCATGTTTAAATCTCGCAATTGTGACTTTATTCCTCAGAATTGTACGTTTAAATCTGTAATTTTTTTCTTTAGAATTGCAAGTTTAAGTCTCACAATTTTGCCTTTTCTCCTCAGAATTGCAAGTTTAAATCTCACAGTTTTGATTTTCTTTCCTCAGAATTGTAAGTTTAAATCTAGAAATTTTGGCTGTTCCCCGTAGAATTGCTCATTTAAATCCTGCAATTTCAACATTTTGTAAGCTTGCAACTGTGAGAAAAAGTCAGAACTGTTAGATAAACAGTCACAGTTAACTTTTTTATTCAGTGGTGGAAATGGGGTTCCATAGAATAGTTTACATAAGTGCGATTATAAACACAACAATGCTATGAAACTGAACTAGTAAGTAGATGAGTTTACTCTTTCAGTGTGATGACGTTCAATGTGTCGACAACCTAGTCCCATTTTAACAATTTGTTAGCTAGCACCTTTTTCAGATACATAAACTCATAAAAAATTAAATTATTCATGCTTCAGTTTTTACATTTACATTACTTTTGTCACCATTTAATAATCACTTGCAGTGAAAGCAAATAATTTTCACACTGTACATTATAATGATGTGTTGCCTAAATTCGCTTGTAGCACTTAAAATGGATTATTTTATTATTTAGTGTTTTATCTCTAGTGTCTTAAAACTAAAAATATAGACATTTCATACTGGAAATTTATTGATTAACAGCAATTCCATTAAAGTAATTATTGAATCGACCAGAATTATAATATTGTGCATCCCTAAATGCAATACTATGAGCAAATAAATTATTGGCTATGTCACAAAAGCAAACTTGTATAGACAAATGTCATTTTGCATTAGTATTTGTACACCCCTCCTCCAAAAAAAAAAAAAAAAAAAAAAAAAAAAAAAAATTAATAGGCATAAATCACCACACTGGAATTTTAATTAATACTGTACAGGAGGAAGGTCATTTCATGTAACCCTCCACTCACTCACTAGTCTACTACTCTATATCTGGTTTTCAGCTGCTGTGAACTAAAGCTAAAGATAATTATGCACTAATTAGCAGAGGGACAATGACAAGGCAGTTTTGAAATCTTTCATGCAGAACAATGACTTCCCTGGGAACAGGAGAAGCAGAAAAACTTAAAATATAAGAATAAAGTCTCCATTTCTAGACACAAAAAAACATTGATTAGAAAGAAAGAAAAAAACTAGAGGAAAGAACTGACAGACATGAATACATTTGTTTTTAATAAGCATTTCTTACCAAAGTGACAGACTATATAAAAAAGGTGATTGTGAGAGGTGAATCAACGGGAGATGTGTTTTAAAAGAATGATCTCAGTTCAGTTAGACTGTAAAACTCTGTCCACAGCATCTATGGCAAAATGTTTTTTTATAATAAGAAAAAAGAAGGATCCCAAAAATGGCAATTACACAAGACATATCCTATATTTATACTTTGTTGCCATGGTGACATAAGATGATGGGATAACTTAAATGACAATGATACGTGAAAGGGATGTGACGCAAGTAACAATCTATAAAGTACATTTAGTGCTAAGAGAATTAATTGTTGTAGTGGACATAACATAATAAATATTGTTCATAGAGCTTAACCTGTAAAGAACATTTTTTTAGAACTACATAATTCAGGACCTTATAGAAAGACGGTGAAAGAGGAAGAGGCTGATGTAGCCATCAGGAGGTGTCTAGTTGATGATGTACTGAAAATAGCAGAAGACCAGGCTATTGGCAGCTTCATAAGATGGAAACAGTCTTAGATTTGAGCACAAATTGAGATATTTTCGATGAAATCCAAAAGCTTTCTGGCCCTGCATAGAAAGGAATACAACTGACACATTCAAGGCCCAGAAAGTTAGTAAGGACACTGATAAAATGGTCCATGTGACATCAGTAGTTCAACTTCAAAGGAGAAGTCCACTTCCAAAACAAAGATTCACATATAATGTACTCATCCCCTTGTCATCCAAGATGTTCATGTCATTCTTTCTTCAGTTGTAAAGAAATTATGTTTTTTGAGGAAAACATTTCTGCATTTTTCTCCATATAATGGACTGATATTGTGCCCCGATTTTGAACTTCCAAAATGCAGTTTAAATGCGGCTTCAAACGATCCCGGTTGTAAACAATCCCAGCGGAGAAAGAAGGGTCTTATCTAGCCAAACGATCAGTTATTTTTATTAAAATAATACAATTTAAATACTTTTTAATCTCAAACGTTCATCTTGCCTATCTCTCCCTGAACTCTGTGTATTCTGGCTCATGACAGTTAGGGTATGTCGAAAAACTTCAATCGTATTTTCTCCCTCAATTTCAAAAATCTTTTTAAAATCATCCTACATCACTGCAGAAGTACTGACCCAGTCTTTGCAAAGTGAACATGCAAAGAAGATCAAACACCCTTATCAAAAAATGGTGAAACAGTGATATAGGATGATTTCGAAGTTGAGGGAGAACATGAGATGGGAGTTTTTCGACATACCCTAACTGTCATGAACCGGAACAAAAACAGTCCAGGCGGAGTAAGACAAGACAAGTGTTTAACATTAAAAGTATATAAATTGTATTATTTTTATTAAAATAACCAATCGTTAGATAAGACCCTTCTTCCTCGGTTGGGATCGTCTACAACCGCATTTGGGATCATTTGAAGCTGCATTTAAACTGCATTTTGGAAGTTCAAACTCAGGGCACCATATCAGTCCACTATATAGAGTAAAATGCTGAAATGTTTTCCTCAAAAAACATAATTTCTTTACGACTAAAGAAAGAACGTCATGGACATCTTGGATGACAAGGGGGTGAGTAAATTATTTGTAAATTGTTGTTCTGGAAGTGGAGTTCTCCTTTAATTTTATGAAGCTACTAGAATAGTGTGCACAAAGAAAATAAATAAAAATACTGATTTTATTCAACAATTTCTTCTCTTCCATGTCCATGGGCGTAAATCCCGGGGGGGGACGGAGGGGACATGTCCCCCCCAATCCGAAGGTTGTCCCCCCCCCAAAAAAAAATTATAAAAAAAAAAAAAATCGCACTCTCTATTGTGAAAAATATATGTATGTATACCAAAAATAATTGTGTAAGTAAAAAAACCCCGCAAAAAATGCATTTAGAAACAGTTGAGTTCCCCCCCCCCGCCTTCCTCACAGTGGTTTGGCCCACTGCTTTCCCAGTTCAAGTCAGGTGTGTGGTTGCGGGTCAATTAATGTTGAACTCCAGTAAGTAGGGTATATTATTCAATTCAAATAAAGCGATTCTCTTTAATGTAGTTGATGCAGACTCATTCATAAATTAGTTGCGGCAAAAATGCTGATTACCGATGTAATTTTCCATGAATCTGCTATATTAGCGATTAAATTATTACTTATCTAGTTAACGTTAGCTTGTTTACAATAGCTTGTTGCATAGTGCACTACAACTAACACGACAAAGCCATTTCCCATGCATTGTTTTATTTGTGACGACTTGGCATAATGTTAACTTAACATTAACGGCCACAATTAGCATATTGTTTAGCTGTGCATTTACTAAATGAGCACTGTGCTACGTCCGAACTGACCCCACTGTATTTTTTTGTATAATCAATATCTATTCTGTTCTAAGTGTCTTAATTTTAAATACAATTTTAAACCTTTTTTTAATTCCTTGTTTTTATTGTTGTGATTATTTTTTATGATAGTTTTACTATCTTTATGTAAAGTAATTTGAATTACCATATTATATAATAATTGATTTTGTTACAAAACATTACTTATTTTATATATCTTTTTCACAATAACAGTCATGTTTAAATTTTATTGTATGTTGATGGCTTGACTGTAAACAACATAACAAACAATGCAATAAATAGTTTTGAAGAAAAATCTGCTTTGTCATTGAACCTGAGAAAAACTTTGAAAATAACCATAATGGCGCAGTCTCCATGCTACAATAATAATGATAGAAGCAAAGTTTTTCACTGTGGGGACGTATCTTTATAAGTACAATTTGACTGTATTATTTGTGTCCCCTTCAAAAATTGCTCATGAGAAATTTTATATTTATTGTCCCCCCCTACTGTTAAATGAAATTTACGCCCATGGCCATGTCAGTCTTTGATGCGCTTTCATGAGTCAAAGTTGCTGTTCAAGTTGATGTTCATGTTACTATCTATTCAGGGTCAGAAAGCTCTTGGATTTCATCAAAAATATCTTGATTTGTGTTCTGAAGATAAACGAAGGTCTTACAGGTTTGGAACAACATGAGGCTGAGTAATTAATGACAGAATATTAATTTTTGGGTGAATATCCTTTTAAACATGACCCGCACATAGAAACTCTTTCTAGAAACCCACACTCTTGTTGTATGTTTTTTTTTTTCTTTTCTTTCTTTCTTTTTCGTTTTTTTTTTTTTTTAATCAGGTGCATTCTCTGATTGGCCAGAGCACTGGAGCAGTAGGTGGTGGAGGGCAAATCAAGTACATGCGTTGATTGCGTGTTCTAAACCCAATCAAATGATTTGGACATTTCTAAGAAGAGGGACTTGAGAAACTAAAATGATTGAGAATATGCACTTGATATATTGTTTTTAGACTATATCTGCTCTCATATCTACATTTATATTATATATATATATATATATATAGATAGATAGATAGATAGATAGATATATTGGCTACTAAATATATTGTAAAATTTGATGAAACTTATTCTGATAAGCCATGCAAAAGATATCTTCAGCATTATTGGTTGATTTGTAATTCATTTTTGAGGTGAAAAGAATACAGTAAACACATTAAAAAAAAAACTTGGTAAAATCAACAAAGGCTAAATGCTTCTTTGGTGCTCACAAACGTTTGGAGTCAATACAATCAAAGTAACAGTAAAGACATTTACAAGGTAAAAAAAAAAAAAAGCGAAAGAATACTGAAAAAAATCTTTCTGAAGGATCATGTGACACTGAAGACTGGAGTAATGATGCTAGAAATTCAACTTTGCATCACAGGAATTAGATACATTTAAAAATATATTCAAATATTAAACAGTTATATAAAGTAATAATAATATTTCATAATAGTAGCACTTTTAAATGTATTGATCAAATAAATGCAGGCTTAGTAAGCAGACTTCTTTCAAAAACATTGTTTTAAAAAAAACACACACAAAAATAATTGGCTATTATATACACTCAGTTTATACAATATGTAATGTGATGCATAACTTTCAAGATGTATTCGACTCCAACCTGTTATGAGCTCTAGTACAACACATCATTTGGGTAAAAAAAGGGGCAACCAAATTAATGAATGTAAATGTGCTGAAAATAATATTGCAATAATATTGTGCACACCACAGCATATTTCCTCATGTTCTTTCTCCTATAATGGTCTTTTGCTGACTCGCCTCATTGCTTTCTCCATCACCTTCAAACGTGCTACACATCACTCACCCATCACACAGAAATTGCCGATGTTAACCATGTTTACTCTTCCTGTTGACTTTGTCTTTAAAAAGATACAGATAAAGCATGAAAGCTATGTTTCCACTCACGGCCGAGAATCCAAACATATCTTGTTGTGCGCCGACATAACCCTACATCCCCCTTCGGAGATTGTATTTACCACAGAGATTAAACCGGAATGGTAGGGAGCCCCTGGGAGGACAACAGAATTGATCACATGTTGCTCCTTTTTATCCCTTTCTCAAAGAGAGGGGGATTTTGAAAAAGCAATTAAACCTGTGTGGAGAGCAGGAATTCAAACTGATGACAGTAATGGGCCAGAGGGAATGTGACAGGTACATGGTAGAGCAGCCCAGAGTGAGTCTCCATCTGCTGCAGCTGCTGCGTACTAATTAGCCCAGCAACAGTGACAAAGCACATTAAGAGCTCTGATACGGGCTCCCAGGCAGAACTGAAGAAACGCTTGGTAGTCGCAGCCCCATGAGTCACTTGAATGTCGGAAAGAGGCGGCAGCGATCATCGAGCGCCATCAGTCATGCTGTTTGAGTGACTAATTCATTTGATCGGCCAAGCTTGCAGTTCCCACAATACCTCTTTGGTAAAAATTCAAGCGTTAATTGGCTTGTAATGCTTTATTGCTCTCCTAACATATTCCTCTGATGTTTAAATACATAAGAGCCTGTCGCTCAGCTTGCTCTTGATATGAAAGTGAAATTCAATGTGAATATGCGTTTTAGTTGTCAGCTCCAACAAGTGTATTGATTTACAACAATGCACTGAAAAAACAACTATATTGTTGACTTATACTGTGAATACTAAGAAATGTTACTCGAAACTACATAAAAACCTATGACAGACCAAATGTTGTCCCAATTATTTAAGTAAAGTTGTCTGGACAAACTAACCAAAACTAAACAATACTGTTGAAATTTTAAAGGGAACTCTGGGTAGTAAGACTTGTATGGCTTAATATAATGTAAATAATAATATTTTCAGTTGAAGGGCAACAAGAGATGCAATATAAATCTTCACTACTTTCCTAGTGATAAGAAGAGGAGAAAAGTACAACGGCAGTTTAGTGCCATGTAAAAAAACAACAAAAAACAACAAAAAAAAAAAATCTAATATTATGAGATTAAAATCATAATGTTTCGAGAATAAAGTTGAAATTACAAGAATAAAGTCTAAATATTTTGAGAATAAAAACAAAATATTTCAACAATAAAGTCAAAATTATGAGAATAAAGTCAAAATATTTTGAGAATAAAGTCAAAGTTATGAGAATTAATTTGTAGCAATTTTAGAGAGTATATTCTAGTCTATTGTGGTCAATATCACTGTAAAGTGCCTTTTGGTGTCCTGTTCAAAAATAACTAATTTTCCATAATAACATAAAAATGACTATGAAAGGGTGTGTTATATTAGTCTAAGTTTTTTTATATTTATAACAAAAGCATTGCTTGGCTTTTTAGATACATTTTCTAGTTTTTTTTAAGTTTTGTTCAGGAGGACACATGTTATTTTGCTATGTCCCATGCACTAGATTAAAGTCAAATCATAAAATCTTAAAATTTTGTTCTCCTGTTAATATTTTGTTAAATAAGAGATTACTCAATTTGAGTGTATTGAACATTTGGGAATAAAAAATATATTTAATTTAATTTAATTAAAAAAAGGAGAGTTTGTCCATGTCCCTTGAATGTTTGCCCACCCTGTCTTATTGGGGAATCTGCCACATTTGGACAACAGATTTTTTTGTCTCTACAGTGGTGGAAATTTCAATGGCTGAGATGAGTAAGTTGTTGGCTTTTAAACTGACAAATTTTCTTTGTATGGGTTTGCTTACTTGCTTTTCCTAAGCTTAACATGGCCACCCTGTCGGCATAAAATATGCCAGAAATTATTAGAAAACAGTATTTTCAAAATATGTAAGTTTAAATATACCAAATTTTCTTCAACAATGAGACTGACTATTTAGCTAGTCACAGTTTGTTGTAAACTAATATGCTAATAGAAGCTAAAAATGTCCACCCTGTCGTGTCGGCCACTCATACAGCATTCTTTTATAGTTAATATTGCTAAAAACTGAAATGAATGGGGGGTTGGGGGGTAGGGATATCGATGTGACTGAGAATGTAATTATATTATTTATTAATATTATATTTTTTTCAAAGTTGTTTTCAAATGTGTCATATTTTGTCATGGTTTGTGTGTTTTGCTTTATGTGTCCACCCCGTTGTGTGGTGGTCCTCCCTGTTATCTTGATATTTTAAAATAATATTTTAAATAATAATTCAATCATAACTGTATAATCCGCTGTGTGTGTTCAGTAGCTAGGTGTGGGGGGCAATAACATGCAAACAAAAAAGAAAAAAAAAAAGTGCAAACTGTATGAATTTCTTTAAAAACATGAACCCTGTTTAGGAATAGGACCTTTCAAAAAATATCATTTGCATCTTAATATTGCAATGAAAATGTATTTAACAGTAATATATATGTCCATGACAGGGTGGAAATATCTGGTTTATGCTTCAAATAATGGCCCATAATTATCTTAAAAAAATGTTTCGGAGCTCAGCTAATATGTTTTTATAGTACTAGAGTGTCTACTATTTATGACATGACATAAAGTGAATGGAAAATTAAGACCAAAATTTTTGAGTATTGTAAGTCTTGAAAGGCACTCTATGGTGATATTGACCCATTGTGCATGCAAATGGCCCGAATTGGGAGCAACGGGAGATATTCCAAAGTCTCAGCTTTCAAAATCTGTCAGTTTTATAACGAAATACAAACAATATGAATATTACAATAACGTGTTTTGCATGCTCTTTAATGTGACATGACAGATCGCTGTATTTGATTTATTTTAAGTGGATTGTGAATCAGTCAGCTTTCCAATTACAATGAGACATTCGTTTTATTAACTTAGGGTGCCCAAACTCGGTCCTGAAGGGCCGGTGTCCTGCAGAGTTTAGCTCATACCCCAATTAGACACATCTGAACCACCTAATCAAGCTCTTACTAAGCATGCTAGAAGCTTCCCTGCGGGTGTGTTGAGGCAAGTTGGATCTAAACTCTGCAAGATACCGGCCCTCCAGGACCAAGTTTGGGCACTCCTGACTTTTTGACTGTTTTTGACTGTTTTTTCATTCCTTTTGATGTTCCTTCACATTTATAATGTGCTATAAACTTGAAATAAAAAGGAAAAACACATTTAAAATTTGTTTTGTGATAAAACTAATAGAATTTGAAAGATGAGCTGTGTTATATTAAAAACAACAAAGCACAAAATTATTGCGATAAGACAGACAAATAATGAATGGAAGACGTGAAATATTATTTCTAATCACTTACTGTATTATACCATGAATAAAACAGCTTGTGAATAGTTACTTATATACCTCAGGAAGGACAACAACATAACTTACATCAACAAGTTGGAGTCTACTTCAGCCTTTAGAATGTTTTGTTGTTTTTAATTAAATACATGTGAGGAATGAAAGATTGGATGCCACAGATGTTTTTGCGTAATAGGTGGTGGAATTTTCACAAAAAAACTGTATAATTGAATAAAAAAAAAATGTAATTGTAATCGAACAGACTATTGATTCACATAAATACAGCAATCTGTCCTGCCACATCAAAGAGCATGAAAAACACATTATTGCAAGACATATTGTTTGTATTTCACTATAAAACTGTTTTATATTAAAAGTACCCAGAGCACAAAGCTTATTGCTATTATTGGGTGCCTGGCGCACTATAAATAGGCCTAATGAATGCAATCCAAGACGTGAAATATTATTTCCAAGCATGCTGTTCCTGCAAGTATAACACGTTATGATTTCTGCTAATAATCCCACATATATTCAAATACATTCCGGTGGCCTGGCCACTTCTCCTGGGGCTCCCAGCGTGGGCTATTTTCATGTGCGGGCTATACAAAATATTATAACTTTAATTGCTACAGTTTAATTATCGTAATTTTGACTTTATTCTCAAAACATTTTGACTTCATTTTCAAAATATGTCGACTTTATTCTTGAAATATTTCAACTTTTTTTTTTTAACATGACAATAAAACGGCATCGTAGGAAAGAATGAGAAGATGCCTGTGGACGAATAAAACTTCCTGAAGACACACGTCTTTGTCCTCTCCACTTTTGACGCTTTTATTAGACCCCAGCTACTTAAAAAGCTTACAAACAACAGACAAGAAATGCTAGATGCCATTCTGGCAGGACGCAAACATGCCGACGCTTGTCATGACGCACAGCCACTGAAGGAGTTTCTCAGCACAAATTTCACTCGATATCTGGAGGTGACTCCTTGTGGGGAAAACTGATGCCATGACATTTGGTTTAAGTCTACGCTTATATCTATCACCACCTATTAAGCCAGGGATCACCAAACTTGTTCCTGAAGGGGCGGTGTCCTGCAGAGTTTATCTCCAACTTTCCTCAACACACCTGCCTGGAAGTTTCAAGTATACTTAGTAAGACCTTGATTAGCTGGTTCAGGTGTGTTTGATTAGGGTTGGAGCTAAACTCCGCAGGGACACCGGCCCTCCAGGACCGGCTCTGGTGACCCCTGTGTTAAGCTCTTTCAGTAGCTGTGGTCATCGTATCAGCATTTTAGTTTCCAAGTTGGGTTGAGGTAAAAATAGCAACAGGTAGAGGCAGTAGCTCACTGAGCACAACCATTTGATGACATTGAAATAATGGCGCCCCCTATAGTCCAAAATATATATAAAACGATGTGGATTTTTTTAAAATAACCTAAATCTCTAATGGGTTTTCTACTGCATATTTCTGTAATAGACATCATTTACATTATATTAAGCCATACAAGCCTTAATATCCAGGGTTTCCGGGGGTTTTGAGTTCCCTGCATAAATAAATTATGCAGTTACAGGATTTCATGTGGCTATAGTATTTTTTGTTTCGCTTTTTGCTGACTTTTTAAAACAATTGTTGTTTTATTATTATTTGTTGTGTTGTGTTGTGTTGTGATATTAAGAACTCAGATTTTTACATTTGTTGATGGTCACCATTCTTAAAATTTGTGCGTCAAGCATTGAGGTCTATGTTCAACATTCAAAAACTATATCGCAGATATCTTTGCTTTTAAGGTATAAGGTGTCCCCAGAAACATAGCATAGAAAGATAGCACAGATCAATTTACAATGTCCTATAAAACTATATATGGTTACCTAAGTGATAGATCTGTTTACTGCAAAAATATTCTAAACCAGAAATCTATGGTTGCCTCAATAAAATTACTAGCTGAATGAGGCAATCTGAATTCAGAAAAAAATGCAGTGTTACTAAGGCTGATAATACATGAGGCAATTTTGCCAGGCAACTTTGAACAATATTGGGCACTTTCCCATTGAGAATGGGTAACAAATTTCTATCTGGATACTGAAGACGGCAAAAAGTTGCCCTGTGTATCAGCCTAACCTAAAACCCTGAATGCATGAAATTGCATTATTATTATTATTATTATTATTATTATTATTTTCACATTTTCTAAATAATTTCTTTTTTTTTTACAGTGTTGGCACCATTCTTGAGGTTTGTCTGTTAGGTCTTATGGATGCGTCAATGAGTTTTTATCTCAATGCTCCAGACTAATATCTTACATGATAAACTGAGCAATAAAGGTGCATTAAAAACATCAGTCAAATGTGGGCTGCCTATCAAGATTAGAGAGCTGTTATGGCATTGTCGTCAAATAATAGACGTTGCTCCTTCAAAATTACCCCTGTCATGACTGACACCGGTGAACAATAAAAATCATACCTCAGTGAAAGTGGGGCCACCCACATTAAAATCAGATCCCTTCATCTTCTTTCTAACGCCTTTTTGTTGATGTCTCATAGAAATTTCTCAAACATTCCTCCATCCACTGTTTTTTGACATTTGCTGCTGTAGGTCAGAACATAAGCAAACAAACAAGCATTTCAAAGAAAGGTCTCCTGTGCTGTGGTTAGAAACGCTTGAGAAATACATGATTCCGGGTAGTTTGGCAAATCATGTGCAAAAAACACAAACGCTTAGCTTTTTATATAAGCATGAAGATGTTATGGGGGTGAGAATGGATCACAGATTTCCTTGTCATGTGCCATCTGTCCCTGTTTTAATAATCTGTCCTATTTCTGCTTTAACACAAAATATCCAGATGCATGCTTGAATAATAACCAGCTAATAATCAGTACTGTTTTTAAAAGTATGCTAAAGTGTACTAAAGGTTAAACATCGGCAAGAGGCTAGTTTGGTTGGGAATTGGGGATTGAGAACAGAACACTGTTATTGGCTACATTTGCATATACATTGTACACTGTAAAAAAAATTAGTTGAGTCAACTTAAAATAAATTGTTACCCGGCTGTCTTAAAATTTTAAGTTCAGTCAACTCAAAAAAAAGTTTAGTCAACTTGAAATGGTAAGTTGTACTAAGTGACAACTTAGATATTTGAGTTGATTCAACTTAAAATTTTAAGGCAGCTGAGTAGCAAGCCCGGCCTTTAAATTTAACAGACCAAATTTTGTTTATTCAACTCAAATATCTAAGTTGTCACTTAGTTCAAGTTAACATTTCAAGTTGACTAAACTTATTTGAGTTGACTGAACTTAAAATTAACAAATTATTTTTAGATGACTCAACAAATTGTTTTTTTTGTTTGTTTGTTTTTTACAGTGACACAATATTTAATTAAGTATATTCATTATAATCATGTAATCCTCAAAGTCTGTGCTGGCTGCAGTGTGTGTTTCACATTGTGAAAAGGCCTTGTATCATATATTGAACTACTTTCTTTTGGTCTTTTTTAAGAACACAATCATGGTTTGTTCATAGGAAAATAACTCTTTGAGATCTTTTTAAAAACTGAAGTGAAATCGGCTTTCTTGTTGAAAACTCTCTTGAGAAGTTGCTAAGACACATAGAAGACTATGTGTGGTGAAGGACATTTATGAAATGCGAAACAGAACAACTTGTGTGTGCATTACTATTCAAAAAAGAAAAAAAAAAAAAAACAGTGTACTTTACTGCATAATTATGCATGTCCTTGCTGAGAGAACAAATGTGTGTTCACACTATGAATGACTCAAGGTCAATTACAACCATGATCTTCAGCTAAATTATTTTACTACAAAAGTGTAGGTGCTCATTTCATTTTCCGCAAAGCATAAGAACCGTTATGAGTTTGCACAATACACAAGTCATTTGGTATGCGAGTTTATGAGTGTCACTTGAACGCAAATACACTTCCCGTTTAAATGCAAATTAGAGAGGCTCTTGTATAGTAATATGCAGCACTTCAATCTACGAGGTCTCAGTTTAACTCTTCCAATTAGATACAGTTTTGAGACAACAGAAATACAGTGCATGGATCACAATCTGCATATTTAAAACCAAATTAGCTTGGTGGTTTAAAACCCGAACCGTTTCTACCCAGAAAGGGGAAATGGAGGGTTAATGGGCTGCTCTACTGCAGATTTCCTGGGATGTAAGAGGGTTAAATGTGTAAACATCTCTGTGACCTCGAGCTTTGATGTCTTGATGACCCTCTGGACAGGTGAACTCCTTTCCCCTGGTGCCAAAACACTCAGCCTCAACTCTAAATGTCACGGTGTCCTGGGTATGTCCTTGATTTATTTCAAAATTATAGTGGTTTGTGAACAATAGGAGATGCGGAGGTGGTTCTGGGAGCAACTGGTGAGAGTACACAGGTAATCTTGAGGTATATGACTTTTTGAATGTTCAGGTAATTTAAGATATCTAACAGGAAGCCAGCGGAATTGCCATAAACTGGAGAAATGCTCTGCTGAATTCTGGACCATTTGAAGTTTGCAAAGACATTTTTGTGAAACACCACTGAGAGGAGAATTACAATAATCAGTATGGGATGTAACAAGGACAGCAGTAGTATTAGCAGAAAGAAATGGTTGCAAGAAGTTAATATTTCACAAATGATAATATGCTGATTTACATGTGCCTCAAAAGACAAAGTGCTGTCAAAGATAAAGTGCATTTTCCTCTGAAAACTAAAGTAACATTAATCCTCTGTGTCTTCAGGAGCTTAGATGTTGGGAGTAAATAATGACTGCTATGTTCAATATTACATCTAACAATAAAACACCTCAATCGCTCAACCCGAGACATTCTTGTCTTCCCCTGCACCGGAGTCGACACAATGGCGGTCGGACTGTTAAAGCTCACTCAGGTCGTGTCTAAGGTAATGTGGTTGTGGCATTCAACTGTTGTGGGAGCGGCCAGGGTTTTTGTGATGTCACACAGACAAAATGCTGAGACTGGCTTAATTTGAAAAAGGGGATATTACTTATAAAGATTAAAAAAATACCACTGTGTGGATTTTTATAGGATGGATGTATACACACATGCCAACGCACATTTATGTTCAAACAACATGTAAAAGTGAGTTTTCATTCCACTGAACCCTTTAATGCTAAAAAAAAATGTATTAAAGCAGGCAGCAATTTGTGCTCCTCTTGGTAGATTGCGCTGGTCATTATGGAAATTATCTGGCTGTGTCAGTGTTTGTCAGCCAGTGCTTGAATTAGATTTTCAATTACAAGTTACAAATTACAAAGTTAAGTTTCAAATTCCAGTTACAATTTACAATAGATCACTCCTAGTGTAATCCGTCAAAGTGATGGATGGTCTTCAGATTTTTCCGTCACTAATAAAAAAATTCCATCAATGACTGACAATTTTCAGTTAACGCGACCTTTGGTGTCAGCATAACAATGAAAATGTATACCAAATTTACAAAAAAAATAAAAAAATAAAAAAAAAAATAAAAAAAATTTCTTAAGGCAATAGATAAATAATAAACAGAAGAGGGCCCAGAACTGAGCCCTGGGGCACACCACTAGTAATCTAAAATGACTGTGATTTGAAACTTTTAATTCGAACAAAATGAGTCCAACCCAATAAGATTTAAACCAATTAAAGGGAATACCATTGATTCCAATGGAAATCAACCAATCAATCAACAAAATACTATGTAAAATGGTATCCAAAGCTGCGCTTACAAAATTTGCAGCCATTAACAAATCGTTTATGACTTTAATAGTCTCCCTACTATGATATGGAAAATAGGAACACTGAAATTGCTCAGACAAGCTATTCTCTATTAGATGAGCATGTACCTGTTGAGGAACAATTGTTTTCCCAATAATTTAAAAAGAAAAGGTAATATAGAAATGGGCCGAAGGTTTTCTGGGTTATGATCCTCACTGGGTTTCTTAAGTATTCTTGGGACAAAGGAATAATGCCAGTAGTAAGGGAAGAATGTATGATTTGAGTTATCAGCCGTAACAAGGATATAAGACAGAACTTAACCAAATGTGTAGGAATAGGATCAGACCGGCAGGTAGTAGATTTAGATTTTTGAACACAGTCGCTATTTTGCCGACAAATTAAAATAAATAAAAATAGGCAAATAGAAATGTAATACATGCTCCTTTTTGTAAGTCATCAAATTTGTAGGAATCATTTCAATTTCATCATTAAAATAAGTCATAAAAATATCACACAAGGTAGTAGAATATAAATTTAATGAAAAAAAAATCATCAGGTGGTAGAATATTATTTTTGTATTCCCACCATGAGAATATATTAAATTAGCATTATAATTTGATTTAGCAGTAGATAGTGCTACTTTATACTATCTAATATGGTGATCATATATTTCCTTGTGTACAGTTAGCTTTTAACTGGCGTAGATCAGGAGTAAACCAGGGAGCAATATAAGCAAATGAAATGGTCCAAATTTTCATAGGTCCAACAACATCCAAGATATTCTTCAATCTGTCATTGTAGTGAGAAATCAGCTCATCCAGGCTAAACAGTACATATATGTTCAGCAGGTTATCTTAATTAGAAAAAACAGACAAATTAATATTCTTATGGCTAGATTGGTGCTAAAAGACACCAGCAGTATTGTAATATTCTTCTCTGTAGTTATTTGAGCACTCATAATTAAAAACATATTAACTATTCCAAACTTTTGATTGGTATTGTAATTCTACTACATGCTTTCTGCAGAGTAAATAGTATAAATCAACAAGGAATTAGTTGTAAATAACGACTATGGCTTTATTTAAAACATAACGCAGCATTATATTAGCGTAGATACTGTATCACCTTGTTCAGCTGGATTGGTGGTTAGTGAATAAGACATGTTTTTTGCAAACATATCTGGCTAAAAACACTTGTATATGTTTCTCCCTCTGTTGTTCGCCTCTCTTCTCTCAGGCCAGGGGTTGGAGACGCAGTCAGGCAGCTGGTGATTGCTCCTGACAGGCTGTGCGTCTACTCTGCCTGAGAGAAAAGGTGAAGAGTGAATCTAAAGATCAGAGACGGCACTAGCGCTTGTTTCTGTCTCTCATAAAAATGCCAGCCGCCTTCGCCGTCTCCATCAGTATCCACCTCCACCTGCCGTTCACAGTCACACAGACATGGCTAGCCTTAATGGGGCCCTGAGTGCTCCAAACAAACCCTGGCTCCAGTCCAGTCCCTGACACCCACTGCTGCCTTCCTGTTGAGTGCTACTAAAACACAAACCTGAGAGGAGAGAGAAAGGCATTGCAGAACAATAGGACATACATCCACATAGAGGCACACCATCTATTTTCACAGAAGTTGTTCATATAATACACCAATTTGTTGTTTTTGTTTTGCACCTTTTCTGACTGAACCCTCATGTTCTGGTAAAACTAAACCTAAAACTAAAACCATAAAATAATCTGTTACTTAAAAATAAAATAAGTTTTATCTGAATCAGATTAAAGTACAAAAAAGTTAAACGTATTTTATTTACATTGTAAAAAAAAGTTGCTTCAACTTTGAAAAGTAAGTGTTGGCGCTACCTTAAAATTTTAAGTTCAGACAACATGAAATGTTAAGTGGTACTTAGTGAAAACGTGAATATTTGATTTGAGTTAACTTTGAAATTTAAGGTATCATGAACACTTACTTTTTTCAGTTAAAACAACTTTTTTATAGGCCAATTGCCAGGGTAAAAAAATAAATAAATAAATAATTGTAACTAAAATTAAAATAAAAGAAAACAAAAATACACCAGCATCTCAACACTGGTTGAGTCTGAGGACTTGGACTCCAAAATCCCCAAATTATTTTGAATGAATGAATGAATGAATGAAAATAAGACTTAAATAATAAAGTTAAGGTAAATAATAAAGAATGACTTTTCCTGATTTCCAGAGATCTGGCAAATATTTTTTTACCTGATAACCTGATTTAGTTCTCTGTAAAAAAATGTTACTTTATGCATGTTTAGAGTCTCCTATACTCCATATTTAAAAAAAAAAAAAAAAAAAAAAATAAAAATAATTAAGTTTCCTTGATGATATTCTCTGACAGCAAGGTGTATACATGATATATACAGTCATGTCCAAAAATATCGGCACACTTGCAGCTGTGTCAGAAAATGCAACCCTTCTCTCAGAAAACTGTTGCAGTTGCAAATGTTTTGGGACTCACGTGTTTATTTTTTTGTTTGCATTGTAACAACACACACACACACAAAAAAAAAAAAAAAAAAAAAAAAAAAAAAACAGAGAAGAAAATTCAAATCTGATATAATTTCACAAAGAACCCAGAAAATGCACTGGACAAAATTGTTGGCACCCTTAACTTAATATTTGGTAGCACCCCTTTTAGATAAAATAACTGAAATCAATCGCTTCCTGTAACCATGAATGAGTTTCTTACACCTCTCTACTAGAATTTAGGACCACTCTTCTTTTGCAAACTGCTCCAGGTCATTCAGATTTGAAGGATGTCTACTCCTAACTGCTGTTTTGAGATCTCTCCACAGGTGTTCTATGGGATTCAGATCTGGACTCATTGCTGGCCATTTCAGAACTCTCCAGCGCTTTGTTTGTAACTATTTCTAAGTGCTTTTTGAAGTGTGTTTCGGGTCATTGTCCTGCTGGAAGACCCATGACCTCTGGTGGAGACGCAGCTTTCTGACACTAGCCACTACGTTGCGCCCCAAAATTCTTTGGTAATCATCAGATTTCATGATACCGTTCACACAGTCAAGGCATCCAGTGCCAGAAGCAGCAAAGCAACCCCAAAACATCTTTGAACCTCCACCATGTTTGACTGCAGGGACTGTGTTCTTTGCTTTGAAGGCCTCATTTCTTTTTCTGCAAACAGTGCCATGATGTCCTTTACCAAAAAGCTCTACTTTTGTCTCATCTGTCCACAGTACGTTCTCCCAGAAGGATTGTGGTTTATAACATAAGTTTTGGCAGCAGTGTCAGCAGTGGTGTCCTCCTGGGTCTCCTACCATAGCGTCCCTTTTCATTCAGATGGCGACGGATAGTGGGAGTTGACACTGTTCTACCCTGTGTCTGCAGATCAGCTTGAATTTGTTTGGTAGTTAATCAGGATTCTTTATCCACCATTTGAACAATCCTTTGTTGTAATTTTTCATTAATTTTGCTCTTCCATCCACATCCAGGGAGGTTAGCTACAGTGCCATGGGCTGTAAACCTCTTGATGATATTGTGCACATGGACACAGGAACATTAAGATCTCTGGAGATGGACTTGTAGCCTTGAGATTGTCCATGTTTTTCCATAATTTTTTCTCTCAAGTCCACAGACAACTCTTTACACTTCTTTCTTTTCTCCATGCTCAGTGTGACACAACACAAAGGCTGAGTCAACTCGTCAACATTTCAACTGTTACAAGTGTGATTACTGTATTGCCCAAACCTGTTACTTGCAGGAGCATCACATGCTTGAAAAACAATTATTTCTTACAATTTTGACAAGGTGCCAATAATTTTGTCCAGTCCATTTTTGAGTTCTGTGTGAAATTTTATCAAGTTTGACTTTTCTTCAACTTTTTTTTTTTTTTTTTTTTTTTTTTTGTGTGTGTGTGTGTGTGTGTGTTGTCGCAGTGCAAACAAAAACAATAAGCATGTAAATACCAAAACATTTGCAATTGGAACAATTTTCAGAGAGAAGTGTTGCATTTTCTGATAGAATTGCAAGGGTGCCGATATTTTTGGCCGTGACTGTACATTGCTTAGTTGTGTATTTTATGTATAGTACTTTTTTTTTTCATTATGCATTTGTAGAAAACAATATTTGTATGTGAGAAATACATTTCTATGTGTAAACAAACAACATGACTATAATGCATAAGTCACATATTTACAACTTTGTTGTAGAATAGAGGCTAAAGCTACAATAATATCTACCTCCTTTCAATTAAATTTCTCAGATCTAATTAAAAATGCATTTTTGTAAACTAAAGTTCACACTAAATTTTCACATTTATCAGCAGAATCTCCAAGACACCAAATATAAAATCAATCGAGCAAATAAACAGAACATGAGAGTTAATAGAGCAGTAATGTCCCCTGACTGCCATTTTTTGAGACCGCATTTTAGCGAGACATATTTAGTGACATGTCATTTTCTGTGTCTGATGCACCTCTATTAGAGAAAATACAATTGAGACAGCTGGTGGATGAGTTATTGCACAATATCTGGCTGGGAAAGGAGAGAGGGGCGTGAATGGTTGGTGGCAGCTGCTCTGGGTCTCTTGAGCAGTGTGACCGATGAGTGCCAAGCCTATAATTCTTTAATGCACTTTCTGCTGGCCTCTTCTGCTTCACTCACTGTGTGTTCTTACAGCACTTATTCTCTAAGAACGCAATTTAAAGAAAAATACAGGGTGGGACTAGAATTTATCCATCAGGAAAATTACTGTATCATGAAAAGTGGTCTTGTTATGACAGTCGGTTGGAAAAGAAAGACTTGAAACATAAGAGGACTTCTGCTGATGACGGCAGCAGAAAGGAACACAATTTCAGAGATGAAACAAGCTGCATCATGATTATTTTGATTATCATTTGTTCTTTTTTTAGAATAAGAACGAAAAAACAGGTTAAATGAGTTTTAAAAAAGGTCATAAGTAAGACACTGAAAGAAAGAGCTACAGAACAAGACATTTAAGTTCACTTCCAGAATAAAAATTTCCTGATAATTTACTCATCCCCATTTCGTCCAAGATGTTCATGTATTTCTTTCCTCAGTTGAAAATAAATTAAGGTTTTTTGAGGAAAACATTCCAGGATTTTTTTAGAAAATGAACAAAATGACCCTTATTTCTAGGCTGGGATCGTGTAGAGCCCTTTGAAGCTTCACTGAAACTGCATTTCGGTCCCTTAACATGCTGATCCCCATTGAAGTCCAATATATGGAGAAAAATCCGGGATTGTTTTTCTTTAAAAAATTTCTTTTCAACTGTAGAAAGAAAGACACAAACATCTTGGATGACTTAGGGGTGAGTAAATCATCAGGAAATATTTATTCTGGAAGTGAACTAATCTTTAGGACGGATGTATTCTCACAACAAAACATGCACTTACACAACGCAGAAACTGTTTGCTTTGTTAATTTTTTTTAGGCTTACAGATCACAGTGGTCTTACCATTGTTTGCTCACAGCTCAGCAGTTCGCACTTCATTCCTGCAGTGAAAAACATTTATGCCGATATTATGTAACATTTGGAAGGAAATAGAAAATATCAGTTTTGAAGCCACATACTTTCAAACTGTGGACATTTTTTTATAGCATTATCACACAACAGCATTATGTCAATATTACTAATAATATATAGCTATACCTTCTTAAATTTCTGGTAAACTATGTGAAATAGAGATGATCAATTAACAACATCAAAAACTATTTAATTAAACATACAATATATTTAAGTATTTTAAATTGTAGACTGTGACACACTACCCCTGATAGCACACGTAGTGTATCTATAGGACGTTTCCTATCAGATGTCAAATAGACGTCTACTAGATGTCTTTAAGATGTTTATGATGTAGAATATATGTAAAACTGACATCTTACAGATGTCCGTCAGCTGTTTGTACACAGCAGATGCTTTCCAGATCAAGTTATCTTTAACAGACATCTTGCAGATGTATGCGTGCTGTCTGAGACCCTGATAGCACACATACATCATATACATCTTCAAGATGCTCGAATTTAAATTGCGAATTGAAAATACGCCTAATGGAAACATGTCAATTTCGCAAAAACTCCCATATATCACAAAAAAGTTTTTATGCTCGCATGAGGTGGTTTTTCAGGCAATTCGAAAAAGGAATATTTCGCAAAACTGCAATGGAAATGGCTCTTTCGCATTTACAGGTCACATAGCATATGTAAAGAGGCATATGATCATTCTTCAATGTACTATAAACTCCAAGAAACACTTCATATCTAGCCGCTCTCAAGTACAGGGAGCTTTCCCTGTTATTAATGCATAGACTATATACGCTGCACACATGTGCGGCACGTAACGGCTCTGACACGGTCACCGGAGCTGATGTTATAGTTATACCAGCAGCGTTGCACACGTTTCTGAAACGGCTCTCTACACTGCTTCTGTAAAGATACACCCATACGCCTCTTTCGATTAAGTAAAGCCAAAATCCATCCAAATCCCATCAAAATTCATTGCCATGACTTATCGCGAAAGAAACGATTTATGTTTTAGTCACATAACATCGATTAATGGAAACGCTGTCATTTCGCAATACTTTTTTTATCAACATTTATAAAATATCGCCTACGTTTTGCGCAAATCTGTAATGGAAATGCATCTACAGAGATGTCTATTTGACGTTTTTTTTTGTGTGTTTGCGCATCTGCAATACGTCTATACATCTTTTTGTTTGTGCATCTGCAAAACGTCTATAAGATGTTTCCTATCAGTTGTCAAATAGATGTCTTTTAGAATATCATTATTCTAAAAATATCATTAAAAATATCATTAAAATAAAGAGCTTAATAGATAGATAGCTTCACTTGTAACGTGAGTGTTTTTTAAAATGCATAAACTTGCATTAGACTAGGCAAGGCTAATCAGTGATGATGTTCTTTGATAATGTTAATGTTAGGCTGCTTTTAGCCTTATGCTAGAGCTGGTTTCGGGCAATGAAACTAAATATGTAAATAATTTAATAAATTGGCACGATTATATCTTGTATTGGCGATCTGGCAGGCTGACGATAGGACCCAACACTACTGTAGCGTATTATGTTACTCACCCTCCATGCATAGTATATGATGGTGCATATGACTTCTTTCAGACGAATGCAATCAGAGTTATATTAAAAATTATTCTGGCAGTCCTAAGCAAATCAATGCGTTTTTGAAAGAAAAACATCCATATTTAAAATGTAAGAATCACTTTAATCTAGCTTGCGCTAAAAGTTGAACACGGAACTTGCTACTTTGGTAAGGGGCATAGCAGTATCGAAACACCGTCTAAGATGTTCGCCAATCGCAATGCAGTAGGACAGCTAACCAATCACAAAGCATTTCGTTTTTTGGAACTAATCGAGCCATTTGTAAATTATGTGAAAAATAATGTGCTTTTCGAACCACCAAACATGAAAGCATGTTCTTGTCTATGTTAAAGGGGTCATTGGATGCCCATTTTCCACATGTTGACATGATTGTTTAGGGTCTTAATGAAAAGTCTCTAATATGCTTTGATTAAAAATTCTCAAAGGTGTTGTAAAACAATACCCTTTTTACCTTGTCAAAATGAGCTCTGCAAAAATCATCTCATTCTAAGGGGTTGTTCCTTTAAATGCAAATGAGCTCTGCTCACCCCGCCCCTCTCTTCTCTTTGTGGAATGACGAGCTTGTTTACTTTAGCCGCATTTAGCCGCGTTTAGCTGCTAAACTTCCAAACTACCACGTTATAAGGAAAGGCGATCGCAAAGATTCATAAAAAAACCCTTATACTCACTTCTGCTGTAGGTGAAGCTGGATCACGAATGATTCGCGCGAACATAGATGGATATATGTAGATCGGGAGGCGCATTCTATTCACAAACAAATGTAATCTACTGCTAGTGTATATTTTACTTAAATATAATTTAATTAGAAGAGCAGTATGTGCTTAAATAACTGTTTAACGACCTTTTCTGAAGCATATCTAACTTTCAAAAAGGCTTAAAGCCTAAGTCCTATAGCACCTAGTATATAAAACTTGAGGAGACACTGAGTAGAGATTTCTTTGAACAGTGATAAATGGAAAAGTTTGCTTGAACTATCAGCTTCTGCAAGTCCTTGGGTGTAATCAGTGTCTATGCGAGAAACGCCTGATCTCTTCATTTCCGAACAAATTAAAGATCCTTCTGCACTGGTGGGTGGTTGAATTCAGGGTCTATGTAAATGTGAAGACTATTATGGTTAATGGCTATTATGAGTATTCAGGCCTGTTAACTAAGTAATGAGGCAATTTGTATTACCTAGCATACTTGTTGTTATAAAGGAGAAGTAGAGAAGGTCAAATTTACAAGACCCCTGAAAGCCGGATCTAGCCTCAGTCGCCCTCTCTGTCTGCACGTACACATGATGCTTTTTGAATCTAGGTGTGACGTTGTTTAGACTGTCATAACAGCAAAATAAAAAAAGACGAAAGAAAGAAAAAAGGGTTATTTTTCAAAGTGAGTCACTCCCTGTGCCCTTTTCACGGCCACTCTGATGACAACCCTGTCACAGCAAGGCTTCCCTTGGAACAGAGGGAGGCCACCTTGAAAAAAGAAAAAAGGAAGAGAGAGAGAAAAAAAAAAAACAGCATTAGTAAGAAAACTTAAATTACTCAAGTAGAAAAGGATTAACTGAAATGTCACAGAACCAGATGAATATTTTATCAGACAACACTTTGATAAAACTTTGTGTCAGAAGAATTACATGTTGACTGCTTTGATATTTGACATCATTAAATGCTTTCAGGTTCTTCTTTTCAATCTATTCCTCATGTCACGCATCATCTTGCTCAAATACACCTCACCTTATGAAATAATTTTTCAGAAGCCTATTCGCTGTGATGCATTAAGATTTGACATTCACAACCTGCATGTCAAAATGTTAAATCGGCTTATCAGATTCATGTTTCAAACAGAGGTGTGCTTATATGCATGAGAAAAGCGATTTAATTACATTTACATGACCCTCTATCCTTTAGCAGGCTTAGTTACTGAAATAGATAATACAATACACCACTGTTCAAAAGTTTGGGGTCTGGAAGCATGAGCATAAGATTTTTTATTTTTTATTTTTAAGAAAACCTCTTACCAAGGCTGCATATTTTTGATCAAACACAGTAAAATCAGCAATATTGTGAAATATTATTACAATTTAAAATGACAATTTTTTATTGTAATATACTTGTAATGTAATTTATTCCTGTGATCCAAAGCTGAATTTTCAGCATCATTACTCCAGTCTTCAATGTCACATGATCCTTCAGAAATCACTTTAATATGCAGATTTGCAGCTCATATAACATTTCTTATTGATATTGATGTTGAACAGCTATTTGATTTTGATTTGATTTTTTATTTATTTTTTTGTGTAAACCACGATTTTATTTATTTATTTTTATTCAGGATTGTTTAAAATAAAATTCTAAAGAATAACAGATAAAAAAAAAAAAAAAAAAAAAAAAAGATGTAAATGTAAAGGTCTTTACTGACACTTTTGGATCAATTTAACACATCCTTGCTTAATAGAGGTATTAATTTCTTTTAAAAATCTTACTCACCCCTAACTTTTGAACAATCTCTTAGAGCTGTAATCGGCCTTAAAAGTTAGGCTTGACAGTGCCCGAGCCCGACAAGTACATTTTGATTGACAGCTTTTTAAAAGCTGAACCCGTTTACAGCCCGACATTATTCAAATGTGCGCAAGCACACAGCTCTTTTGCCTTTTGTCAAGAATGAGTCATTTATACATGTTTTAACATAATTTATTCATGACTAACTTATAGGCTATAGGCCACTTGGAAGTTGGAACAAAGAAATAAAATATGTCCTCTGTAACATCGTAACATCTCACTCTAAATAGGCCTAGGCATACACTAGATCAACGCGCCAATAAAAATGAGTCTTTCTTACCAAATTAAATTAAGATATATTCTAAATTAAGATGGGTATTTGGCAATAACGAAATTAAGATAATAGCTCCACGGGATTTGCTTCGCTACTTCTCTCCACAATCCGGCCTCAAAGCGACAGTGAATAGCAACTGAAATTTAATAAAAGAATAATGCCAACATTAGCCTATATACTCTGTCTACATTATGCATTTAAGACTCAATTAATATTTAGTTATAATTTGAAAAAACCTTTACTCACCAAGATTAGGCAAAATTTTTTTTTTTTGGAGGAAATTTATTGAATCCACGGTAGATGGCTTCAGCGCGGCCCTGTGCTCACTGATGGTGCATCCAGCAGCATTGGACACCCTTTCACTGCTGTTGTTACTGGCCGGGATGCATAGTATTGATCTGGCTAATTTTGCAAGTTTTGTAAATTTTGCCAAAACGCAATCGCCCGAGGCAAGCCTCCGTTTCACCTCCTCAGCATGCATTTTTGCATCTTTCTCGCGCTAATCGAAGCGCATCACATGCCCACTCATTTACCACGCAAGCCGGAGTGCAAGCCCATGCCCGGCCCGAGCCCATGTAAAATTATATAAATTAAGCCCGAACCCAACCGAACCCGTCGGGTCCCGTTGGGTCCTGTCGGGTTCGGGCAAAGATCTTCAGCTCTACAATCTGTTCTATTCTATTCTATTCTATTCTATTCTATTCTATTCTATTCCATAATATTCTATTGGGGTCAACCGATATGTGTTTTTTAGGGCTGATGCTGATACGGATTATTACAGATCCAGCAGACCGATAACCGATATTTTGAACCGATATACATGAAAATGAATGTGAAAATTAAGAATAACAATGGCTCCATAAAATGCTTAATATCAGCGCCGATAATTGACCAGGCCAATAATTAAATATAGTCCACAAGAGAAAATAATAGCTGAATTTATAAAATAACCCTGTTCAAAAGTTTACATACACTTGATTATTAATAATGTGTTGTTACCTGAATGATCTACAGCTTATTTTTGTTTAGTGATAGTTATTGAGTCCCTTGTTTGACCTGAACAGTTAAACTGTCTGCTGTTCTTCAGAAAAATCCTTTAGGTCCCACAAATTCTGTGGTTTTTAAGCATTTTTTTGTGTATTTTAACTCTTTCTAACAATGACTATTTATCTCTTCACACTGAGGACAACTGTGGGACTCATGTCAACTTTTATAGAAGGTTCAGAAGACGAAATAAGTTAAATTTACCCTAATCTTCAAATTCAAAAAGTTTTCACCCCCCAGCTCTTAATGCATTGTGTTTCCTTCTAAAGTATCAGTGAGTGTTTGAACCTTCTGTAATAGTTGCATATGAGTCTCTCAGTTGTCCTCAGTGTCAAAAGATGAATCTCAAAATCATACAGTCATTGTTGGAAAGGGTTAAAATAAACAAAAATGCTGAAAAAACACAGAATATGTGGGACCTGAAGGATTTTTCTGGCGTCTTTTTCTTCTTTGGTGGCATTCTAAGCAACACTTTAATATGCATTTATTTGTGATTAACTTTATCAGTTAATGGAATAAGATGATTAAATTTTTTAATCAAATGACATTTTTAGTTTTATGCCTCAAAAAATAAATAGAATGTTCTCCAAGGCTGCAAGGCTTCTTTTTGTGTTTGCTTTGTGACCTTTCTGACAACATTTGTGCAGAATTTATAATATCTCTGCCTTATGTATTCATGAACATTCATTATTCTATGTGATCGAGGCAAATGTCAAACAGGACAAATACAAAAACGTATTATTTTAGTTCAACATAATTTGAGCCATCAGAGCATTAGATCACCTTCAGACCTCAAAGTCCCAAAACCTCTCAGTCCTTTTCCGCTGCTGCCCACATCCGCAGGACATTATACACCTTGCACAATAAGCTTACACAGACTCAAATACAGCTTCATGACTATTTCTGTCTCTGCATGCATTAATGTTATTGGTGGGCTGCGCAACAGGCTTTAATAACATTTGAAAAACTGTGAAAAACATTTGTGGGTGGAAAACATACTGTGTCCTTCTATTTTGATAGAAAATCAATTTTCTCCTAAGGGAAATAATACATAAACATCAAAACTTTGGTTTGTTTTGTCATATAAGGTTGTTTTAAATACAAATGCCTCTTCATTTCCTTGTTGGCAAAGTGAGGACTGACTCACTAAAGTTGAGTGGTCACATCAGGACAATCAATTTGATAATCCACACATTTTGGGAGCCCGAAAGGTATTTTGATTCTCACTCTGGAGTGAGATTACTCTCTGTGAAAATTGGAAGCCTGAGAATTTATTTCCCGTCTGGTGCATTTTCAAACATATGACTCCTTTTGAAGCTATAAGAGGAGGAAAGTGAATATCATAAAAGCATATCAAGGCTTTCTACATGTGTTCTTGAGAGAGAGGCAGAGAGTGTTAAGAGTGTCAGGTCTGTGGGACTAAAGCATTGCTCTGTGAAGCCACTCATAATGATAAAGCCCATCTAAATGTCAGTATTCATTTACAGCTCAAGCGATGAATGACTGACAGTTTATTTCTGTGAGGGCCAGTTCTAATAGGCTCATAAATGAGGAGAAAATGTATCTTTGCTTGTTTATATGTTAAATACACACTGGGTTTTAAATTATTATTGCATTTTATTGCATTGCCTGCCTATGATCATGGAAGATTTAATGGACACTGTTACAGGGACTATTTTAATTATGTCCTTACTACATTCTGGGCCTTAAAATTGGTAGTTGTGTTGTTGTCTATGCAGGGTCAGAAAGCTCTCAGATTTCATCCAAAATATCTTAATTTGTATTCCAAAGATGAACAAAGGTCTTATGGGTTTTGAGTAATTAATGACAGAATTTTCATTTGTGGGTGAACTATCCCTTTAAGCAGGCGGAAAGCATTAAACTACTGAAGTGAAAAAAAAAACTATTTAACAGTATTGGCAGTAAATCAGATGAATGGATATGCAATAGTGATTCTAATATGGCTATAGCACCCACATACCTAATCTTACTCAACTGATTAATATTCATGAATCAGCCTAATACATTTATGCGTGTGCCCGCCTCCTTTTCAGGTCATGTATATGCCCCATAGACTCTGCTAGAAATGCCAGATGAATAATAATAAGATGAAAAGTATACAAAATATTGATACACCAGGTTCTGTCACACTATAACAAGCCTAACCCTATCTTTCCTGTCACTGGACCAATCGGGATGCGGCATCTGTGGCATTCACCCTGTCTAATTCATTAGTTGATGTGGTGGTGTGAAGGATGGAAATTAGTTCACAATGCTGACAGCTTCATTAGCTACAGTTTCTTGACAGGGTGACAAATGATGAGGTCAGCTTCAACAGAAACCCTTCCTCAGTGCTTTTGAGTTGATTTCACAAACACTGTATTTTGATATCACAGTAAACACAGCACTGTTTAAGACACAATAGCGGAAATTTGTTTTACTTTTTTTTTTTCATTAAAAATGGATCATATCAAATCGAACTGAGTTGTGATGAAAGAGCCACAAGACTGATTTGCATAAACATATCCCTGTTCCTTTCCACTCTTCTCTTGCTACATGCAATCCAACTTTTTCCAGTCCATTAAAATACATTAAAAGCAAAACGAAAAGGTCTTTCTTTCTGTTTAAATGTCACTTTTCCTTACATAAGCATACGCTTCTCTTACGCTGCTAGACTAATGTCATCATATGCCAATGCAAATGCATTAAAACTTTTAAAAGCAACTTTTTGAGTTTTAAAACACATTTACATCTAATAGCTTACTGCTTCACTCATCATTCTTCATTTCTTCAACCTTTCTTATCTTTACTGTAGCCACAAGGGAGCATTTCTGAAATCAAATGACCTCAGACAGCCCCGAGCTTCTACAATAGATGCTCCTAAGTGTTTCTTGTCTAAACTAAAGATAAGCAACATTACGTCTTGCTGATGTCTGTGATAACACTGATTCTGTTTGGTCTATTGTCAGTAATAAGAGGTGTTCTTGCGAGTGAGCCCAATCTTCTGGAACTCATTCAAAGACTTAAAGATGAGTTAAAAGCTCAATCTCTCTAATGGGCAAATGGAGAGAGACGGTTCAGCGCAATCAGCAGTAATGACAGATTTAGAGTTTTGTTTTGTGTAAATGAGACTCTGTGGAGTGACTGAGCTTTAGATAAAGGAGTAGCGCGGCACAAAATACTTGTACTGCATTTGGTTTAAATTCATTTTGTGCCCATTTCAGACATTTTGCTATGGCAGGCTCCCGTTGTGCTTTCATGCAGCATTTCTTTCACAGAGTAACATAACTGCTGCTCTATGCGGAAAATAAACTGGGTTAATGCATTGAGAATTTCCTTTGATAACAGCCATAAATAATTAAATGATTATCAGGATGGGCGACTGAGTATTAAATACTTCATCATGATGAATCTAATTTACATGAGGACTCGACTTACATTTACATTTAAATGCTTACTAAAAAGTGACTGCACTATGAACAACTTAGATTGTCTGGTTCATTCAGAATTAGTGAATAGAAGGTGAGGGCTTGTGTTTCTGTCACATCTTCGTAAGATAAATATATCTATATATTGCAAAAGAGTTGTGCGCTGTAAATATAGACTCAGCAGCTAATGTCACACATTAGCTGTATGGAATTTCAGACTCACCAATTAGTTTAGAATCCATTTGCAGAGGTTCATTTGAAAATGAAGAGAAATTGATCCAATTGTAAACAGATCTGATCCATTGATCCAATTGTAAACTGTCAAAAGAATACTCAGTCACAAAACTTCACAAAGGTGTACCAAGCAAACACACTACGAGGCATGTTTAACAGCAGGTTGACATAGTTCAGTATTCAGTGTGTAACACCCTCTAGTGACTTGGAGTGCAATCAACTCACCATCATGACATTTGCTAGGATACATTTGAAAACTGCATTTTTGTTTTAAAGCACTGTCCGTGCACACCAACATAATCTCACGGCAATTTGTACATTTTTGATAAGATGGCTAATTAGTACAAATTCATAGGACCTCACTCATATGAATTTGTTCAATTTGTGAAAAATTGTACGCATTTTATGAGGTGCCAAATTCATGGGAATTCATATGAAGGATCACTCTTAACTCCAGCCCTAAACTTAACCATCACAGAAAAAAAAAAAAAGTATGAGTGAGGTCGAATGAATTCGTACAAATTAGCCACCTTGTAAAATATGTACGAATTGGCTTTAAGATAGCATTGCCAACACTAGTATTTTCAAGTGTTTCCTAAATTTAAGGCCTCGCATAAAGCCTCAAACAGCTCACTGAAACAGTGTTAATTTAGTTTCAGCGATGAAAACGAGATGATAACGAAACAAAAACTCGTTTCGAATGACTAAAACTATGGCACAAATCTATAGACATTTTCGTCAATGAATAAAAACGAGACAAAAATGTTGGGGAGGGACGATTTGGGAAGAGAATCATTTAATGAATCTGCTGCGTGGTTAGAGGTTAGATGCGCACATGTGAACTGTATCATAGCCTATTGGTCTAGACTGGTTGGTTAGTTTTAGCTGGTTTAAACTGGAAGTAACTAGTTTTAGCTGGTCTCCCAGCCTGGCCAGGCTGGTCAGGCTGGTTTTAGCTGGTCAAAACCCCTCTAAACCCAGCCTGTGGACCAGCTATGACCAGCTAAGATGAGCCTGACCAGCTTAGGCTGGTTTTAGCAATTTATTTTCAGCAGGGTCGATTGATATGTGATCTGGAGGAAAACACTATCCGTTTCTTCCACGTGCACGAGTGTTATATGAGTCAGAGCGTGTTCACTCTCTAGATCAGGGATCCCCAACCTTGCTCCTCGAGAGCTATTGTCCTGCAGACTTCAGTTCCAACCCTGCTCCAGCACACCTGATTAACCAGTAGCACTGAACACCTTGATTAGCTGGTTCATGTGTGCATGATTGGGGTTGGAGCTGAAGTCTGTAGGACGATAGGAGACCCCTGCTCTAGATCTTCCGTATTTAAAAAAAAAAAAAAAGAGCGAAATTTTCTTCTACTGTTCTACACATGAAATAGGAAAGCAAACAGACATATGATTATATTATATAAATATATTTTCTGTATGTGTTTTGTATGCAGCTCATGATATTTTTATAACAATAAAGGATGTTTATGACAATAAGCAGTGTGCCGTTATTAAACATACAAAGAGTGCATGTCTGCCTATTATAGAATCAAAATCAACTCAAATTAGAAGTTATTGCAAGCACTCGTTGATAGTTTAAAGTGTTTTTTTTTTTTTTGAAAAAAAACAAAACATGAATAATTATAGAAATTCTCAAATGTGGCATGATGCTAATTGCACTTCTGTTTATATTTTAAGATGTTAATAGCATTAGGCTATAGATAGTTTGTGTTTCTGACATAGAACCAAACATTATTTATCTATCTATTTATATAGACCAACTTTGAGTAGACGTCACAGTGACGTCACTTGCAGCTGAGTGTGCGCATAGTGGTTGCAGAAAAAAAAAACACTGGTAACAAGTGGAGGTAAATGGGTAAAATCCATGGAATAGTAAAAAATATATATATATATATTTTTGTGCCTTTTGATGTCAAAATCGGAATGCAAATAATTTTTATAGAATGCTGTCATCATAGACGCCATCTGAAACTAAACACAGACGTTTAAACAGACATAATATGGATGAAAACTGCTATGATTACTCTACTTGTAAAGCATAAATTTGATTTAAACAGTAGGTCTACATAATATTCACATATGCTGTTCATAGGGGACGTATTGTATTAGCCCTACAGTAACAGCATGAAATATTATTTAAACCTATTACTATTAAAGGGGTCATCGGATACAAACTTCAAACTAAGACTTTTCATTAAGACCCTGAAGAATCATATCAACTTGTGAAAAATTGGCATCTGATGACCCCTTTAAAATAAATCTGTTATCACAAGTTTGCAAGTCAGTACGTCATTTGGCTTTGTGGCACCAACAAAACAATTACTCTGTTGGAGCAACTCAACCAGCCTGACACAACAGCATTGACTCAATTATTAGTTTGAGGTGAAACTATTGACCAGGCTCAGATAGTGTCCAGGAAATCTGTTTGAAAACAATCAATTCTATTAGATGATACTAGAGATGCAGAACTTTTAACAAGTTGAAATGTAATTTGACAGCCATTTGTCATTCAGTTGACCATTTCTCAGAACACTGAAACAAGCATCTCAGAGGCCATTGTAGAATACAAAACAGTACATAGATTTATGGTGATCTGTAGTTAAATTTTTAACATTAAACACCCACACCTTCATTTCAAGATTTTTTCTACTATTATTAGAGGTTTTTTTGACGTCCTCAGCTTGTGTGTGAGCACATTTACGCACAGATCTCTCAAGTGGAGCTTCAGCTCTTGAATGAGACCATGGTCATTTAAGAGTGAACATGAGGAATGACTCAAACATTCTTCACACTCCAAAGAGAAAAGCGGCTCATTACAAGTGGCATTAAATATCCTCACACCTGAAGTACTTTTAAAACTTTTGACAGACAGCAGTCATTTTCTCCAGCGGTGTATCCACTCTCATAAAGGGCTTCAACATCTCTGAAATAACTAAAGCAACATGCCAGCAGTTTTATTTGAAACCCATCCTCGGCTCATTCACATGGTTTGATCCTGTTCCCAGAAGCATGAATATGCTTGTCGTTAATGAGAAACTCTAATCTTCAAACCTCCTTTATCCCCTTCTCATGGACAGAGATTTCTTTCTGATTTTCTTCATGGTCAGATTTCTTTAAAGAATCCAACAGAGCACTGCGGCAAATTAAACCATTCAAGGCAAATCATGCTGGACTTTCATTATCCGTGAACTTATCAGCAGAAAATAAAGATACTTTTGCAAAAAATACTATAACAAAGGTTCTAATATTGACTTATGTTGCTTCAGTTGTTTTGTTGCAACAAGTAAAATATTTATTCTTTTTTTTTTTATTTAGTTAATTAGTTGCATATTTTCGGAAAATCTGCAGACGTATGTGATCATATTAGAGATTTTTCTCTACTTGAATTCTATTTACCCTCCTTTTCTCCTTTTTAGCTCTTTGAAGTGTTGTGTTCACAGCCCAGAATAATAATAATAATAACCTTCACTTAACTGAAATGTTAAAAAATGTTTTGGCAAATGTTCTGTTTAGTTTATTGATGTTATTTTAAGGAAATAGGGTGGGAATTAAAAGTAAAATAATTATGTTCATGTTTTACCTTACATCTTTTTACCTCAATTTACCCCTGACATTCAGCAAGCTGAGCCAATGCATCATTCATTCATTCATTCATTCATTCATTCAGGTTGTGTGAGATACAAAGATTTGAAGATTTCTCTTTAGCAAAACCTTAGTATATCTTTTGCGTTTTGACAGTATGCGTGAAAATCTATAGCAATAATAATAAAGATTTGTGTATCCAGCTATAAACGTATGCAGTCAGGATAAATGTGACTTAGTCTATATACACACCATTTGAGAATAGGGAAGAGCAGTTTTGTGGAAATATTATGATAATTCTGGGTTTACCTTCAGGATATGAATATCCTTGTATTTCTTACTAGTGCTGTGTTCATTTCCTCTTACCTCTAAAATGTGAGTTGAGCAGATCAAGCTTATCAGGTAAATGAAAAGTAATAATATTATAAGTAATACTGCGCATGGTCCCATTAAATGAGGGCATCATATATTTTTTTCTTTTTCATTCATGTCTTGCCAGCTTTAATTAAAGTCTGTGACTGAGTGAGAGAAAAGCCGTTATCTGCCTGCCTCTCAAGCACACACATCAGTTCCTGCTGCCCTGAACTTCAGCTCAGATTAAACAGAGGACGCTTCGGTCACGCTTACAGAGGCTTTCAGACTATACGTTAATAAAAGAAAAAACTAATTCTTTTTAACAACATTTTCAACAATGTAACTGAAGATTTGTCAAAGGCAACCGAGACAGAAAGAGATCACATAGGTCTATCAAAGAGAACATTACAGGAATATTCAATGTAAGTTATACTCAGTCGACAGGATTTGTGTTGTAAGGGCAATTACAACAGAAACTTTTGACTTTTCATTCAACTCTTAAGTGGGGAAAAATAAAAACAGCACTTATATTATTATTATTGTTATTATAGTAGTATTATTATTATATATTATAGCATTAAACGTTACATGGGACTAGGGATGTGACCGAATCGGAATACTGTGTTACGAAAGGAAATGACGTGTATTACCAAACCCCATAAAGGGAATAAATACGAGATGGGAGGAAAAAATATTTCAATGCTTTCTCTCGCAATCATATTTTTAGGTAATTACAGTTTATATACAACTTGCAGAATCTGCAAAATGTTAATTATTTTATCAAAATAAGAGGGACCAATCAAAATGCATGTTATTTTTTATTTAGTACTGACATGATTAAGGTATTTCACATAAAAGATGTTTACATATAATCAACAAGAGAAAATAATAGTTGAATTTCTAAAAAAATTACCATTCAAAAGTTCATATTGGATTGATTCTTAATACTGTATTGTTACCTGAATGATCCATGCATGTTTTTTTTTTTTGTTTTTTTTTGTGATATTTGTTCATGAGTCCCTTGTTTGTGCTGAAAAGTTAAACTGTCTGCTGCTCTTCAGAAAAACTGAGGGACTCATTTGCAACTATTACAGAAGGTTCAAACACTCACTAATGCTTTAGATGGAAACACGGTGCATTAAGATCTGGGGGGTGAAAACTTTTTGAATTTGAAGGTCAGGGTAATTGTAACTAATTTTGTCTTCTGGGAAACATGTAAGCATGTTCTATAGCTTCTGAAGGGCCGTCTTAAATGAAAAACAAACAAACAAACAAAACAAAAAAGTACACATCTTCATTCTGTTCAAAAGTTTACACCCCTGGCTCTTAATGCATTACCTTTCCTTCTGGAGCATCAGTGAATGTTTGAATCTTTTATAACAGTTGCATATCCCATTATGAATTATAGTTGCAGTCCCTTAGTTGTCCTCAGTGTGAAAAAATGGAACTCAGAATAATACTGTCATTGTTGAAAAGGGTTCAAATACACAAAAATGCTGAAAAAACAAAGAATTTATGGGACTTGGAGAATTTTTCGGAAGAAAAGAACTGTTCAGGACAAACAAGGGACTCGTGAAAAACTACAAAACAACCAAACAAAAAACAGCTGTGGATAATGTGGATATGCAGGTAACAAATTGGTATTAAGAATCAAGTGTATGTAAACTTTTTAATGGGGCCATTTTTATAAACTCAGCTATTATTTTCTCTTGTGGACTATATTTAAACGTCTTTTATGTGAAATACCTTATTCAGTTCAGTATTAAATAAAAAATAAAATGCATTTTGTACGATCCCTCTTGTTTTGGTAAAATAACATTTTGCAGATGCTGCAAGGTGTATGTAAACTTTTGACACATCAGGGAGCCGTTATTATTATGCAGGGCACTGAATGCACGTTCACTTTTTACTTTCACTTTCGAAATTCGTGATCACACGTACTCTGTGTATACTATGGAGCGGCAGTACTTGCCACACATTTTACAAGATTAGGGCCTGGTTTCACAGACAAGGCTTAGGTTAAGACAGGATTAGGTCATAGTTCAAATAGGACATTTAAGAATGTTTTATAAATATATTTTATATATAATTATATATATATATATATATATATATATATATATATATATATATATATATATATAATATAATGCCTTGTCTGTGAAACCGGAGGTAGGTGTTTGTTAATGGTGATCAGGATCTGCAAATCATTCACCATCATCTTATCACTCATCTCTCCTTACTCTGTTTATGTGGTAAGTAAAATGTATGTACTGTAATGACACGTTATTCATTTTCCGTGCCTTTCCAAATACGAAATCACTATTCGGGCACATCCCTAGATGAGACTATTAGATTGTATCTGGTTATCTCACAATTCCAACTTTTATTCTTAGAATTCCAAGAAACTAATTCTGAATTGTGAGTCTTGCAAATTCCAAGTTTACATTCCACAATTCTGTAAGATGTATCTTACAAGTCTGAGTTTATATCTCACAATTCAGACTTCTTTTTTAGAATTTATTTTCGTCTCAAAATGTACTTTTAGAGTGTAAATCTCACAATTCTAATTTTACATTTGTCAGTTCTGTTTTTTTTTTTCTGCCACAGAATTAAAAAAAAAAAAAAAAGCTAGTTGTGACATTTTATATTAAAATACTACATAAGAATTCATTCTTTAACTGCTTTAACCAAAATGTGATCTTTAGAACTGGTCTTTAATCCCTGTAGGAACTGGCATCATTATTTCCGTTGTAAGTACCTGGCTCTAACTGAGATTATAAAATGATTTTCTTTCATAGTCTACATTAACTTGTATTGAACCCATTACACTGCTTTATTCGTTTAAATATAAATTCACATTAAAATTCAAACACACACTTAGAGCAGAGCGGAGCTCCCATGTGTCAGTCATGCAATTCTTAAACCTATATTAAGTCATGCATCAGCTTTATTTAGCAGCATCATTGCAATGCTTCAAAGTCTAACACGGTTACCCGCTGCATGTATCCATTCCATTATTAATGTATTGACAGTGTTCAGGCATATACTTCAACATTTTGATGTCTTAAATAAATGTCTTAAAATCCTTTTTTGCATGTATATGATGGGCATTAACTAACCCTGTGATGTTTATTCTAAGTAAGCAACTACTGTAGCCTAAGTTTTCAAAGCACCTGGCTAGTTTTTTGTTGTAATGTTATGATATTCCCATGTTCTGTTGGGCAGAAGCCATTTCAGAAAGAGTTTTCACAAATACATACATTAGTGCATTTGCCCAACATTATATACAGTAGCTTCAAAAAGTAGCTTTTCTAATACAGAACTTCATGTGATTATACATGACTATACACTGATGCAATGACAGTGTGCCACTAATTTCATTGTCTTTATCTGTAAAATGTAGTTAACTCTTATGAAGAAACCTGCAGTGTAAAGAAGACCCTTTGTAAATGCATTTTCTAGAGATTGTGTACTATTGGTTGTGAGAAAAACTGCCTACAGTTGTTATTTTTGCTATTTTTCACACCACACGGTCATCAGCTAAACCTGTTAGCTAAAAAGCAACAAGGAAATCTCCTGTGTATTTGGCTCAAGTTTTGACGCCTCAAACGGAGCTCTTAACTGCTTCCTCCAAAAAACAAACAAACAAACAAACAAACAAACAAACAAAAAGCACTCACAGGGAGTTCCTGACCAGAAATGGTTTTCAAATAATCATCCAGCCATTAATTTTCTGTTTCAGCATGCAGTTAATCTGTCCGTAGCTCTTTGCAGCATGTCTCTCATCTGTTTGGAGCTCTCTTTAGTTCCTGCTGTCCCATGTTACAGCAGTAGTGCCAGCAGTTTACACAAAGCTGCGTCGTGATTACAGTCCACAGTGTGCAGCCCTGATAGAGGCTCACCTGTGGTGATAGTAATGCTATTGAACAGCTCCAGGTGTGCAGCATACTGCGTTTGATCCCATCCTTTCCCTTCTCCCTAAAACCTTCATGTCCGCCTCAGGGTCTGACAGCTGGACTGGGCTGACCTATTTACCGCAGTCTGAGTCTGCTGTGGGCTGGGGTACCACATCTCATCCACAGAGAGAGAATAATGAATGAGAACAACAAAAACACTACAGCACAGTTTGTAGAATTCTCTAGAGTGCTCTAGAATTACACTTCAGATGAAACAGAATTTCCATCTTCCATCTGATGTATTGTAACGTGAGGCAGGGTTTGTTGGAGAGCACTTCAAGCAAACAAGCATGGACAGAGAGGCCTATGGGAACATATTTTCAATTTTAATGTGCTTCACACAAGTAAATTAATAAATTACATCTTTTGAAACTTTAGTTATTTTGGGGTACTTTAATTAATATCTAGCTAAAATACCATTTGAGACAAGGATAAATTGATGTATTTATGTGAGTTTGAGAAGGCACTACTTGTTTGTATGAAGCGATTGCTTTAAAACCAAAGGTAAATGTGTACATCTGAACCTGGACTTCTGGACATAACATAGGTAGATTATAATTATATATACTAAATAAAATTGGTCCAAGAATCGATCCCTGTGGGACTCCAATAGTACAATCAAAAAAGGATGAACATATATCACTGATTCTTGTACACTGTTTAATTAAATTTAAAGATACATTATTACTTGTAATAATGTTGTGACCTACACTCTAAAAATGCTGGGTTAAAAACATCCCAGCTTGGGTTATTTGGCAAACCAGCTGGTTAAATGTTTTTACCCAACATGCTGGGTTGTTTTATTTAAACTAACTATTGTTTAAAAATTATTATATTGCTGGGTTAAAATGGCCTGGAAATTAAAAATCACACACAATTATAGAGGCAACAGCAATAATCAAAAGATGAACATTTATTAGGCAAGAAAACACATGGACAAAAATATAAGACAACTTGAATTTACATGGGTAAATACAGCATAGTTGACAAAATTACATACATTTAAACTCGTTTAATAAGCATTTTAGAACTAAAAAAATGGAAAGTAGCATTTTAATTTACACTTTTAAAAATAAAGGTGCTTCATGATGCCATAGCAGAATGACCCAGTGCTGGAACACATGCTGTGTTATTTTGACCCAGCTGGTCGGGTTAAATGTTTTGACCCAACATGCTGGGTTGTTTAATATAAGTCAACTATTATATGTTTAAAAATTATTATATTGCTGGCTTAATTAATTGCTGGTTTCCTCAAAAAACATTAAGCAGCACAACTGTTTTCAACATTGATAATAGTAAGAAGCGTTTCTTTCTTGAATATTCATAATGTTCTTTTACATTCGTAAAATATTTTTTACAGTTATTTTTCATTATGTAATTTTACTGTTTAGTAAAGGAGAACTCCACTTTCAGAACAACAATTTACAGATAATGTACTCACCCTCTCGTCATCCAAGATTTTCATGTCTTTCTTTCTTCAGTTGTAAAGAAATTATGTTTTTTGAGGAAAACATTTCAGCATTTTTCTTCATATAATGGACTGCTATGGTGCCCCGATTTTGAACTTCCAAAAGGCAGTTTAAATGCGGCTTCAAACAATCTCAAATTCTCTTTTAACCAGCAGCTTTTAGGACCAACCATGCAGATAAACAATATAAAAATAATATATATACAGAGATCTAAGCACACATTTTGGCACCGTAACTGTGCTACACAAACCCTAAACAAGCAGCAATGGCAGGAGTGTTTGAAACTTGCTTGAAAGCGTTATTTTTCCAGTTTCCTTGGATGCTGCTAAATTACATACTGTGGCTTTAATAGAATTGCTCTGACAGGGGAATATTGTTAGGAGGCACTGCACACTCTGTCTTGTTTAAGCTCCGTTTGTCTCTCTCTTTCTTAGCTGTATCTTGGGGGAATGAAAGCTAATGAACATCCAGAGGATGCGAAACCTAGTGTAATACTGTTGGGATTTTGCCCTTTGTACAGAATCAAAGCCACTACTGTTTGAGTGAGATAAAACACATTTGGCTTTTTTAAAGTTCATGTTAGAACTTCCCCTCTCTGCTCCATTCTGAATGAGAGTTGTTGTTCACAAATCCTCACTTTCTCTCTCTCCGCTGTGTTCTTATTTCTCGTTATCAGTTTTTCTCTTCTGGAATTCTGTGTTTTTGAGGGCCGTCTTCTCTCAGGCAATATTAGTAGCGTATCTGTTCAGACAGCTGAACAAACCAATATAAGGCCACTAGATCATATCATGGTGGGGGAGGCTAATATTTCAATTTGATCCCATGATCTGTCAATGAAGCTCCTGTGGCTGAGGATGCAGGTGTTTGCAGTTTAACACCTTATACTTCTAGACTGGTTTCCAAGTACAAATATGTTGATTTGTTTCCTATAGGACTTTCTATCTCTACAATGAAACTTCATAGCTCTCAGACATTGTTCACTTTTAATGAGAGTTGACATTTAAGCCTCTCCTCCATTGACATCCATTCAAAGAAAAAGGTCACTGGTCTTCTTTCCCAAACCGGGAAACACTTTTTTGGCTAAAGGTTGCAAGCTTGCCAAAACTGTAACAGCTAATGTTAACGCCAGAGGGTTTTTTTTAAGGCTGTCAATGGCTTCACTATGCTGAATAATCAGCGTTTTAGAGGAAACGTCTTATCGTTTAATGAATCGACAGCCTATCTGATAATCTTTAACATATTTTACACTAAACAATACTTTTGGATTGAACTATTTTTAGAGTGTACCCAAAAAAAAAAAAAAAATGCTGTTTTATAAGAGAAGTTTACAGTTACAGTTTACAGACCCCTTGTCATCCAAGATGTTCATGTCTTTCTTTCTTCAGTCGTAAAGAAATCGTGTTTTTTGAGGAAAACATTTCAGGATTTTTCTCCATATAATGGACATAATATGGTGCCCTGATTTTGAACTTTCAAAATTCAGTTTAAATGCGGCTTCAAACAATCCCAAATGCAGTTGTAAATGATCCCAGCCGAGGAAGAAGGGTCTTATCTAGCAAAACAATCAGTTATTTTCATTATTTTCATTAAAAAAAAAATACAATTTAAATACTTTTTATTCTCAAACGCTCGTCTTGTCTTGCTCTGCCTGAACTCTGTGTATTCTGACTCAAGACAGTTAGGGTATGTTGAAAAACTCCAATCTCGTGTTCTCCCACAACTTCAAAGATTTCAAAATCATCCTACATCGCTGTAGAAGTTCCGATCCAGTATTTGCCAAGTGAACATGCAAAGAAGATCAAACACCCTTTAAAAAAAAGTTAAAACAGCGATATAGGGTGATTTTGAAGTTGAGGGAGAAAATATGAGTTTTTTATATAAATTGTATTATTTTTATGAAAATAACCAATCGTTTCACTAGATAAATCGGGGCACCATATTAGTCTATTATATGAAGAAAAATCCTGAAATGTTTTCCTCAAAAAACATACTTTCGTTACGACTGAAGACAGAAAGACATGAACATCTTGGATATTTTGATCAATATTCTATTTATTAAAGCCAAATATGAATTTACATATATTTAAAAAAATATATAATAAATAATAACTTAAGTAACAACTTAAACAATTATTTTATTTGTGAATGTATGTTCAGCTATTCTTTTTAATACTTAACTTTTAACTATTTTTAAATTTTATCAGATCATCAGTCACCAAAGCAGACACAGAGATTTACTTTAAATTTCACCAAGCTGATCTCAAGCTGATTACTCACTAAAAACTCCCACAGATCATGTTTTCATGCCATTAAGTCTTATTTTGACTTAACAAAGTGAGATTTAAAGATTTAAAAATAGTCTTCCCATTAACGTCATTACATATTCAGACTGATTCGTGAACATGGAACGTACACGAACAAAAGAGGCGGGATTTATCGCATTGATTTATCACATGAACCAATCACAGCCAGACATAACTAATCATATCTATTTATATTACGATGGAGCCATCAACTCATCTCACGTGACTTTCTTCCATTTACTCTCATTTACCCCCCACCAAACTCACTGCACGCTTTAGTGGTGAGAGAGACGCAGACTCCTGCTGTAAAGTAGTTCGAGAGCTTAGGAAGACCGATAATTTCTCATTTGCACTGATTCATTGGAGTGTAGGCACTAAAGTGTTCTTTCAGCACAAAGTACTTGCAATTTTCAACAGTTGTGGAGCTTTCTTTGCAGATTCATGGGTAATGTAGTCTTTCACCAGGAATTCTGCTGTTAAACATGACTATTTAAAAAAAGTAAGATAAAATAATGTAGGTTGATAGCTTTAACAAAAGCACTGATTAACAACACCGTAGGTCTCTAAATAACTTTAAAACGTATTGTTTAAAATCAGTTCCCCTGTGGAGAAAATAAATAGATTTTTACTTCTCAATCATTGCACTGAATAATGAATGTTTATATATCTAATCACCAATGAACACATGCATGGGCATGAGTTATTATTTTACAATATTACCTGTATATTAAAGCTTCTGCTACAAATGCAATAATGTTAAAGTAATAATAATAATGAAGTCATCGTGACACAAAAAGGCAACACTTGTGTTTATAGGAAGTTACCCAAGTGAGCAGCTATACAGCCTGTTAAAAAATCAAGTGTTCCAGAGATCCGCGTAATCCTGTGGCAGAACAGGAACATTCAACAGCACAACGACTCACCAACCTCCAGAGATTTAATCGGCATCAGTGTGAAAGGGGCTTGACTATGTGTGTAAAAGACTAGCGATGGAAAGATAGAGGAGGTAGTGCAGAAGAAGAGATGGGGATAGAATTTGTTTAAAGAAGTAAATTGCTTTTCAACTAAATACATTTGCTACGTCTTTGAGTGCCAACTGATTAACATGAGATAAACACCTGCATTAGTTGCCATGGCGATATCCTTGCTCTTTAGTTTTGTTTTTGCATCCTCAACACCAGAACAACCTGCTGACATGCAATTGGCCTTGTGTTTTTTATAGCATTGTGTTTGCAATTAATTTGATTTGATTAATTAGCAGCATATAATGTAAGTAATCAAATGTTTCTTCTTGTTTTCTTCTCTTCTTGTTTAAAAGTGACAGACACTTCTCTTTTTAATTAAACCAGTTAAAATTGGAGTTGCCACCAACATATGTATCAGGGCACAAGGCACATCTGGTTACATTTTACTTTACGATTTGACTGGAACAGAGAGCGGGCTGCAGATTGACGGAAGGAGAAATCTAAGCACCTGTCTGAGCAGATGACAGATCTGCATGCTGACAGACAGTTTTATTACAGATTTGTAGGGAAGACGGTGGCTAATGTTCCCCTTAAAAATATAGTCTACAGTAGATTAGACTCGCCTACAAATTAATTTTCAGATGGGCAGCCAACAGTGATGAGAATAACGGTGTTATAAATAAATGGCATTACTAACGGCATTATTTTTTTCAGTAAGGAGTAATCAAACTAATTACTGTTTCCCCTGTGAAGGCACATGACTAGCCATCGCTTTGTCTCAAAAACACACAACAAAACGATACAGAGTGAGAGAGACTTACATATACCATGCAGAATTGACGCGCTACATGTAAATTATATTCTTTGCTGTATTTTCCTGTCAAAATAGCAGAGTTCCTCTGGAATTCTTTAGCTTTTAAGAACTGCCGGTTTCTCCGGTAGTAGGCGGAACTAATGTGCAAACGGCAATGTCACTGGGTGCCGCTCACCTATTATCGTCCCTGTTTTGATTCCAGCAAATCAGTTTATTAGAATGTAGACAATGAGATTAATATTCATGAATTCAGCAGCTTATTAATCCTTCGTAGTAGTTTTGTTATCTAAATTAGCATAATGTCATATTATAATGCTTGACTGACTGATGATAAGTGTACTTTCAGATATTTAAAAATCTGTGCCATTAAGCGTTATATAGTAGTCAACATTTAAAATGGATCAAAACTTTTCATTAAAGTTGTCCTAAAACCAATAGTAATACTACTATAATGACTACTATATAATAGTGCATTGGATATTTAATGTTAGTCTGGTGAGTAAAATAAAAATTTCATTCATTTAACATATTTAATATTGGGGACATCCAAATTATTTGACATATTTGAACTTAAAAAAAAAAAAAAAAGTAACGCAATAGTTACTTTCCCTGGTAATTGGTTACTTTTATAATGATGTAACTCAGTTACTAACTCAGTTACTATTTGTGAGAAGTAACTAGTAACTATAACTAATTACTTTTTTAAAATAACATGCCCAGCACTGACAGACATTGTACTGTGCTCAAGAAAGCATACAATTTTAAACTGTCAAAGTATCCTCTTCAAGTCTGCTGCTTTGTCCAGTGATCTGTACAACAACGGAAAAAGTACTAAACTGACTTTTATCTGTAAAACAGATGCAGCATTTGAACCGAAAATACAGTAGGGTTCTGTCACTGGGATGTTTTCTAACGGATGTGCAAGTGAGAGAATCATTAGATATGTTGACCTGACAGTTTTTTTTTCTGTAATTGTGATTCTGTTATATATTTATTTGCTCTTTTTGTGCGTTTTAAAAAACTGTGTTTTTTTGTATGTTGGTATAGATGTGTCACATTTGTGATGTAAAAACAGCTTAATGGTTCTATAGTACATACAGAAGATAAGAATAATATGTTTAAAAGCTCATTTAAAGTATTGTTTCTTCATTAGAACACATTTGGAGAAACTTAAGATTACATCACTTGCTAAGCAATAGATCCTCTGAGTGCCACCACTTCTGGCCAAAATACCAGTCCACAATCTATAATTTCCTTCAATGAAATGGTTAATCACCTTCTGTCCTCTTACATCGAAAGTTCACCAACATTTGTTTGGGACCATTTTCTCCTAATTTCTACTGATTTCTCCTGTAAACAGCGTTTGATCTGTGCATATTTCTCTCCTGATTCAGATGAGACCACTTTTTCACTGAAGAAACAAATATTATATACACTGTAAAAAAAATTGTTGAGTGAACTTACAATAATTTGTTACCTGTCTGCCTTTAAAATGTTAAGTTCAGTTAACTCAAAAACATTTGGTCAACTTTTAAGTTGTACTAAGTGACAACTTATGTATTTAAGTTGATTCAACTTAAAATTTGAAGGCAGCTGGGTAACAAGACCAGCTTTTAAGTTTAGCAAACCAATTTTTTAGTTTAGTCAACTCAACTCAAATATCTACGTTATGACTTAGTACAACTTAACATTTCAAGGTTACTAAACTTATTTGAGCTGATTGAAATTAACTTGAACTTATTTTAAGTTGATGCAACAAATTGTTGTTGTTTACTTTTAGAGACGGACAGCAGTGGAGTATTTTTACTCTGCTGTAAAAGCACTTTTCAAGTGTCTGTTCTTTATCAGTGTTTTTCTTTAGAAAACCTTTCTTCACAACATTCCAAAGCATAATATTGTACTTTTTTACTGCACTACGTTTCATATTAAATATCATTTAATACTTAATTACATTAGAAATATATTACTTTCTCACTTCTACTGAAGTAAAAGTAATTCAAAGATTTACTTGAGTACAAGAAAGTACTACATTTTTAATGTTCTTAAGTATTAAAGGTAAAACAAACAACTTTTATTTATGAAATGAAGTGCAGTAAAAACTATGACATTATGCTTTGGAATGTGGTGGGGAAAAAAACTGATAAACTACAGATATTTTTAAAATTACTTGAGTAAAGTAAAAATACTTCACTACTGTCTGCCTCTGGTTAATTTTATCAGCTGTTTGGACTTTCTGATGGCACCCATTCACTGCAGATGATCCATTGTTGAACAAGTAAGCATTCATTTCTCCAAAGCAGTTCCAATGAAGAAACATTGAGTAAATTTTCAGCAAATAGGTGAATAGGTTTCATTATAGGTGAACTGTTACTTCAATTTTTGAAGCATATCATCTCAACATGATACATTTGATATGACAATAATAAACTCTTTCTTCTCTTCTCTTCCTAGGTTTCATAAATCAAATGTGACCCTGGACCACAAAACCAGTCATAAGGGTCAGTTTTGTTTTTGAAATTGAGATTTATAAATCATCTGAAAGCTGAATATATAAGCTTTCCATTGATGCATGGTGTGTTAAGACAGTATTTGACCGAGAAACAATTTGAAAATCTGGAATGTGAGGGTGCAAAAAAATAAAAAAATAAAAATACTGAGAAAATCACCTTTAAAGTTGTCTAAATGTAGTTCTTAGCAATGCATATTACTAATCAATAATAAAGTTTTGATATAGTTACGCTAAGAAATTTACAAAATATCATCATGGAACATGATCTTTACTTAATATCCTAATGATTTTTGGCATAAAAGAAAAATCAATATTTTTGACTCATCCAATGTATTGTTGGTTTTGTGGTCCAGGGTCACAAATTACACAAGATGCATCATAGCAGTCCAGTAACAGGTTTTAGTGCTTGTATTTACTTTCAGCACAAATCTTGAGTAAATATTACACCCAGATATGTCTTGGTGTTCATAGCTGAGGAGAAAAATAGACCACTCTAAAAGCTTTCCAAACAAACTGTGATTTGATTAAGTGTGTGGAAACAGTTCATCAAAAATAAATTGGTTGCTAATGTTCAACATGTTTGCCATGACATTCATTCTGGAGTGAGCTATTAAATGTCTGATATGGAAAACTGTATGTAATATTGATGTCTGTAAGATAAGAAAAGCTGTGACAGAAGCTGGTAAAACAGCTAATGTAATATACAGTAATATTTGTGGGGAAAAAAATGGGAAAATAAAATAGACTAAAAATATATATGTAGAAAAAGAACGTAAAATAAATTATTGAAATATAGAACAGTTTAATTCTGTATTGAGCAAAACAGTAGAATCAAACCATTAATAAACGTATACACTACCGTTACAAAGTTTGGAGACTTTCTGAAGGATCATTTGAAACAGAAGACGGGAGTAATGATGCTGAAAAGTCAGCTTTGACATCACAGGAATAAATTACATTTTAAGATATATTAAAATAGAAAACAGCTGTTTTAAATGTTAATGATATTTCATAAGATTAGTGTTTTTAATGCAGCCTTAATATGCTTTTATTTATTTTTTTTTAAAAAACATTAAAAATCTTACCAATCCCAATCTTTTAAATAAATGTGTATATTAAATATCTTTTACATGAAGTTTCATAATTTATTCCAGTCAAATGGTGAAATTTCATTGATTCATGGCATTACACACTATTTCTATGGTCTCTTCCAAATCTAAAAGACAGTTGGTCATGTGAAAGCAATAGAGTAATGTAAAGGTCTTTATACGATTGTCTCACAAAGCACAAATGATCCAAGGTCGCAGTCTCTCGCAGCTATAACAACATCTCTCTTGGGGAACTTGTTTCATCCAGATATAATGATTTCTACACTCCAACACCATAACTCATGCTTCTTGTTTTTCTTTCTTGTTTTATAAAATATTCCTAAATACCTAAACGACCCGATCCCATGTCACAGCGCCCTGCCAGAAAACCACTTCTGACAAACTGTCTCCTCCTCATAAAAAATACATCTCGTGTCTCCTGCACATCCTGCTGCCAGTCTGGTAATTCAGTGCTTATTTGATTTGGCCAGAGTGCTGGCCTGCAGGTCAGTGGAGCGTGGCTCATCCTATCACACACTGCGCAGCCTGTGTACGTACGTAGATGTGTATGTGGCAGGGGAAGGCCTGAGTTGACGTATTAAGTTAACTAGATGGAGAAAATAAAAACATAAGACCTTCATGGATGATTTGGGATCTGAGGGATGGACTCTGTGACAGATGGCCTGGCATCATCTATTGGGATATCGAGCACAGGTCTCAGCCTCACAAAAGCTACTTCAGACTATTCTGGATGCATTAAAAAAAAGACTGTGGCATGACTCCAAGCATATGTCTCAATGGTCTACTTACTACATACTGTAAGGTATATTTTATTTTGTGTTTTATAAAAAAACAAAAAGTAATATTTAATTTATAATCCAGTTTTGGGTAAATATGTCTTAACCTTTAATATATTTAAAAATGTTATTTACTACTGTGACAGCAAAGCTGAACACTCAATGTCTTATATATTAAAAATAAAGAAAAAAACTTATGAAAAACAATGCAATTTAAATATTTTAACACAATTAATGCGCTGGCCCCGCCCCCAGACCTGTACGGCATCTTATATTTCATCCAATTGACTGTTGACAAATATTATGCAGGGCAACAACTCCATAAATGCAGTTATGGCCTAAAATTCAAGATTTATCTAATATTTATATATATCACATATCACACGATATCACACAGGCAGCAAGAGCAATATGGCATGAGTGCTGATTTTGTTCCAATCTATCACAAGCTTAAATGTGATTTTATACAACAGTTCAGTAAATAGGAAGTTGATATTGTGTTATATTTTAAACATTATATTTATGTGTTTTTGCTTAATTTTGCAGAGAACATGTTACCTTTGAAGCCATAATCAAGTCAAGTCAAGTCACCTTTATTTATATAGTGCTTTTAACAATATGGATTGTGTCAAAGCAGCTTTACAGCATTAAATAGGAAATAGTGTGTCAATAACGCAAAAGAAAAACAGTAAACACTCAGTTTTCAGTTAAAGGCAGTCTTCATCCAGCTCAGTTCAGTTCAAATAGTACATAGTATCGCTAGAAATTAAGTGTCCCCAACTAAGCAAGCCAGAGGCGCCAGAGGCAATGGAGAAATGACAGAAATGACAGAAATGGAGAAAAAACCTTGGGAAAAACCAGGCTCAGTCAGGGGGCCAGTTCTCGTCTAGCCAGACGAACCAGCAGTTTGTTCCATAGCAGAATTTTTGCACGTCTCTGATCAACACAGCGGTTTTTGTTTCTGAATGAATACACGTTTTGAACGAATCATGTAAATCAATGATTCAAAGGCCCATTTATAAAAAGAGACATTTACTTAATTCCTGAATGAAGCAGCCATTTGAACGAATCGAATCGAATGAGTGAATGGCTCATAAAGACATTTACCGCCACCTGCTGGCAGATTTAGTTTCTTATTTAGAGTATCAATATACTCTAGATAGTTCACCCCAAAAATAAACTCTGTCATCATTTACTCACCCTCATGTCATTTCAAACCTTGTTTTGTGGAACATAAAAATAGTATTTTGAAGACTGTTGATAACAAAGCTGTTTTGGTTACCAGTGACTTTCATTTTATGAACAAAAAATACTGAGATTTTTCTCAAATTATCTTCTTTTATATTCCACAGTTTACATTTGCCTTTTGCAGCCTAAATGTTTGTGTGTAATACATTTTATGTTGAATCAAATCAAATATTTCTTTCTAAAGCTACAATTTGTTATGCCTACTTGATACTTTCTCATTTAACACAAAAATAGCTTTAAATAATCATTTGTGGGTATTTTCACAGTCACATTTTGTAATTAATTAGATTAAAATTTGCAATCGACTGACAGCCCTTACGTATGTATGTAGAAGAAGAAATTGAGTATTCAGCTTTGATGTCACTTTTTTTCAGGAATATTTGATTTGATTTGATTTGAACAGCAGAAATCTCAAAAGAACAGCATTTATTTGAAATAGAAATCTTTTGTCAAATTATTCATGTCTTTATGGTCACTTTTTAAGTTTAATGCATCCTTACTGAATAAAAGTATTCACTGTTGTTTAAAAAAAAATAATAATAAAATAAATACTTTGTGTATTTAATGTGATAAATAGTGCTGCAGTGTATATTAAATATTTATTTTCATTTTATTTTTATACTTTCTTTGTTTTACATTTCTTTAAATCTAGGTTTATCATCTAGGTTTAAATTTCCAGATTTTCGAAATGATCTCAGACTTTTGGTCCCCACTTGAACCAGGGTTATAACTAAAACTAAAATCATATTTTTTTTTTTTTTTTTTTTTTTTTTTACTTGAAATAGATAACAGAGTTATCAGTTATCAGCAATCAGAGTGCACACATCAAACAGACCAAAAGCTCAAAGTGGGTGCTCAACCACACAACAAAATTCAAATAGGAAGATCAAAGTTGGCACACCACAGCTCGAAAGGTAGAAAAATATTTTTTCATGTTTTATTTATTTATTTTATCACCACAGGTGCCACTTTTAGCCTAAAAGCTAAAAAAAGAAAGAAAGAAAAAAAAAAAAAGAGCTTTAAGGCCTGAAACGTCACCTGTGGTGAGAACAAATACATATTTTTTCTATTGGAGCTGTGGTGTGTCAACTTTGATCTTCTTATTTGAAATAAAATTAACATTAAATAAAATACAATATTTAAAAACATGTTTTATTTCAGCTAGTTGCCAAAGAAACATCTCATTTTTATTTAGTTTAACTTGATGCACAAAAAAAAGTAAATAAAACTGAAAAATGAACAAAAACTACAAAGACAAAACAACAGCAACAATAATAATCAACATGCCAAAAACACAATAAAATAACTAAAACTTTAATTTGAAATAAAACAAACAAAAAAAAAATGTTATCAAAATATAAATAAATACTATAGTATCCTATACTAAATAGTATCCTAATAATACTAACACTGACTTGAAGAATAAGAAAAAAATAAAAATAAAATAAAATTCACAATTTCAAATGAATAAATATAAATCTAAGGCATCTTTTAACATATTCTACATATTCTTATAACATATTCTATAGATTATATTTACACTATGTTAAACTATTTACACTTTTCTGCTATTTATACTACTTACTGCAAATAGTGGCAATCATTTGCACCTCAGTATTAAATTATAAGACAGTACGCAATAATAACATATTGAGTATAAATTATTTTTTTAATTCAAATGATTAAATGGATGCCACCTTATTGGGACAATATAAGCCCTCCCTACCCAATACTTTATTTTCAACTTTATGATTATTTCCAATCACATGCTGGTGCGTGAAGTTAATAAATAGTCTATATATCTCAAAAGCCTGCAAATGTCCTTCAAGGTCACCAGATTTTATGTTAGATATACACACACTGTCCTTGATGTAAAAGGTTATTAGTCTTCATGCTGCTATAAAGGTCAAAAAAGGGTATCAACAAGCTGTCCATCAGTGCTTTATTGATCAAGCTCAAACTGATGAATGTGACTGGCTGCTGTTGATTGCTCAAGTAAGTGTGTGTCATTAATAAACAGACTTCATCTGTGCAGTTCATGTGACAATACAATAGTATTCCATAATAGCAGTGTAATAGCTTCTGTCTGTTATTACAGTCTGTAAAGCCTGTTCAGTGATCATGGATCAATACAGATCCTCTGTAAGCTGCGCCATCACAGTGCCATGGTAGATATTAATCAAAACCCACTTCTCTTTTACAGAGCTACTGATTTTTGTTATAGGGCTTCTGTCTGAAACCATGGATGAGTGCATCCATTAAGAAGCTAAATGATAGGAGACATGGTACACTGCAACAAATGTTATGGTAAATTATACCTCCAACGTAATCACTGTACGGCCAAGTGATGTCTTCTCTGTGAGTGAAGAGCAGCGGAAATGTGAAGGAGGAGGAACTGTGGTAAATTTTCATTGATTTCCTTAAGCAATGCCAAGTGGTGGGGGATTTGAGGGGTGTAAAATCTGTGAGCCACTCTAGACATAACCTCTCGCATATGGCTTAGCACAAGGGCTGATCTCATATTCATATTCATACAGAAGGTGTACAAAATAAGACGGATCCTACAAAATGCATGTGATTTTTTTATTTAGTACTTACCTGAATAAGTTATTTTACATAAAAGACATTTACATATAGTCCACAAGAGAAAATAATAGCTGAAATCACGAAAATGACCATGTTCAAAAATTTACATACACTTGATTCTTAATACTGTGTTGTTACCTGAATAATCCACAGTTGTGTTTTTATTTATTTATTTATTTTGTTTAGTAATAGTTGTTCATGAGTCCCTGAACAGTTAAACGGCCCACTGTTCTTCAGAAAAATCTTTCAGGTTCCACAAATTCTGTGGATTTTTCTGATATTGCCAGAATATCTTTTTTTTTTTAGTAATTCCCTTCAGAAGCTACAAAAGATACTTACATGTTTACCAGAAGATGAAATGAATGAAATTTACCCTGATCTTTAAATTCAAAAAGGCTGGTAATCCACTGTGTTTCCTTCTGAAGCATCATTGAGCGTTTGAACCTTCTGTAATAGTTGCATATGAGTCCCTCAGTTGTCCTCAGTGTGAAAAGATGGATCTCAGAATCATACAGTCATTGCTGGAAAGGGTTTAAATACACAAAAATGCTGAAATACACAGAATTTGTGGGACCTGAAGGATTTTTTTTTGAAGAACAGCGGGCAGTTTAACTGTTCAGAGCAAACAAGGACAACTTGAGCAACTTATCATTAAACAAAACAGAACAAAACAAAAATATGTGGATCATTCAGGTAACAACACAGCAGGGCCGTCGCCAGAAAATCTGAATAAGAATTTTAATCACTTAGTTGAGTTGTTTTTTACGCACATTTTTAGAATTTATGCACATTTTGGTGTTTCCATCCAGTGTGAGGGGGGGGGGCACTGAATAATTTTTCATTTTAAATTGGTAAAGTCATCTTTATTTCTATAGTTTACTTTAGCCAGTTTAGCCACATTGCAGGCATCAGGGAGCCAATATTAATATTCGGGGCATTGAATTTGCTTTTGTATGCACACTTGTTTTTGTTTTTTTGTTTTTTTTTTCACTTTTGAGATCTGTTGCACCTTTCTATGAAAGAAATTGGAATATCTGACTTTCTGACTTGAATGGAACACATCATCTTTCCTGAAACATCTGTTTTTGATAGCAAATTTAGGTACAACATAACATTTTCTATTATTATATTTTATTTTCTACCACTTTTTAGTTGAGAAAGTGCCTAATATTGTAAAACTATGCATGATATGCATAAGATTCACAAAATCCTATTGTTTACTAAAAGTATTGCCTCCATAATTTGTTTGGAAGCCAGCTAGTGCTTTTTGAAAAAAAGTATCAGTAAGTCCCTGCAGGTTGTAGCTGTAATTCAAATATTGACTTGTTAGAAATCTCCTGATCCTCAGATCCTCTGTGGAAAAGGGATTTTCCTGTAATCCACCATCAATGATTTGGCTCAGAAATCTCCTCTCTGCTTTCAAGTGCCAATGAGTTCTGGTGCATATCAACCACAATTGGTCAACCTTTAGTTGGTGGGGTTCACGTTCATAAGAGTCCGCATTACGCACAAACATGCCAACATTCTCCAGAAGCCTACTCTAAATTCAATTGTCCATTCATTCATGTAGGTGGTTTAAGGTGAACCGACACAACCTGCACCTATAGAGGTATTATCTGTACCAATCCAAGGGCAGAAATGGGATTACACACTGCTTTCAAAACAGATTCTGTCAGTTTTTCCCCAGGCAATGATGTGGAGTGTAAGAGACGGATCTGGAAGACATCAGATATGGCTTCTTGTTTAGATATCCCTCCCCCTGTAGACTTGAAAATGTCATGCTGAAGACCCACCCACTGAGATCTCATCTGTAATTACCACTGTCCTCTGCTATCAACTTCTCAACGCATCTCTGTCAAGCTTTTTCTTTTTGGAGAACACTGAGTCCAGAGTAAAGTACCAACATACAGCAGTTGGAATTCTGTTACTTACTAAGTACTTATAATTTATCAAACAGGTAATGGTCAACCTATCATAATAGGGCTAATTTAACATTCAGTTAAGTATACAAATCATGGCTCCTGATCCTTACCTTTTCTTTTAATTTGTTTAATTAATAACAATGTATTGTTTAATTTTATTACATATTTTATCAACTTACTTAGCATCTTTACTGTCATTAAATGTAATAATATTGCTAACAGCATGGGGGTAAACCCATTTAAATCTCTAAGGTTACTGTATTAAAGGTCTGGATCCCGTTTGATATTAATTTAGACACTGAAGGATGAAGGTAGTGCTGGCCTTAGTTCTTTCTCTGATCCCTGAGGCTGGGCTGAAGGGCAGGACACTTTAATCTAACTCTCAGCAGGTGTGCAGCATTAACACCCCATCTCACTTCCCAATGTAGCCTTGAAAAAAAAAAAAAAATACAGAACTGCTTGTAACAGGTGAATCATTATTAATTTGAATGTGTGGCATGAGAGACCTGGTGTTCAAATATCTAGTAATGCTAGTAAAAAACCATGCATTTTTCTTTTTCCTAATTTGTTTCATTTAAGTTTGTGTCATACTCAATTCTGATTGGCTGGAAGCTATGCATTAAAACTAGAGATCAAAACCAGAATAAGCAGTTTTCCACATGATCTGACGTCACATCTACGCTCGCATCCACAAGTAAATGTTGTCAGCATGAAAGTTCTGTGCGTGAAAAGACACAAAATTTGCAATTTGTAATACATGTAGGACCAAAATAAACCATTGGGGAACCACAGGGCTTGATTAACACTTGTCTGGGAGAAGTAGATTTTTTGAAGCTGAGAGAGAATTTTACTTGCCCGACTAGACAAGAAGCTTGATTTAAACATCAGTCACAAAGATAACTAGAGAAGCACTGAAACTTGGCCACCAAATAAAATTGCACGAGAATTATTCCGATTTATTTTTGCATTCAGTGTGAACGAAGGCAGATAATGTATATATGTTGCGCCATGAGGCTCACGCAGCCTGTCGGAGTGCAGACAATTGTGCAGAAATCAAATGAAGGAAGCAGCACACACGAAGTAACCCACAGAAAGTACGCATACTGCAGTAGAAAAAATGCTATTTATAACATATAATATAAGTAACAAAGTATGTGAGCAGAGTGAAGCAGCAACAATCTCCAAGCATTCAATAATCACACAACAATCACGCTCCAGGTTCAACATTTTCCGCTTCCATCTCCACTCCTCGCTCAACAGCTCAGGAACACTGCTCTGCCTTCGCTCTGAGGAAATTTGTGGCTAAAGTATTTCAGTATGTTTTGAAATATCACATAACATACATTACAATAAAACAAAATAAGTATAATTGCTAGGAGAGTAGTTTTGTGGCTTATTGGAGCACTGGTTACAGATGAAGTAGCGCTGTAAGATTACATTTGTTTGAAGTATTATTGAGAGACTAGGCACGTTTCCATTACAGATTTGCACAAAACTGGTGATATTTTATACATGTTGATAAAAAAGTATTGCGAAATGACAATGTTTTCATTAACCAATGTTATGTGACTAAAACGGAATTTGTTACTCTCGCTATAAGTCAAAGCAACGTATTTTGGTGGGATTTGGACGGATTTTGGCTTTATTTTTTATTTGAAAGAGGCGTATACGTGTATCTTTACAGAAGCAGCGAGGAGAGCCACTTCAGAAACGTGTGCGATGCCGTATAAATATAACATCAGCTCCAGTGACCGTGCCAGAGCCGATATGCAATGCAGATACGTGCAGCGTACATAGTCTAAGCATTAATAACAGGGAAAGCCCCTTATACTTAAGAGCTGCTACGTATGAAGTGTTTCTTGGAGTTTATAGTACATTAAAGAATGATCATATGACTTTTTACATACGCCATGTGACTTGTAAATGCGAAAAAAAACGTTTCCATTGCAGTTTTGCGAAATATTCCTTTTTCGAATTGCCTGAAAAACCACCTCATGCGAGCGTGAAAATTTTTTTGCGATATATGGGAGTTTTTGCGAAATTGACGTGTTTCCATTAGGCGTATTTTCAATTCACAATTTAAATTTGCGCATCTTGAAGGGTAATGGAAACGCGCCTACTAGCAGCCTACTAGCATATATCGCATATGTTTTTACGCTGGCATGAATTGTACTTGTGCAGGAGCAGTAGTGGAGAACTCTTGGAAAACCACGACGCTCCGACTTTTAAAAAATCCGCTCCTCACTCGCTCGTTCAAAATTACACCGCTCCACTCACATACTCTGATAGGCAAGCAACATTACACAACGAAGATATTTCCCCGATTATCGGCACAACTGCAATGAGACACTGATTTTCTACAATAGTATTTTAATAAACAAGAAGTCAAAATTAAGTGACTTACATTGTAGATACAATATTGACTGTTTTTGCTCAGTTTCACAAAGAAAATAGTTTCAAACAAAGCCACAGCAGAACTGTTGCGTGTCATCATTACTAAATAAATAAACAAACTGAATGAATTAAGTGAGTCAACGATTCAGTGATCCATTCGTAAAGACTAATTTCTGAATAAGTCAGCCTTTGAACAAATCGGTTGAATGAATGACTAAATGACTCACTCATTAAAAGTCATTTGCCGCCACCTACTGGTGGTTTGATTTCACATCACTTGCACACACATTCAGGAACACAAAGCTTCTTGTCGATGCTGGCCTGTAACCTTTATTAATACAATATCTTAGATACTGAAATGCTACATTATAGTCTGAAGCAACGAGGGGATAAAATTGCTGTTTTTGAAGTAATTTTTGAAGTAACTAAACTCAGACGCAGGCAGCAGGTAATTCACACATGCAAATGTCATGTCTCTCTCTTTCCCTCTCTCGATTGCTAATTAATTCAAATAAATGTTCTAATTAATTTATTTAAATAGATTTAATCTAACCTCACTACTTCACATCTGTGTCTGATTTGAAGCGGGCAGATTTCTAGATCTAATCATCATCTTGACCACTTTTTTTGTTTTTACCAGTGCCAGTAGAATTAATTTCAACCAGTGTCAAATAAACTCAAAATTCAAATTCAATTAACCTTACTTTACCCAACATACACCACATACATATATTTATCACGAGTGAGCCTTTTTAAGCCAGAGGGTGACAACATAGTGGCAAAGGTGCACATATCTCAGAGATGCAGACTTGTGCTGGATCTCAGTCTCTTTTTGAGAGCGCCTGCTGTCATTTCACCCATAATCCTGTAAGCATGCAGGCAATAAACAGAAGATCTCAGGGGCATATCAGGCCTGCATCATGCATTTCCTGCCTGCTTGTTAAATTCAGTTCTATATTTAAAAATACAGCCTCCTATCTCAACAACCTCCTCCTGAATGTGGTCCTGCATAAGAACACAATGTAACAAACCGTCAATGCCTACATCAAGCATCCAGGGAAATTAAAATCAGTAATCCTGCTGTGTTTACCAACTAAACCTGGGATATAAAGCTAAACAAATATTCCATTACTGCTTGTCAGGGATCAGAGTTCAAGAGCCACCTTACATAATTCATAATTATTAACAGCATGGATAAAAAACACCTATATGAAAACAAACAAACAAAAGCTTAGGCTGACGACTGGTTAATGTGTCAGCTGAAATGCATTACCTTGAATAAAACGGCTCTGATTCCTGAAATGCTGGCCTGTATGTCTCTTTGATCAAGGTTTTAATAACAGTGCAGAGACGGAAGGTTCAGATAAATGATAATCTCATAAGCTTTGTGAGCATTTGTGACAAATGTCAGTGTGAGGGGGTGGCTGAGATTGATGTAAGAGCATTACACATGCATTACAACTCTTTTTAATCCTTTTTTTTAAAACAAATTTCAGTTGCACTTTATTTGAAGTGTCTTTATTACAGTGTAATTACACAAAAAGTGCTGAGTAATGTTAATTAACAACATGAACTTATTATTTGAAGGATTATTAGGGTCTGGTTTAGAGGTTGCTGCTTGTAATTATGTCTAATGTACTGTTTTTATTATACTACATACATGTAACTTTATTATAAAAATAATATATGGTGCAAATAACCAAATAGCGCTGCAGCACAGTGTTTCAGACCGGAAGCTAGTAACATATTTATCGTGGGATGTGTAAACAGACTGGACCTGAATCTGAAACAAATTACCAGAGGCAGAGGTCATAATATGGTGTTATCAACAATAACACATTTGGTACCATATGTGGGCATAAAGCGTTTTGAAAAATGTGGGAGATCTATGCGACATTTCCACAAATCACATTTTTTACACTGTGGTCCTGTCCGGCCTACATGGTCTGGCCATGAATAAGCGTATTCCTGCCACAAGGAATGTTTCCCTTCATGTTTTTTTTTCTTTCATTAGAACTTTAGCATTCATTTCACTGCAGCTCCATTCATGTTTTTGTTCTCAAACCTGTAGAAAAGGAATGGAGAATGAGATCAAGGTCTTAGAAAAAACCTCAAGGTAAGGTGTGAAGTATATGTCAATAATTCATTTTCAAAAACTTCTAAAGAAATATCATCTTTGTGGGATCTGAAAGTCCACATTGAGCATATCTGATTCAAATTTTGTCAAATCTTTTGATAAAGAAAAAAAACAACAACAAAGCAATGATAGCATGTGAAATTATAAATCATTTCAAAGGAGACCTATTATACCCCTTTTGCACAATACTTAATATAATTCTCGGGTGTTTCCAAAATGTGTCCCACAGATCATTTATTATATAATTTGAAAATGCCTATTTTCAAATTATAAACACATTGTTTTTGTGCATGTCTCTTTAAATGCAAATGAGCTGCTGCTCCCTGCCCCCTTTTTCAGAATAGATCTGTGCCTTTACAGCTTGTACCTCATATATTCTGCTAAAAAAACACCTGTTTAGATTTGCTCATCATGTATATTGCGTTGAAATCATGCATTTTAAAGCCATATTAGTTACTTCTGATATAGTGTTTTCTGAGCGCACACATCTGAAGCACACGCACAGACGCATGCCGCGAGTACTCAAGTTCTCTTTCACGTCTTATAGCGCTTAAACTGCCAAATACACACACGTTTATGTTAAAAACACACATGAAGTACAAAAACTGCCGGTTATGTCTTTAAACAGCTGGGAAATAAATTGCATGTTTGTATTAGATCTGTGTGGCAGCTCTGTAATATACAGTAAATAAATCAATAAATCACCTACTCTCGTCTCCTCTGAGGCTGGACTCTAAATAGCGTTCTGTGCTCATCTGTGCAGCCAAAAACAGAACATTTAGCATGCTTTGCTTGAACTTTCACCATGGCATTAAAATTGGTACACCGTTGTCGCTTGCAAAAACAAAATGAAGGTGGAAACGTGCAGATTAAGGGGCGATAATATTATAAACACCCGTTCTGTGTCACAAGGGCTCAGTTTTTCACAAGCTTGCAGAGAAAGGCTTACCAAAACAATTAACTGGGTTGTTCTTGTTCACATACTCTAGGTTGGTAAATGCACTGAGGACCCGATTACAGTAGTCAACATTTGAAGTGGATCAAAACATTTCATCAAAGTTTTCCTAAAACCAAAACATTACACGTTCTTACCCATTAGGACAACTTTGACAACTTTTTTGATCCACTTCAAATGCTGACTGCTGTATAGCACTTAAAGGGGTCATCGGATGCAAAGTTTACTTTTACATGTTGTTTGAACATTAATGTGTGTTGGCAGTGTATGTACAAATCTACTTTATAATGATAAAAATCCAGCATAAGTGAGTATAAAGGTTTTTTTTTTTTTTTTTACAAATCTTTGTGATTGCATTTCCTTATAATGTGTTAGTTAGCAAGTTTAGTGGCTAAACGCGGCTAAATGTGGTGAAAGTAAACAGGCTCGTCTCTCCACAGAGAGAAGAGAGGGGCGGCGCGACCAGAGCTCATCTGCATTTAAAGCAGCCTCGACCAGAATGAGATGTTTTTGCAGAGCTTATTTTGGCAAGGTAAAAAGGGTGTTGTTTTTCACACAACCATTGAGAATTTTTAACCAAAGTATATTATAGACTTTTCATTAAGACCCTACAGAATCATATTAACTTGTGGAAAATGGGCATCCAATGACCCCTTTAAACACAAAAATAATATGTCACCTTTAAAGAAATAGAATGAAAATTTTTAAGCATTACATCATTTGCTCACCAATGGATCCTCAGTGAATTGGTGCCATCAGAATAAAAGTCCAAACAGCTGATAAAAACATCACAATAATCCACAAATTAATGCTACAAAGTTATTAAGTTGATAATTCATGATAGTAATTCATAATAATAAAATAATAATGTGTGAAATTAGATCAATTCAAATTAGCATCTTAGATGCCTGTTGATTCGATTTAATCCATCAGTTGTGAAAACATTTACTGGCATGCAATAAAAATGCACTGAATGTGACTAGGAATTCGAGCATGACTTAATTAGATCTTTCATTCAAAAGTGTCTCAGCCTTGAAGTGAACCGCACAATTCACTATTCATGAAATATTCCAATTGTGAGTGTTTAACATGTTTTGAATCCCAGAGGCTGTTTTGCTCTGAAATGTCACATCACAGCAAGCTCCCGCTAAAGGATGGTTTGCTCATCAAGCTGAAGGGAGCAGTAATTACTGTTTATCACTATAAAATACGGTCTTTAAGATGACTGAAGTGAAATAGCTAGTTCAGATATTTTATAAAACACCGAAGTGGCATTTCATAGTCACAGTTTTAATAAAAATTAATAAAGAGTTTTATAAAACACATTTTCGGTTAGTTTAGACATCTCCTTGCGAAAAAGAAATGCACTTAACTGACCTTTTGCTGGGAGTTTGACAGGCGATTTGACCAATCATAACTTGTTGTTGGACAATTTTTGTCCGACCTACAAAGCAGAAAGGAGTGTGCATTAACGCTATTTTAAAAGTACTAAATGCTTTACGAAAACAACAAATATTTACATGACGTGTATTTGGCAGTATAATTTAACTGTATTTAAAAGCCAGTAGAAGTAATTATGGAATTACATACACAGATGTACATACACTGCCCTCCAAAATGCTCTAGAAAAGTGGGGTTTTGGACAATATTGGCATGAATCCTTTTTAATTTGTGATAATTTTGCACTGATAAGGGACAACACAAACTACAAAAACATATTTTATTACATAAACAATTTACACATAGAAAAAAACTTACATTTTCGATTGATCAAAATATCCACCATTAGCAGCTATTACAGCTCTGCATAATCTGGGCCTAAATTAATTGTATTCTAAACTTAACTGGCAATCAGTTGTTGAAGTTATTAAGGTGTGCTGACCCAAAAATCTTTTAAAAACCTGGGCCAAGTTTAAACCAGTAACCAGGCATCACAGCTGGCAAAGCGGCACCAAAATGTATTTGCACCAAAAAAATAATAAGGATTTATGCTGATATCATCCAAAACCACACCTTGCCAGGGGTGTTTCCAAATTTTTGGAGGGTAGTGTATGTACTGCCGTTATTATGTAATCAAAATGAAAATTATTATTGCTGGTCTTCAATGATAATATCAAGTTACTTTAATGTATTTGCACCAAAAAATGATAAAGATTTATGCTGATATCGTCCAAAACCACACTTTACCAGCATTGTTTTTTAAACTTTTGGAGGGCAGTGTAAGTCCTACTTAAATTGATTATAAAACACACACACACAAAATGTACATTTAAACTATAATGCATTTTTATTTAACTGCTGTTAAGTGTCCCAAAAAGTATACTCTTTTAAAGTATATTGTTTCCAATGTACAATCTGGCTCCAAAAAGCAAATTTATGTACATTCATAAAAAGACCTGATGTAAAACTGAGCATTGTAAATATAAAAGAACAACTTGACATATAAGAAATGCTTCATAATCATACCTGAAGACGTTTTCGAAAGGACTGGTTAATGTCTGGACAGAGACAGAAAAGAAACATCAGTCAAGCGTCTCATCAGACAATGGAAAGGATAGGCTGTGCTACAAAGCTTCAGAGCATCAAAAGAAAGGCATTTTGGTGCTGTCCCATTGTCTAAATTAATCACGCTTTTCACCTTGTTGATGATGCAGTTGCACAGAAGGGCTGAAGTAACAAAGATGACCGCCATTTTCCTTTTGTGATTCAGCTGTAATTATGAATAAAGAGTTGATAATAAGGCATCTGAATGCTCTGCATTGTTGACAAGAAAGTCAAAGACTTTCTAAATCACTCCTTTTGTCCTTCTAGTTTATTTTTAAAAGCGAGCTAGCATTAAGACGTGCGTGTCTGTTTCTATAAGCGCTAATATGCTAACAAGCCAAAAACAGAATAATGGTAGGAGGCTTTTGATAAACAAGTACACAAATCAAATCCACACTATTTACATCTGGTTATGAGTGACAGTTGATTGAACTGCGGTTTTCGGGCACACATTTGATGAAGGACTTCTTGATTGATGTTTTGACTTCACTGATTGATTGCTAACAGCTTCACACATGCCATAATTCCTGAGGTAAATACTATTATTTTTGACAACTAATCAACCCGTTATTAACATTTAAACATTCAAGTTTTTACTTCGACGTTAATAAATATTTTTAGGTTTTAAATGACCTTGAAATGTGCGAAGCGGAAAAAAAAGCTTGTAAGTTGTTTTCTCTGACAGGCTGCTAGAGAGGGTGTCGCAGCATCACCTGAGCTTTAAGACATATTCTGCTGACACTTTGACAGGACACAGTGGCAGGGTGGCATTTTTACGGGTGTGTTCTCGTAGCATGCTGTCACTCCTAATAAAGGCATACCAGGCTTCTCACCTCAAAGAGTGCACTTGTCAGAGCCCTGAGACTCTTTAAAGTAACAGCGGGAGAATGAGGAGCAATTTAAACCACTATGTTTTCTTACAGCGCAGTGTTGGCATGCCTAAATGGACACTCTGCCAAGCGTTAACTTGTTTACAGTCATTCAAGGCGTGATTTGGAAAACTGTTTCCACAGTGTTGCACTTGAGAAAATAGAAACACTTTCACACAAGAGACAGGCACTTTTATCCATTAATATTGTGCTAAAAATTTAATACAGTACAAGTACAGTGGTGATACAATAGAGTGGCAAGCACTGCAAAATAATTACATTTTAATTATTGCCATATACCACAGTATTTACAGTGGCCCCCAGTATTTGTAAACTTTAGCTAAAAATAGGCCAACAACATTAAAAAACCTTATTTAATTGTAGGCATTGGATGCTTTTTTTTATCTCTATGTATGCCTTCAAACCCATTTCTTGTGTTCCAAAAAGTGTTTTTTTTTTTTCATTCATAACATTTCTTAATCGATTAGTTTACTTCCAGGATATATAATATTACTAACAATTTGCTCACCCCCATGCCATCCAAGATGTTCATGTCTTAATTTCTTTTTGACTGAAGAAAGAAAGGAAAATATTTTTCTAAATATAGTAGACTTCAATGGGGATCAGCATGTTGAATCTTAAATTTGCAGAAAACTAGTGTATGTAACCCTGGACCACAAAACCAGTCATAAGGGTCAATTTTTCCAAATTGAGATTTATACACCATCTGAAAGCTGACTAAATAAGCTTTCCATTGATATATGGTTTGCTATGATATAACAATATTTGGCTGAGATACAACTATTTGGTGAGTTTTGATATATTTACAGTAGGAATTTCACAAAATATCTTCATGGAACATGATCTTTATGTAATAACCTAATGATTTTTGGCATAAAACAAAAAACAATAGTTTTAACCCATACAATGTATTTTTGGCTATTGCTACAAATATACCCCAGCGACTTAAGACTGGTTTTGTTGTCCAGGGTCACATATACTTTTTCACCACAAATGTTCATCTTGCACTAGCTCTGAGATGCCCATATGCGACTTCACGCATTACGTAATCATGTTGGAATGGTCACGTGCGATTAGTTCTTCATCTGTGTACTTTGGTTAAAAAAAGTAGGAAATGGCGAAAAAAGTTTTCAGGGCCTAAAATTAATATTCTCCAAATGCCAAATGTGAGTAAAAATTGGCGTTGACGAGTATATGTAACATTGTCAGTTGCCGAAATATAACAATGGAATGTTGTGAAAACAACAGCCAGTTTTTAAAGAGATTCACTGTTTCTGACATAAGTGAATAAAATAATATTTTCCTTGGACAAGAGCATCGTGATTAGTTGTTCTGTCATTAGCGAAAAGACCGACTCAAATAATGGAATGCAGATGGGCTGATAAGAAGTGTGATGGCCAGCTTGTCTCTAGACACGGTTCTAATAACTTTTACCTAAGAAGATATTGCTGCTTCATTTCGGAAGATTATATTTTTTCTTCTTTATTCTTCATAACCCAAGAATGTGGTGACACATACCTGGTGTGATGCCACCCAAACGGTGCAGAGAAGTATAGTTTGAAAAGTTGCGCGTTCGGCTGTACACAGATGCTGAGCCGATTTAAGACAGCTCACCAGTAGCGCTTCAATGGATGAAAACACACAATTATATCAAATTGCACGTTTTGGTGAGTTACATCGTAAGCGTAGTCTTAAATGAATTATAAAGTCTTCAAATACCGCAAAGAGTGAGGAGAATATAGATCCGTGTCATATGCATCAGGTTTTAAAGAGGCATTGCTGATTTTAAAATGAAACTTGCTGAAGTCTGTCATTGATGTAAATCAAAGAACAAAAGAAAAAGAGAAGTCATTCGACTGCTGTAGTCACTGATTAACTTTTGTAGCTTGAATAAAGATTAATCTGTATAGCTTATGGATACAATTTATAGTTTATGTGAAGATTGTTTTAAATAAACTTAAATTAAAAGTTGTTATATATTAAAAAGCCTTTTAAAATAATAATAATAAAAATTGCTTTCAATTATGCTGTAATGTTGAATGGCTATAATTAATAGGTATATCTGAGAAAATTGCATTTAATAGAGACAAAAACACTGTAAATATGTTTAGTCATTGTAGTAGTAATAACTGCCTGTTTTTGCAAAAATGGCAGGTTTAAAAAAAAAAAAATTGGCTGTTAAATTTTATCACGTCACCGGCCATTGGCAAAAAAAAAAAAAAAATTAGTTTTAGGCCCTGATTGTTTTTGTTTGTTTGCTTTGTAAACTCTGGTTTGGTGCTTCCACCAATGTCACGCGTGACCTTTCCAACGTGATTATGTAATGTTTGAGGTCGAGCTAGTGCAAGATGAGCATTTGTGATTAAAAACTATATTAATTTTATTTGTACCCTTACTGCATTGAAACTGCAATTTGGACCTTCAACCTGTTTATGCATTATCATACTTGAATTCCACTATATGGAGAAAAATCCAGGAATGTTTTCCTCAAAAACTTTCCTTTTCTTCCAAAATTTACAAAAAAAAAAAAAAAAAAAAAAAAATCTGGAAAAATATTGTCAAATAATCCTTTAATTATTGCCCTTATGGCCAACTAAATGGCCAGATTTACTAAACAGGGCAAATTAGCACCGATGGGAGGGGAAATTCAGTGTGTGATTTACTGACAATGCATACATTAAAGAACACGAACGTGGCCAGATCATTTCCATAATGACCAGCACAATCTACCATGACCAGCACAAATTAGCACCTGCTTAAAGACATGCTTTTTTTGGCATTAATGGAGCAAATACCAGTAATTTGACAAGTGCAAACATTAGTAAATCACGTTGCGTGATTCATTTTGATACTCTCCTCCCATAAATTTAGTGTCTGAAAGTGAAACTCCTACAAATGCATATTCAATAAGGTCAGGCATAAAAATAACTGTGTCCACGCCTTTTAAATCAATCAATCAATCACGTTTATTTATACAGCATTTTTTAACAAAACAGGTTGTGTCAAAGCAACTTTACAGTACTAAATAGGACAATATTGTGTCAGTAATGCAACAGACTAATTCTAATTCTTCACGGGGTGTCTTTAGTAAATCTTGAGTGTACTATTTTAATGCCAAAAGATGATTTGTGCTGTTAGTAAAGCCCTAGTATTAGCCCTAAATCTGAATGTAAACCAGTAAAAACACCGTCAAGGCAACACACGACACTTAAAAAATGCAATAAACATTCTTTAAACAACAGTGTATAGAAGATACAACATAAAATCTAAATGTAAATAACTGATAACAAAAACAGTTAAGAAACATTATTTAAACAAAATATTTTCAAATGAGTTTTTGACTGTAAATAATGCACTGATTTGTTCTTTTTTACTTCTACAAAACTGTACAATTAACAGCATTTTACAGTAAAATTACATAAAATGTCTTGTAGTTTTTCTCTGTATATAGTATGTTAGTTATGATGGATGATTAAGAAAATTTGGCCTTTGTGTTACCTCATATTTATAGTCCTGTGAAACAAACTCGTGGCTGGACAATTTTTATAGTCACCCTGGAGTGCTTAAAATGGAAATATGAATATGAATATACTTCAGAGATATTTTATTCTAAGGCATAACTGTTTCACTTCAATGAACGGTTGGATTTTTTGTTTTGATGTTGAATTTTATGAAAATAAAATAAATAAAAAAAATGCAGATTTATTTTCACAGCCTTCTTTTCTCACATTTGCCAAAAACGCAAATCAAATAAAAGCAGGACCTCTACTGTGTTTATATACACTCACATCCCTGAATTAATTAAATTTATGGAATTACCATGGTAAATATCCAAAACAACAAACAACATAGTGTGACCATTGTATTTTTTTTGCTAGTGTGTGGGATGTTTTAATTAAAATCTACTCATTTCACATTATAATTCTCTCACAGACAAATTCATGAGGCAGATTACGCAGTGGTCTTAATAAGCTTGTAAATGCCTGCGTTGGTTGGGATGTGAGGGTGGATGACACTCTGGAAGCTCATTAGTCCACCTGCATTATGCATGAGCAATGCTCAGCCTGGCCTATCACTCACATCTGAACATCTCCATAACACACACACACACACACACACACACACACACACACACACAGAGGTGAGATAGAACAGAATATTCAAAGGAGAAAAACAACTGAGCAAGAAGAGAAACAGATCAGAGATCAGAGAGTCTGGGAGGAAAGGACAGGTGGAAGAGAACAGAGAATAGGATGAATGGAAAGAAAGAGAGAGAATGCATGCAACCTTTTTGAGCTTTCTATTTACATCTCAAACTCAGGAAGCTCACTGAATCATCTTGTTAGGGAGCTGTCCTTGGTTCTTGTTCCAGAACATCAAAGCCTCAAAGGAGTAAACCCATCAGCCATTTGCTCCATCTCAATGGTGCAAAGAGAGAGAAATGAGTATTTGTATGAAGTAGTACTGTATGTGTGTTGCCATTCTTTAAATATGAACTACCGTATGAACATCACTCTTTACTGAGGTAAACATCTCTGTTGCTCTTATGGGGTTATAAAGCCAACCTATCCTACTTACATAATTGGATCCATTTCAGAGTTAAAAGCATATCCACTGAGGGAAAAACAGTGTTGGATTTGATTTTATCCATCAGAAATTGATTAGATTGTGAAAAATTGGCATTAGATTTCAGCTTGGAGTCAGGTGGAAGGAAAGCATTTGATGAACATTTGATGAACACAATATGTGAAAGTAAATATTGTAAATATAAAAACAGAATTTTGACCTTAATTAGAATTTGAATCAAACTAACTGGCTTAGAGGACATAAAACATAAAATACAGACTGAAAATACAGTAAAATCAGTAATATTGTGAAATAACAATAACATTTTCTATATATTTAGAAATGCTATTTCCGCACTGTTTCACTAAATTCACTAGAATTTTAAAGATGTTCTCAATTCATTTCTGAATCAGTTCTAATAGAGAGAAGGATGGAAAGAGAGTATTAAATGACCAGACTATATATAGACTATAGGGTTTGAAATGAATTAGAGTATTTGTTTCACAAATTTTCTATCACTCCCGCAAATGAAACAGTGAAGGAGTAGCAATCACAGTTGATTGGATGTATCATCACAGGCGGTGGCAGTCCTCTTATGAGCTCTGCCATAATGGCCCCCAGCTCTCGTTCTGAATGTATTTCCCTTCAAAAAAGAAAAAGGGAGAAGAGGGAGAGTGGAAAGAGAGCTTCTTAATGTGAATTGAAAAAAGCGACAGCTGTGGGTGTGACATCAAACAGCTTTTTTATAGCGTCTCAAATAAAGGCCTCTAGTGTCTTTTCTGACTTTTCTTTTCTGAATATTGTAGGAAAAATGACATGAGTCAAAGCAGATGTAGGAGATACAATACGATTTTAATAAGATTTGCTTATTAAAATCACACAAGATACTTTTTGTCTAATTAAACACTGTTGTAAAATACTGTATGTGTTTGTGTAATGTTTTGCCTGCATTGTAAGGACCTAATATTCTAAGCTAATGATATCCTTATTCAAACCCTAAATTTAAGGACTTGCACTAATAAATTACTTATTCTGTTTATTAAGCTTTTTACTATGCGGGCTATTGGCGGCCCTCTACAAATGTAGGTGATTTTAGTTTTTACCATCATTATGAACTCCAGTCAAAATAACTTCACTGACCAAAAAACACTTTTGTTTTTGCCCCCATTTTTCATGAGCTGAACTCAAGGATCTAAGATTTTTTCTATGTACACAAAAGGCCTATTTCTCTCAAATATTGTTTACAAATCTGTCTAAATCTGTGTTAGTGAGCACTTCTCCTTTGCCGAAATAATCCATCCACCTCACAGGTGTGGCATATCAAGATGCTGATTAGACAGCATGATTATTGCACATGTGCGCCTTAGGTTGGCCACAATAAAAGGCCACTCTAAAATGTGCAGTTTTATCACACAGCACAATGCCACAGATGTTGCAAGTTTTGAGGGAGACATGCAATTAACATGCTGAATGCAGGAATGTCCACCAGAGCTGTTGCCCGTGAATTGAATATTCATTTCTCTACCATAAGCCGTCTCCAAAGGCGTTTTAAAGAATTTGGCAGTACATCCAACTGGCCTCACAACCGCAGATCACATGTAACCACACCAGCCCAGGACCTCCACATCCAGCATCTTCACTAGTGATCAACCGATATTGATTTTTTATTACCGATACCGATTATTTGCATAATTATGTGCCCGATAACCGATATGCAGAACCAATATTTATTTACTGTTATAAAGTAAATCAGTGACTGAGTGAATTAAGTCCATACTTCACTTTGGTTTTTCGGCCTTTAAGTCATCTTAAAAAGTGTTGAAAATTAGCAGTCTTTCATGTTAAATTTAATCTTTTACAACAATAAAAACATTTTATTTATAAAATGCATCAGCTGCAGCACTAATAAGCAAAATAAATGTAGAATGTAGAATGTTTTCAAATGTAGAAAATAAATAAAGGACAGGAGTCAGATCAACTTAGTTTTAAAATACAGTTTATAGGCTGTTTAATAGGCTAAAGAGTGAAGAATTCACTGGATAATGTTAATTCACTGAATAATATTCGCTGGAATATTGGAATATAACAAACAAAAAATCGTATTTTTTAGTATTTCTCAACTGGTATGTTATATCAGAATTACTAATATTGTTTCCGTCGTTCTATTATGAAATGCCTGCTGACAGCGGTTTATCTATGCATTTACATAGAATACTTAAACTGTGATCGCTGGCAAAGATAATAAATAATTTCCACATTGTATATATTTAAAAGTGTATTAGAAAAATAATGGTTCTATAGTAAATGTTGATATAATTGAGAGTGTTTTAAACAAGTGAATCTTGTTAAAAGTTACATGTAGTAGCCAGCGCATCAACCCGGTGAGTGAATGCAGAGCCTTGCATTTCAGCCCGACTTTTTTACGCCCCTATAGGGCCGGGCTTCGGGAACAATTTTCATGTCATAGCTCAGACGCGGGCCGGGCTTCGGGTCTGTTTTTCGGGTCTCCTTATTTTTATATTTTTGACATCCACAATTTATGGTGATGAAAAATTCCCCGCTGGTGGAAACAACACGAGACTTCACTTTCGCTTTTTTTAGACCGGCTCGGAAGGCATTTAGTGTCTCCATCAGCAGCAACAGCGAGCGCGCCTTCAACGCAGCTGGAAGAGTTCCGTGTTCAAGTGCACGCAATAGGCTAAAGCTTGCTGCAAAGCACCGGCAAAAGTAATTATCATGAATGTGTTGAGGGGAAAATAGTAAGGAGATTTTTTAATTATTTATTAATAAACTGGTAGTGATCGCGCTGGCGCCTCCGTGTCCTGTAAGCAGATTTAGCTTACACTCTTCGCACAAACCATTGGGTATGTGCCTAATAGCGCGCATTTATCCGAGTTTAACACTGAAACTAACATTGCTTTATACTTAAAAAAAAAGTTGACTAATTACAGCAAAGCAAGAAAGTAGGCTATGCTTTACCTTTGCACGCCGTTGTTGTCGGGTCTCCCCTCAGGCGCGCTGCATGCGCGCAATTCTCAAAACACCCACAAGATGGCGGCGTTTATCGGTGAACCCGATATTACAAAACCGATAACCGATTATGGTAAAATGCTTAAATATCGGGAAAAATATTGGTAAACCGATATATCGGTCAATCTCTAATCTTCACCTCCAAGATCATCTGAGACCAGCAACCCGGACAGCTGCTGCAACAATCGGTTTGCATAACCAAAGAATTTCTGCACAAACTGTCATAAACCGTCTCAGGGAAGCTCATCTGCATGCTCGTCGTCCTCATCGGCGCTCAACCTGAATCGTAACCGACTTGAGTGGGAAAATGCTCACATTCGATGGTGTCTGGCACTTAGGAGAGGTGTTCTCTTCACAGATGAATCCCGGTTTTCACTGTACGGGGCAGATGGCAGACAGCATGCATGGCATCGTGTGGGTGAGCGGTTTGCTGATGTCAATGTTGTGGATAAAGTGGCCCATGGTGGCGGTGGGGTTATGGTATGGACAGGCATATGTTATGGACAACGAATACAGGTGCATTTTATAGATGGCATTTTGAATGCACAGAGATACCGTGACGAGATCCTGAGACCCATTGTTGTGCCATTCATCCACGACCATCACCTCATGTCGCAGCATGATAATGCATGGCCCCATGTTGCAAGCATACTCACCGGACATGTCACCCACTGAGCATGTTTGGGATGCTCTGGATCGGCATATACAACAGCATGTTCCACTTCGCACAAGAGGAGTGACCAACATTCCACAGGCCACAATCAAAACCTGATCAATTCAGTGAATAAATCCTCCCCCCCTATTTTCCAATCCAATCTACTGCGTTCCTCAGTGGCTCTGATGTCGGGAGAAAATGAATACTCTTATGTTCACTTCTACACTCAGCTACAAAACACCTGCATTGCTTACGAGACATTGTTGTCGCTAAAGCTGTTCAAGCGTGGAGAAAATGACTGAGGGAGGAAATATGCTAATACAGGAAGGCCCATCAGCGGTCATGGGCAGGGCTTGAGCTGTATGACGTCATGCTGCTCAGAAAATCAAAACAGCTTGATAATTGAGACTGTTCATGTTTTTTGGAGAAAAAAAAAGAAGTAAATGGATTTTTATTTTATTGTAGGGTGGTTGTGTCCACACACTGCTAAGATACATTTAAATGCAAACACCATGTAAAAGTGAAATTTGCATCTGATGTTCCCTTTACTACATTTCATTTGAGGGTTACGTTTAGGTTTTATAGCATACACCACTAACTCACAGTAAAAGTCCACTGAGATCTTCACCGTGACAAAAAAACCCCCAAACATTTGCATGTGTGATATTGACACAGTGGCCTTCCCTGAAGCCATGTCTTGTTCTATTTATATACAGACTAGACCACAGACACCTGTGCCACTGATACGTGTGGACACACTCTCTTTCTCTCTCACACACATACACACACACTCGATGCTCTTCTATGGACATCAAAGTGCCAGTCATATGTTAAATACACTGAATATTACTTTACTCTATTTTCCCTTAAAATAACTGTCTTCACTCACTGTTTCTTTTCATTTCAAGGGGCAAACCGTCTTTTTCTCATCAACACCCACTCTTTGTCCATCAGCCTCACCCTCTCTCTCTCTTTCAGATCACTCTGCCTTTCACAGAGTTGTTGACAGCTCTTTCTTTTACCGTGTCTTCTTCCATTTTTGCCATTGCACTGAACACAGTTTATCACCTCAGGCAGCACACTGAAAAGACCATAACCCAGTTTTTCTCCGCCAACAGACATCGTTGTGTAAAGTAACACTTAGATTTAGTAAAGTAACACTTGGACTTACTTTATTACTCTTGTTTTTTTTAAATGCTGTTTCTGGAGTGTTGTTTGTCTGCTTGTCAATACCTGGATGATTAGAGGCTTTCTGTGGCCTCTGAGGAGCAAACACAAAGATTAACACTGTCACCGTTACTAGGTTTAAGTTGAAAACCTTTTCAAGCCCTTTTGAAAGTTTTTTCCCGTCAACGTACAATATTTGTGCAGTCATATGTTGTTTAATAACATATAACATGATGATGTTTCAACCCATCTCCAATGATGTTATTATACTGTTGTGAAAATGATGGTAAGACTTTACAATAAGGTTCATTAGTTAAAGTCCCCGTAACATTTTTTTGGCTTTTATCAAAATGTAGCCTTTGGGTTATGTATAAGCTAGTGTGCAACAACACAATGTCAAAATTTGCATTTACAAGATATAAGCATTTAAAATTTACAGATTCTCACTTCTGCCAATAAGGATCAATGATTTTGATGACATCACTCTGCACTTCAGCTTCTTACCAAACATTCTCCAATCAGATGAGACACGATAGCACGAACAGGCACAGATCATAAAACGCATCAGTTCCATTTGAATTCTACACAGAACCCTGGTGAAAAAAACAGCATATGCTGGTAGGCATGTTTTAATGCTGGGATGCTGGTTAGGTATGTTTTGATGCTGGTTTAAGATGGTCCTTAGCTGGTTTATGTTGGTCATGTTGCTGGTCAAGGACCAGCATAAACCAGCAAAGGACCAGCATAAACCAACAAAGGACCAGCTTAAACTAGCACCAAAACATACCTAACCAGCATCCCAGCATTAAAACATGCCTACCAGCACATGCTGTTTTTTTCACCAGGGAATGCTTTATTTTATAGCGATGTGGATGAGATTGTGGCTGCCATACGCTGTCAAACGCGGCTTTGCTGAGCTCAACGGTTCTGCCCAAAGCTAATATAAACAACACGCAATTGGCGATTTTAAAAAAGGAGGCAGGACTGCTGCTCTTTTCCTGTTTCAGTTGAAATTACGTCAACAAATAGAATAACACTGCATGTTTCAAAGCAGTTCAGTGGACCTTTAACATTGGTTAACATGAACTAAGAATGAACAATACTTTTACAACATTGATTAATCGCAGTTAATGTTAATTTCAGCATTTACTAATGCATCTTAAATGCACAAGTTGTGTTTGTTAACATTAGTTAATGCACTGTGAACTAACATGAACAAACAATGAACTGACTGTATTTTTATTAACTAACATTAACAAAGATTTTAATAAATAGTTTTGTTTTTTAAAAAATGTATTGTTCACTGTTCATTTATGTTAGTTATTACATTAACTTTCTGTTTTAATCTCAAGCTCTTCACTGACACTTATGTCTTTGTAAGCAACTACAGTAATTGAAAGACTGAAGGCCTGGGCCTGGGTCATGGCTAAAACAATAAAGTCCATACATACAAGATATTGGAACAGTAGTTTCCAAGTCAGTTATGATGTAACCTTCATACAAAAAGGAAAAAAAAAAAAAATGTGTTCAGTGTAACATTATAAGCCTGTAAATCTGAACCATCTCAGCTATTTTTGTCTCTAAATAACAAGTGAGAACATACGTTGCTGCTCAGAGCACTTATGTGCTACTTTGTGATCCAAGCAATAATGTGCTACTTTGTGAACCAAGCACTCCTGTAGGTGTCTATGCTTGATGTGGAGTGAGGGTGTTCAGCCATGATCAGCTAATCAATGAGAACTTGTATGCACCGTTTAAACTTTTCCAACAAACTACATACAGTTACAAGGACACTAATTCCAATCAGAAATAAGTGAAGCAAAGTGTTTTTATGTCCCTAAACCTGTACGTGACCTCACTATGCTCGGCTGAACGGGAAAAGTTACATCTCCAGGCAACTGCACATTTCAGAGCGGTTGCCGAGGAAACACCTGAAAGTTTCCCATCAGTGTCGGCGATCATTTTTTAAGCGCCTCAGCGCTGGTTTCAACCACCTGTGATAATGGCAAAGAACAGCTGCTGTTGAAAACCTCTTTAAGGAGTGGGGGGCGCTTAAGTCATCAGATGCTCAAGAAATCGAACTAATCTCTGTTATTATAAGAATTTGGACGTTTAAAATAACTTAAAAACGCATCATTTGAAACGGTCTGAAAGTATAACAAGACTCATTGAGAGAAAATCACAGAGTGCCCCTTTCAAGGAAAATGAGCATCAAAGGCTCATGATCACAAAACGCGTGCAGATGAAATATGAAGTGATAAAGGACTAATCACTCTGGCATTTAGCCATGAAAGCCAATGGGTGGATCAAAGCTTTAGAAAAGCCACTACGTGTGATTAGAACCATGTCTCCTGATTTCTTGCTCATCTTCCTGATTTCAAAAGAATAATGTAATTTCACGACTGATTGCTCTTTTCTCACGTTCCCCATCACAATATGTGCCCATCATAATCCCGGCTCTCAATGTGGCCAGACGCAAGAGAATAACAGAGGGTATTTTTACCAATTAGCCTCGCCATCATAATCCCAGCATGAAGACATTCCAAAACTGAGCCGCTTGGACTGTAATCTTAACATCAGACACAATACAAGATAGCTGTGCTGAGGATGAAACCATACCAGCACTGAAGGAGACCAGCTGCTATATTCAAAATGAAACATCCGCCTACCTGGACTTTATACTGCCTATTAAAAAAAATAAAAAAATAAAAAAAAAGCTTTGTTGGCTGAGGCTATTTACCCTAACTCCGCCTACCAACATTTTGATTGGGCTACACAACAGTGCAAAAGATGCTAACTAAACAACAGCTCTAGTGGCATAGGTGGTAAAATGCTTAGCAGTGACTTTTTGACATCATTAACCAGAGTTCGAATCTGCTTTTTGCCGAACTTCTTGTTCTCCCTTTTCACATCACATATCACACTGGAAAGGCATTTATTTTCAATAAAATAAAGGAAATACACTATCAGTCAAACGTTTTTGAACAGAAGAAGAAGAGAGAAAGAAGTCTCTTCTGCTCACCAAGCATGCATTCATTTGATCCAAAATAAAGCAAAAGCAGTAATATTATGCAATATTTTTACTATTTCTGTTTTCTATTTGAATACATTTTAAAACTGTAATTTATTCCTGTGATCAAAGCTAAATTTTCAGCATCATTACTTCAGTGTCACATGATCCTTCAGAAATTATTCAAATATGCTGATCAAAAGGATTCTTTAAATTGATCAAAAGTGTTGAAAAAGACATTTATAATATTACAAAAGATTGCTATTTCAAATAAATGATGTTCTTCTGAACTTTCTATTCATAAAAAAAAAAAAAAAAACAATAATAATAAATGTTTTTTGAGCAGCAAATCAAAATATAGAGTGGATTAATGATGCTCAATTCAGCTTTGGAATAAATTACATTTTTAAATATTTTCAAATAGAAAACTGTTATTTTAAATAGTAAAAAAAAATATATATATATTTTTTTTTTGCTATACTTTGGATCAAATAAATGCAGGCTTGGAGAGCAGAAAAGAATTCTTAAAAAAAACATCTTACTGTTCAAAAATTTTGACTGGTAGTGTACTTGAAAAGTGTAAAATAAAGTGTCTCACAGGTGTTTATCAGTTAGGGTTATGGGTAGGTGTAAGTAGGGCTTTATTTTCCCAATAAGGCATCATTCATTTAATAATTTTAATAAAAAAAATTAATAATTTTAATAAAAAAAATTTACACTCAAAATATGTTATTACTGCATATTGTTTTTATAATGTACTACAATACTGAGGTGCAAATATCTGCCACTTGCTCTAAATAATATAAATATCATCTAACTAATATTATTGCAAAGAAAATACTGCTATTTCTAAAATAAGAAAACATCCAAAATATGGCATTACTATGTATTTTATAAGTCTTAGTAAATATCCAATATGCTAGTAATATGCTAGTAATATGCATGCTTATAAAGCAGCTGTAATGTTTGATGAATTTCATGCATACTTGCTGAATACAAGATTTTTTACATTTCTTTCAAAAAATATTTTGACGCATTTTGAACGGCAGTGTACTGCAGCATGAGCAGTAGAGTATTACAGACATAGTCTGTATATAAATCATAGCATTTTAATTCAGATTACAACCCTGGGCATAAATCTTTGTGTCACTCACATGGTATCAAGGTTTTAAGTAATTCTCTTTTATCAGTTTTGGGAGGGTAAACAGCAAAGTTCATGCAGTCTAAATATATATATATATATATATATATAGATTATAAAATATTAAAGATTAGATCAAAGACAAACGCGAATGAGTTTCTGTGAGACATCTGGTGTTTGGGACTACACAGATTATTAAGATTGCATTTTTTTTTTTTTAAACCAAGAAATGACAGCTGTCTGGAATATCTGAAATATCACCAGACTGTCATATGTGCTTTCCAGTAGAACCATTTTAGCACCATAAATAAATAAATAAATAATACTGAGAAAGAAAAAAAAAAAAAAAATATATATATATATATATATAGGCTAATCAATATAACCGATTTCCCCCCAAGCAAAGTCGCCTTATCCCAAGTAACCTGGTATTGGAAATACTGGAAAATGCATTATCTGGTGACAACAGGTGAGCTAAATTGGTCCAGTAGCATGTCAATATTAATAACCAATGATGGGAGAGTGATTCTTATCCATCTTCTATGTTTGTGAATGCCAGACTCAAAAACCTTGCAGGAATGAAAAGTCATTCTGATGCAATGCACTGTAAAGGCAGTCTTCCACCTGCAACCTGGAACAGTAGAAGTTGTATCTGCTGGACACCAAGGGAGCTGTATTTGACAGCTCTCAGACACATTCACTAGCACACATCATTCTTTTGCTCTAAAAAGAACTTAACTGCTCTAACTAGGTAACAAAGAGAAAATACAGTAGTTTCACTGTTCTTGAGTTAAGTGTCATACACACAGATCAGCACTTACGTTTGTCTGGCACATTGCATGGGATGCAAGAAAAAAAGTGAGCAAAGACAGAATGCATTATATTATAAAAGAGCAATTTTTTAAAAAGCCAGGCGAAGAAACAACCAGGTTTCTCTGTACAGGTGATCACATGAGTCCAGACCAGAGTTCAGAAAACTGCTTTAACATCAACCAAACTCTGACGTCAAATACCCTGGGGTCTGTACCAAAAACTGTAGTGTAAAAGCATCCACTCCTAACTGTTTAGTTCATGTCACTCTGCATGTTCAGTATTAATGGAGAAGATTTTAATTGCTTGGTTGACTGATGGGTTTCAGAGATTCGACCCAGTGCTCTTTTCACACATTGCACCTGCTGCTCTATTTTCAGCTGGGCACAAATGCATACACACACTCTGTCTCTGCAGTCAGGAATATATTCAGAATGCCAAGCAATTACCATTTGAGTATGTTGCCCTGTGAGAAAAAAAAACCTTGTCCCCTGGCTCCTCATGGTTAATTGTTCATGGCTTTCCAGCTTGTTTTTCAAGGTTTCCTTTTTTACTCTTGTTCCTGAGAATTCAATGAAAGAATAAAAGAAACACAAACACAAACTAGCCTTTGATTGCATCTGAATTACAGTACTTTCACAGAATGCATTGAATCTATAAAAAAACCACCATGTTGGCATTGACCTTTGACCTCAAGTTTCTTTGCAAAATGTTTCGTATTTTTCAGCCATACCTGCTCCGAAATTTGAGACTGTCATCATGTACTTTCTTTCAGAGAAGAAGAAAGGAGAAAATTTGAAGCTTTCTGATTTCCATGCAATTACCATAAATTGGAACTGAAGCTAACAAGTTTCAAAACGGAGACAAAGCAACAAAAAAGTGGTCCACATGACTCATGCTTTTCTTCTATACCTTTGTGAAAAACAAACAGTAATTTAAAGGAGAAGTTCACTTCCAGAATGAAAATTTCCTGATAATTTACTCACCCCCATGTCATCCAAGATGTTCATGTTTTTCTTTCGTCAGTTGAAAAGAAAATAAGGTTTTTAAAGAAATATTCCAGGAGTTTTGTCTACATAGTGAACTTAAGTGGGGATCAGTGGGTTGAAGGTCCAAACTGCAGTTTCAATGCAGCTTCAAAGGGCTCTACACGATCCCAGCTGAGGAATAAGGGTCTTATCTAGCCAAACGATTGGTCATTTTCTAAAAAAAAAAAAAAAAATAATGTACTTTTTAACCACGGATGCTCATCTTGTACTAGTTCTGCGATGTGCATGCGTGTCTTCACTCATTATGTAATCACACTGGAAAGGTAATTCAGTTCAAATAGGTAGGGTAGGGCGAAAAACTCCATCTCATTTTCTCCTCCAACTTCAAAATCATCCAATATCACTGTTTTACCTTTTTTTGTAAAGGCCATTTGACTTTGCTGTGTAAACATTGGTTCAGTACTTCCATTTACATCATGTGTGTGTGATTACATAATCCGTGAGGTTGAGCTAGTGCAAGATCAGCATTTGTGGTTCTTAAAAAATGACAGATCGGTCTCTAGATGAGACCCTTATTCCTCAGCTGGTATGGTGTCGAGCCCTTTGAACCTGCGTGAATCTGCAGTTTGGACCTTCAACCCACTGATCCTCTCTGAAGTCCACTATATGTAGAAAAATCCTGTAATGGTTTCCTCAAAAACCTTAAATTCTTTTTGACTGAAGAAAGAAAGACATGAACATCTTGGATGGCATGGGGGTGAGTAAATTATCAGGAAATTTTCACTCTGGAAGTGAACTTATCCTTCAAGTCATTATTCACAGAAAATATTGAGTAATTTTGGATCATAAATGTTAAATGGATCCATTTCATTAACCAGTTGATATAGTTAACAAGTTACTCATTCATAAATCAGACTTAACAGGTTTTTGAGTTCAATTTACTCTCAATTTGGCTGCAGCTTGCAGTTCTCACACAAAGTCTTCTGAAGTCAAACGCAAGCTTTGAGTAGTATTGACCACTTTTATCATACACCATTACTGAAACTTGAAAACTACTAAATCAAAACTTTCACCAATTACAGTCATCATTTAATCACTTTAGATTAAAAACTCCTTTCATGTTCCACAGAAGAAAGTAAGAACAGCTTTGGAACAACATGAGAGTAAATGATGAAAGAAATGTAATTTTTTGGGTGATTTATTTCTTTAAAAGAACAACATGATGAAATAAACACTGCAAGGTGTATTTCCTAATTTGTTACTATTATAATGGCATCGGTCAAAGATCAGAGTACAAATGAGGAGCCGTTTTGAATGTTTGCGACCCTTGACCATAACAGTGAACTTTAAATGTCACCACTCATGAATCATTGTTAATTACTAAGCCCATTTCCATGGCAACATATCAATTTTATTTAAAACCGTAGAAGGAAAAGAAAGAAAGAAAAAAGAAATAAGCCTTGAGTTAACACCACACTCTTTTTTATTAGTGCTAAAAACTACAGTGAACTTTATGCGAACCTGTTTGGAATGAAAGCTTGCGTTCTTGATGAAGACTGGGAGCACTGAAATCTAATCGATTAATTGTGTGTGTGTGTGTGTGTGTAAAGGAAGAAATAAAAGCTGTGTAAAGGTGAAGGGCCATTCAAAGCTCTCTTGTGGGGTAAAGTGAAGCGAAGGCCCCATTGAAGTGCTCAAATAGAACAACTAGATGTAAGTGTCCTCTACAGCTTCTCATCTTTCTCCACCCTCCACGGACATACTGATTGATGTCATGCTGTTTTTCTACCAAGCTGTGCTGAAGCTCAAAGGGTTCAGTATTAAATCTTGAATCCTGTCACTTGGCCCCGAAACAAAAGCCTCAGACACATTCGTTTTCAAGGCATAATAAATTAAACTTGAATTCTAGGCTTCCTCTCTGTCAAGGCTGACTTAAGTAACTCAGTTCTGACAATCTGTTTTGAAGTGTCCAATTAGGCCTCCATTTATCCTGGACACAGAGTAAATCAACATTTATATTTCTACAGTACATTTTAAAGATGCTTTTATTCAAGCAACTTACAGATGAGAACCCTGATAGCACACATACATCACAGAGACGTCTATTTGACGTCTGCATTTACATCTTCAATACGTCTATAGGACGTTTCCTATCAGATGTCAAATAGACGTCTGTTAGATGTCTTTGAGATGTTTATGATTTAGAATGTATGTAAAACTGACGTCTGCCAGATGTTCGTACACAGCAGATGCTTACCAGATCAAGTGATCTTTAAAAAACATCTTGCAGATGTAAGTGTGCTATCTGGGAATACTATATGTCCTAATAATATATGAATTATATATGTGATGTAACATCAGTGGTTCAACTATAATATTACGAAGCTATGAGAATACTTTTTGTGTGCAAAGAAACAAAAATTACTATTTTCTTCAACAATTTCATCTCTTCCGTGTAAGTCCTTGATGCACATTCATGAGAGTACCATTGAATTGTTAAATAAAGTTGTTATTTATGTTTTCTTTGCACACAAAAAGTATCCTCGTACCTTCATAAAATTAAGGCTGAACCTCTGATGTCACATGGGCTATTTTAACGATGTGGCAGGTGTGTTGAGAAGGGTCTGGCTGCAGACATGCACTTGCATTTTCAGACTTGCACTCTCAGACACCTGCACTCCCGCAAGTGACGTCACTTGCAGTGTATTTTATTTTTTGTTTTATTTATTTTAAATCGTGCGTGTTGCCAGTGGAGACAAGACGCTGTGTTACTTAAATGAAAAAAGCTAATTTAGCAACTGATAGAATGTGTGCCGTAGCACGATAGGTGTACTTTATTCTTCAATAATAGCAGATCGTATGGATATTTTAATTGTCAAGAATCAAAAATGTTCATATCACACACTCCTAATTGCAGTTCAGTGCAAATCCGGAACAGAGATTGGTTGAAAGAAAATGTTTGGAGCAAAAACCGGCCAGTTCCGAGTTCCAGTGGAGTGCAATGTGAGTGATTGACGGCTAATATCTAAAATATGCATTAAAGCTAAAAATGTAAAGATGAAGTTTATAATTGCTTATGTAAGCTAATCTTGAATAGAACGACTCACTGTATCAGCTCACAGCAGTCATATACTGTGCAGTACTTAGCAAAAGTTTTGTAAAGAAATGAAAACAAGTCGCACCACAACAATAACTCGCACTCGCACAAATGCTCCCAAATATATTTTGAGGTCGCGCGGATTAAATTCCGGGAGCATATGCGACCAAAACAGTCGCAATTTCGAGCCCTGCATCGCAGGTAGAAGAGAGTGCAAGTGACGATTGCGAGTGACATTTTAATTTAGTTTCTTTTTTATTGTCTTCACCACCTTGCTACTGTTGTAAAATGTTGAGAGATTCAATTTAAAAAGTAATAAATACATTAAATTATTAAAACACTGCAAGTGACCTCACCTGCTGAAGTGCAAGTGTCTGAGAGAGCAAGTCTGAAAATGCAAGTGCATGTCTGCAGCCAGACCCTATTGGTTGTGTTGCTGTCTATGCAGGTTCAGAAAGCTCTCGGATTTCATCAAAAATATTTTAATTTGTGTTTCAAAGATGAACAAAGGTCTTACAGGTTTGGAATTACATAAAGTGAGTAATTAAATATTAAAATGAGATTCTAGTTAATCCCTTCAGTAATGTAGTTCCCAACAATTTAATTTGTTTTTATTGAATACATTACTCAAATACTCAGTACTCCCAAACCTGAGCACAACACTAGAAACTGCTCAGAAGGCCAGCTAGTAAACCTTTGCAGTCAGTTCAAGTATGGTATTGCAGTAATAAATAAGGTAGATTTCCTGAAGCATAAAGCAGAGAGGAAACCGCATGAACACATGTTTCCAAAGAACCTTTGTGAGCACTGAGCTGTCCCAATACTCTGACTTACCTAAACAGTGAGTAAGGCCGCGTTTGTATGTGTTCATGTGGCTGTTTTGAGGCTGGTAATGCCAGGAGCCTGAAGCTGAGGGTGAATTAGTTGTGACTGCCAGTTGTACGCCTCCACAGTCAGTCAGCTTCAGGTCTAGCCTTGGGCAGGAACAGGGACATCCTGTCCTATCTGTCCTCAGATGGAAAGGAAAAAACAGGAGCCACAGTGAGTATTTGAGAGCAAGAGAGAAAGAGAGAGAGAGATAATAATATAATAATGACCTTTGACTATAGCATAAAACTAGGTTATTTTTGGTACTTTCTTTCTTTCTTTCTTTCTTTCTGTGAATTTTTTTTTTTTTTTTTCCTCTTTTGGAAAAAAAAGTGTTTTACTCATGTTTTACTCATTGGAGCCTGACGGTCCATCTAAACTGCCACTGTATGATAATATGTTGCTTTAAAAATAGTAATTTGTGAAAAAAATAATGGCATTTAATTTTAAAATGAAAAGCGTGTGAATAAATAATGACAAATCTTTAGGTGACCTATCCCTTTAACACATAAAATAATGAAATGGCCGAAACAGTGTTACATTTTCCACATGACACAAGCATCAAATTAGCAGAGAAGAAGCTGTGGCTAATGGCTATGGTTGTTATCTTTGAGGGATCGCCCCAGTTAAAAAAGTAAGCCGGATTGTGAAAGTCAGAAAGACAGTCCTCTAAGCCGCAGCGTAAGAGCTCATTTCTGCACAGGAAGGAGACCCAGTTTGTATCATGTCACCTAACAAGTTCTCTACTTAGCGTTCTGTCAGCAGGGAAGTTCTGTTGACCGTCTTAACAGCACAAATCTGTCGGATTACACACTGAAGCAAAACTAATGACCCTGTCACTGCCATATCTGATATTAAAAGTATGCAGAAAAGTAAACTCTTCCTCCTCCAGCAAGAAATCTGCCTGTTTTGACAGCCAAGCAAATCTTTTTCACTCTTCACAGCTTTATTTTTTAATCTAACCTGATGTCAAAAACAGGTGCCATATGGAGAAACAGATGAGCAGAGGTCTGAACTGCACGTTTGTAAAGAGTGGCAACAGTCGTTTCTGTCCATATAAAGCTGTAACTGCCATGTGCCAAGACATCTGGTTGAATTGACTAGGAATGGACTGATTTTAAATGTTGTGGTGGAGCTTTTTGAAATTCAAATGTCAGTTCAACATCCTCCAAAATTACAGTCATATACAGTTTAGGTCAAAAGTTTACATACACCTTGCAGAATCTGCAAAATGTTAATTATTAAAATAAGAGGGATCATACAAAATGCAAGTTATTTTTTATTTAGTACCGAACTGAATACGATTTTTCACAAAAAACGATTTTTACATATAGTCCAAGAGAGAAAATAATAGTTCAGTTTATAAAAATGACCCTGTTCAAAAGTTTATTATTAATACTTTGTTGTTACCTAAATGATCCACAGCTGTGTTTTTGTTGTTGTTGTTGTTGTTGTTTAGTGATAGTTGTTCATGTTGTCCTGAACAGTTAAACTGCCTGCTGCTAAAAATCCTTTAGATCCCACAAATTCTTTGTTTTTTCAGAAGGAAACACGATGCATTAAGAGCAAGGGGTGTAAACTTTTGAACAGAATGAAGATGTGTACATTTTGCTTATTGTAACCTAAATATCTTTTTTATTTCATTTAGTACTACCCTTCAGAAGCTACAGAAGATACTTACGTGTTTCCCAGAAGATAAAATAAGTGAAATTTACTCTGATCTTCAAATTCAAAAAGTTTTCACCCCCCGGCTCTTAATGCATTGTGTTTCCCTCTGGTGCATCAGTGAGCATTTGAATCTTCTGTAATAGTTGCATATGAGTCCCTCAGTTGTCCTCAGTGTGAAAAGATGGATCTCAAAATCGTACAGTCATTGTTGGAAAAGGTTTAAATACTATTTCAAACAGGATTTTTCTGAAGAACAGCAGGCAGTTTAACTGTCCAGAAAAAACAAGGGACTCATGAACAACTATCACTAAACAAACAAACAAACAAACACAGCTGTGTATCATTCAGGTAACAACACAGTATTAAGAATCAAGAGTATGTGAACTTTTGAACGGGGTCATTTTTATAAATTCAACTATCATTTTCTCTTGTGGACTATATGTAAACATCTTTTATATGAAATATCGGTAACACTTTATAATAATGATCCACTGCTAACAAGTAACTATGCAAGAACTAACAGCACGTTTAGGACAAAAGTAGTTCGGTATTCGGTAATTACCAAATAAAAATATTCTGATTAAGAGCTACTTGCTAACTATGATCATTTAATAGAGAATAACCAATTAATTAGTAATCACAACAGTAATATATTAAAAACGTATTAAATTTCTTGTGAAATTTATGTCGATCCCTCTAATTACTCAAGAGTTACCTTGTCTGCCTGCAGGAATCTGGACCATTATTGTAAAGTGAAAAACAAGTTAACCCTTCATTAATTACTCAAGCGTTACCCTGTCAGCACTCAAGAATTACTATTGAACTACAATATTTTTTAAAATGAAAAACTTAACTGCTCACTAATACTCAAGCATGACCTTGTCAGCCCCCAGGAACTACTAGTGATCTGGACCATTATTTTAAGTTGAAAAACACATTAACCCCTCACTAACTACTCAAGTGTTACCTTGTCAGTCCACTTGAGTGTTGGTGACATGTTAAGTTGTTTAACTTGTTAATGTGTTTTTCACTTTAAAATAATGGTCCAGATCACTAGTAGTTCCTGTGTGTCACGCTCAGACGAAGCACACGAACAACGACGTAAATAAACGAAAGGTATTTAATAAATCCAACAGGGAACACAGGAGACACAGGAACACAAGGTAGTAACATTAACGTCCAACAAAGCAAGAGGGGAAACACACGCTATATATACACAGACTGATTACAGACACAGGTGTTGACAATGAGGGAGAAACCAAAATACACAGAACTGCAGGGGAGATGATGGGAGAAACCAACTAGAAAGTCCAGGGGTGTGACATTACCTCCCCCTCCCGGAAGGCGCGTCCTCGCGCCGACAAACAGGGACAACAAGATGTACAAAGTCTTAGGAGGGGGCTTCGGTGGAGGACGGACTCCCGGGAGGAGGGCAAAAGATGGAGTCCAGGGTGATGACGGGATATTCCATGGAGGTGATGATGGAGGGAGGAGCCAAGGAGGTGACAGGAGGGGGCTGGAGCAGGAGGAGCCAGGTGAGACCCAGACCGCAGCCATGATGGAGCCCCACGGTGGAGCCGCTGGAGGGAGGAGCCATGGTGGAGGAAAGGCTAACGACTCCATGGGGCCGACCGAAGGAGGCGGAGCAGGTGGTGGTAGAGCCCGAGGCGGAGACGGAGAGCCGATGATCCTGGACGACCCCGAGGATCCGGAGGGCCCAGGCGGAGCCCAAGGCTCTGGCGATCGAGGCGGAGGCGGAGGCGGAGGCGGAGGCGGAGATCCGGAGGTCCACGGCGGAGCCGGAGCGACAGAGGACCAAGGCTGTGCCCGCGGGAGGGAGGAGGTCCACAGAGCCGGAGGGACGGAGCGACGAGGCGCAGCCGGAGGAGTGGAGTCCAAAGGTGAAGGTGGGGCGACGACTGACCAGGGCGGAGCCGGAGGGACGATGGAGCCTGGTGGAGCTGGTGGACCGACGGGCGACGGTGGAGACGAGGGAGCTGAGAGACGGGGTGGAGCCGCAGGGTCGGAGGGCCGAGGTGGAGTCCAGGACTCAGAGGCTGGAGGCGAAGATGAGGGATCCTCCAGCCATGACACCGATGGAGACTGGCAGACCTGCGGCGAACCCACCGCACAGATGGTGGGCTGAGGGTGAGCAGATGGGCTGCCAGGAGACAGCGGTGGCGGGACTGAGGCCGCAGAAACAATAGACAGAGGGAGGGTGGGTGGGAAATCCAGGCAGTCAGGTAATTTAGATGGTGGAAGGAGAGCGGGCATGTCTTCATATATATCTTCAAAGACATTAGTCAAATTTTGTTCCAGAAAAATTTGTCCCAGATCCAGGCGTTGCTCACCCTCAGCGGTGGTGCAGTGGGCGGTGCTGTCCTCAGCACCCTCACGCTCATCAGGAACGTCCACCGTCGCAGGCTCTGTGGCCGGCTCTCGCACCTGGTCAGACGCAAATTCCTCCAGCTCCGTGGCGATCGCTCGCTCTGTCGCTCCGATGGGCGATGGCTCCTGGGTCGCGCTGGTAGCGTGGGATCCGTCTGCGGTGGGCTCGGGCTCGTGCTCCGCGTGTCGGGGTGGTGGTTGGCTGGGTCCGGAGTGGCACTAGCGAGACTCTCCAAGGAGCAGGCGGGGAACGAGGGTTTGTTTCTCGCCAGTGTCCACTCCACAAATGCGGCGAAATCCGCTCGAGGGCCGTCCTAGGACGACGGCACTCTGCATGACGCGTTGAGGCTGGCGTTATAAAACGCACAGAGCGCGTCGTCCGGGTAGCTGGTAGTGTGAGCTACTACCTGGAACATGATGGTATATCCCTCGAGCGGTAAATCCCCCTGCTTCAGCCGAAGGAGGATGAATTCAGGACGGAGTAGGGAAGCCATGGGGGAAACACAACGGAAATAAAAGACTGTGGAAAAAATGACGAAAAATAAAACGGAGGGGAAAGCACGAAAAAACTGTTTCGGTTGGACGTTCTGTCACGCTCAGACGAAGCACACGAACAACGACGTAAATAAACGAAAGGTATTTAATAAATCCAACAGGGAACACAGGAGACACAGGAACACAAGGTAGTAACATTAACGTCCAACAAAGCAAGAGGGGAAACACACGCTATATATACACAGACTGATTACAGACACAGGTGTTGACAATGAGGGAGAAACCAAAATACACAGAACTGCAGGGGAGATGATGGGAGAAACCAACTAGAAAGTCCAGGGGTGTGACACTGTGGGCTGACAATGTAATGCTTGAGTAATTACTGAAGGGTTAAACTTGTTTTTCACTTTAAAATAACGGTCCAGGTCACTAGTCGTTCCTGTGGGCTGACAAGGTAATGCTTGAGTAATTTGTGAGGGGTTGACATTGATTTCACATGTAATTTATTAAATAATTTAATATATTTTATATCTGACATATACTGTACAGCCATACATTTCTGAGGCCCTAGTGATATTCTAACGTAACAGACACTGTAATCTGGAAGATGTGCAGTCAATGTCTTTATTAAGGATGCAAATTGCTGAGACATATTGAACTGACACTGAATACAACTCATAATAGTGAACTAATCCAACCATAGGCTTGTCAGCATCTCTTCATACTTATTTAAAAATTTAAATGAATTATTATTATTATTATTCCATGTTTTAAGTTTGAAATAAACTACATTTTTGTAAGAGTATCATAGTCACAATCTCAATCTGTAGCCAACTTATTTGTGGGCGTATAATATTCATAAATTAGTCTCCACAAAGAGCCCATTTCAGGTGCAAGCTTCTGAAAAAGGCATTTTATGACCATGTTAAGAGTAAAACAAGACAGTAGTTTGCTTTTAGACATGTTACTGTTGTGATTGGTAATTAAGTGGTTATTCTATATTAATTGATCATACACTGACCAAAATTATAAACACCGCACTTTTGTTTTTGCCCCCATTTTTCATGAGCTGAACACAAAGATCTAAGACTTTTTCTATGTACACAAAAGGCCTATTTCTCTCAAATATTGTTCACAAATCTGTCTAAATCTGTGTTAGTGAGCACTTCTCCTTTGCTGAGATAATCCGATGAGGACGACGAGCATGCAGATGAGCTTCCCTGAGACGGTTTCTGACAGTTTGTGCAAAAAAAATTCTTGGGTTATGCAAACCGATTGTTGCAGCAGCTGTCCGGGTGGCTGGTCTCAGACAATCTTGGTGGTGAAGATGCTGGATGTGAAGGTCCTGGGCTGGTGTGGTTACACATGGTCTGCGGTTGTGAGGCCGGTTGGATGTACTGCCAAATTCTCTGAAATGCCTTTGGAGACGGCTTATGGTAGAGAAATGAACATTCAATTCATGGGCAACAGCTCTGGTGGACATTCCTGCAGTCAGCATGCCAACTGCACGCTCCCTCAAAACTTGCGACATCTGTGGCATTGTGCTGTGTGATAAAACTGCACATTTTAGAGTGGCCTTTTATTGTGGCCAGCATAAGGCATCTTGGTATGCCACACCTGTGAGGTGGATGGATTATCTCGGCAAAAGAGAAGTGCTCACTAACACAGATTTAGACAGATTTGTGAACAATATTTGAGAGAAACATAGAAAAAGTCTTAGATCTTTGAGTTCAGCTTATGAAAAATGAAGTGTTGAGTTTATAATTTTGGGCAATGTAATTAGCAAGTAGTTCTCAATGAAAATATTTTTGTTTAGTAATAACTGAATACCTAACAAGGAACTACTTTTGTCCTATATTTGCTATTACTTACTGCTTAGTTAATATTGCTTCCATATTAGTTAACAATATTAAGCTCAGTGTTAATGTAGTGCTACCTATTACTTCCTGCACAATTATTTGTTAATAATGGACCATTATTCTAAAGTGTTACTGAAACATCTTACTAAATAAAAAATAACATGCATTTTGTAGGATTCCTCTTATTTTGGTATGTTATGTATGTAAACTTTTGACCTCAACTATATTTAGTAAATCTGGAAATGCTCATTATTCGGTTGCTTTGTTTCTAGTTTTGTTGGTTGTCTCTTTCATTCAAGTTTCAATTAAATAAAGCCATTGCTATCTTTTCCATGGTTATTTTTTTCTTGTCCAAGTTAAAACTACTTTAAAACTAGTTTGTGCAATATAGTGTGATATTAAATATACTCCTACTTGCTTTAAAAAGTAGCTTGCTACTGGAAAGTCTCATTACATTTTCCAGTACTGTGCCAATATGTCAGGTGTGTTAAAAATAATCAAGTAATCTCAAAATGAATAAACTGAGGCTCATCATTATTGTAAGCTAGCCTTAAAGATTCTTTCTCAAAATCAATTTATGCATCCATGCAGATTTATTGTGCACCTCAACAAAGCTCCATTAGCATTACTGCTGCCTTCAGTCAATTTCATCGGAATACCATTTTCTAGTTAATTGGCTATACCATGAAAAGTCAATTACAAAAAGAGGCTCTTGCATGTTTATACACTTGAATGATGAGTTTTATGTAAAATTCCATTTGCAGTTTGTCAAATACATCAGATTTGAGCAAACACATTTATTGCTTCAGCTGTTTGGTGTCAATTCACTGAAATTAATTGTTTTCAGGCTTGAAACTGAACAAAGCAACACAGCCATATACTGTAAAGAAGAAAAAAAAGAAAACGTCAAATAATTGACTGTCAAATAATCATGTACTTACTGTAAATAACAAGCAATAACAGTAAATTATGCATAATTACATGCAACTAACCATACACCAAACCCTGACCTCTATAATAAGTGCATGTTGTTATATACAATATATAATAGCTAACAGCTAACACCCCACTCTCCTTCTTCTGTCCCCTCTCTGAGGCAGAAGTATCCAAACTTCTTCTCTCCAGCCATCCTACAACATGCCCACTAGATCCTATCCCTTTTCACCTTCTCCAAGCTACATCTCTCCTACACTCTTACCAGCACTCACACACATCATCAACACATCTCTCCTCACAGGCACTTTCCCCACTGCATTCAAGCAGGCTTGGGTAACCCCACTGCTCAAAAAACCTATATTGAACACTTCACTTATTGATAATTATAGACCGATCTCTTTCCTTCCATTAATAGCAAAAACACTCGAACAAGTCATTTTTAACCAGGTATCTCTATTTCTCTCACAGAACAGTTAATTGGATGCTAACCAGTCAGGTTTCAGGAGTGGCCACTCAACTGAAACTGCACTACTGTCAGTCACTGAAGCCTTGCGGATTGCAAAAGCTGATTCCAGATCAGTGAATCATCAGATCCTCATGTCCACCCTCACATCTCTGGGCATCACAGAAATTCCACTTCGCTGGTTTAAATCCTATCTCACAGGTAGGTCTTTCAGGGTCGCCTAGGGAGGGGAGGTATCCAAAGCACATCATCTGGTCACTGGGGTTCCTCAGGAATCAGTTCTTGGACCCCTCTTCTTCTCTATATACACTACATCACTGGGGCCCATCATATAGGTACATGGCTTCTCCTACCACTGCTATGCTGATGACACACAGCTCTATCTTTCATTTCAACCAGACGATCCAACGGTAGCTGCACGGATCTCAGGCTGCTTGGCGGACATCTCGGAGTGGATGAAAGAACATCACCTACAGCTCAACCTGGCAAAGACTGAGCCCTTGTTTTCCCTGCCACTCCGACTCTACAGCATCCATTTAGGTTCATCAACAATTACCCCATCAAGTTCTGCCAGAAATCTTGGTGATCTTTGATGACCAACTGACTTTCAAAGACCATATAGCTAAAACTGCTCGATCTTGCAGGTTTGCGTTACACAACATCAGAAAGATCAGGCCCTTTCTAACAGAGCAGGCCACACAACTTCTTGTCCAGGTCCTGGTCATCTCTAGGCTGGACTACTGCAGTGCTCTTCTAGCCGGTCTTCCTTCATGCACAATCAAACCTCCACAAATGATTCAGAATGCAGCAGCACGACTGGTCTTCAACGAGCCCAAAAGGGCCCATGTCACACCTCTCTTTATCACCCTGCACTGGCTCCCAGTTGCGGCTCGCATCAAATTCAAGTCACTGATGCTTGCTTATAGAACAGCCACAGGCTCAGCGCCCACCTACCTCCACACACTGCTACCAATCTACACTCCCTCCAGAACTCTGAGATCCGCCAGTGAGAGACGCCTCATTGTACCAACACAAAGAGACACAAAATCACTTTCCAGATCATTCTCTTACACCGTTCCTGGCTGGTGGAATGATCCTCCCACCACTATCCAGAATGCCAACTCCCTAACAACTTTTCAAGCGACTCATCTCTTTCGAAACTATTTGACTTGAAGAAAAAAAAAAAAAAAAACTTTATTCTACTCTTTTCCCTTTCTAGCTTGTACTTATCTGAACAAAGTTTTATGGTACTATGAGCACTTCCTAAGTCGTTTTGCCTCTTTAGGACAAATCGCTTGACGTATTCCCCACTTGTAAGTCGCTTTGGATAAAAGCGTCTGCTAAATGAATAAATGTAAATGTAAAATCTAAATGTAATATTACTCAGTACTTAAATCTTGTATAATTGTACTGTAAAAAGGACACATTAAATTAAAATGTAACTAACTTTCCTACAGAGTGCACTATCAAATCAACTGAGATGTAAAGAAATAGAATGTAATAGGATCACTAGAGGGACATGTTTGAAAAAGCTTTGATTGATAGGTCAATTTAACACTCCTTAAATAAGTGCTGAACTGATATCACCCGGAACCGGCCCTGTGGTTACATAATTTAAATTACATTAGATCAGGGGATAGCCTCGGTGCGCTTGATAACCTTTGTTATATGACTTGTGGTCTCAGGCTTCAGATCATTTTATAATAGCAATGCTGCTTAAGTGATCTATGTGACCTTCCCTATGAGCACAAAATGATACTGAGTCGGATTATTCGAGCAGAAAACCGACCTTGAGGCCAACAGATGCTTAGATCTTTCATGATGTGTGTCTGTCTGAGCATGTGTGTACAGCATATAGTACTGCAGCAAAGGTGAATGTGCAAAATGAAAAAAAGAGAGCAAAATCTGTCCTTCCATATTAAAAATAGCTTTCATTCTGATGACTTTCAATTTCACAGAAATGTTAAAATTCTGTTCAGATTTGATCATTTCTAACCTCTTCTCAATTAATGTGCTGTGAGTTGATTATAGTGTTAGGAGGTAATTGCTCCTCTTCATTCATAGTGCTGGTCTGTGGACAGCCCACCAGCAGACAGGCATTGTGCTAATGGTGACTCACTCCGCATGACTATGCAATCAGATGGACAATCGCAAGAGAAAAGAACAGTAATGAAGACGTCTCATAATTACGTTTGGCGCCACAAGTTCTTAATTGTAGCGGAAGATATTACAATAATAGTGCCCATATTTTAGCCCGAAAAAAGTATGATTTAAGTAAAGCAAGGGGGAAAAGCAAAAGAAGCAGAAAAAGGAAGGAGAGCGAAGAGTAAAGTGTAAAATAGTAAAAGTAAGGAATCAGAGTAGGCACAAGGAATATACAGTGCACATCATAAATGAGTACACCCCCTCTGAATAAATATAAAAGATGCATTTTCTTTATGATCACTAATATATTAATGGAGAGACTGAAATGGATTAAACATATACTTAATAAAAACAAAAAATATATGCCAATATTCTCTGTAAAGTAAATAAATTAGCAAATTTTTTTTTAAATGAAGAGTTGCAGAAATTAGTGCACACTAGCTTTAATTCAGCAAATGTATAATATTCCAGTACTTAGTATGTCCTCCAGAACTTTAAGTATACTGCTCTGACTCTTCTTGGCACTGAGTACAAGTTCATGACAAATTTTCACATCTATCCTATTTAATTCCTGGAGGATGGCCTCCTTAAATGCCCTGGTCTTTAATGGGGAGTGTTGCTCCGCTCGTCTCTACAGAATCCCACACAGCTGCTCAAGAGCTTGAAGACTGAGTGAAACACATGTCCACTGATGGATTTTCACCTTGGGAGAATGAATATCTTCACTGTCATGCTGGAAAAATGCCCAACAATGCAGGGAATGAGGAGAGGATAGCATTTTCTGTTTCAAGTTTTTGTATTACATCACACAGTGGTGTGTGAATTCATGACAGCATTGATAAAGCACAACTCCCTCACACCTTCAACACAAATACATATCTACAGAAGAGCTTTACTACCACTGAACGTCACTGTGGGCACCAGGCACTTCTCACTGTACTCCTCCTCTAGCAACACCAGAACATTTTGGATGCTTTTGGATCCAAAATGATTGACTTGGACTCTTGAGACCAGAGTATGAATTTCCAGAAGTCTATATTTTGTAAATATAGGCCTTGGAAAAGGTTAAATGAGTTTATTGTGCTTTGGCTACAGTAGGTAATTCTAGTGGTGACAACAACTATGCGTGTCACTTCTGCAGGCTGCGTCGTACTCCATGAGATAAAGTGTCACTCTGTTCATAGCTTTTACCGACTCTGAGACACTTGCATGGTATTTCTCCTGCTCTTTTTCTAGCATAAAATTCACTCATCACTAAATGAGAACTTAAAGTGAAGACCTAATTGAATGTCTGTGTTACTTTTGCTATATTATCACACTTAAAACAATAATTTGGTATTCCTCTTGTACCACTGTCTTCATGCTAAGAAATAAGTCACCAGGCAGTTCTCTCCCAAGTGGTGTACTCATTTTAGCAACACAACATTTGGTCATTTTGATAAGAAAATCTTATTTTCCTGGAACATTTTGACATTCTTCTAAGGTAATTAATCAAGCAGGCTTGTTGAAACATTATATCTCCAAAGATCCATAACATGTCTTCTAAGTAAAGAGTAATTGCTGAATTTGTTAAGTTTTAGAGGGGGTGTATTCATTTACGCTGTGCACTGTATATGCAGGAAACTTACATCCTCCCAAACTGGTGTTTATATCTAATAAGAAAATGTCATGTTGACTTATCCATTATGTCACTATGTCACTATCCATTGTGTCATACACCGATTATCTCTTCATCACGGCACCTGTTAGCGGGTGGGATAAATTAGGCAGCAAGTGAAAATTTTGTTCTCAAAGTGTGTTAGAAGCATGAAAAATGGGCAAGCATATGAATTTGAACGAGTTTGACAAGGGCCAAATTGTGATGGTTAGACAACTGGGTCAGAGCATCTCCAAAACTGCAGCTCTTATGGGGTGTTCCCAGTCTGCAGTGGTCAGTATCTATCAAAAGTGGTCCAAGGAAGGAACAGTGGTGAACCGGTGACAGGGTCATTGGCGGCCAAGGCTCATTGATGCATGTGGGGAGTGAAGGTCGGCCTGTATGGTCCAATCCAACAGACAGGCTACCGTAGCTCAAATTTCCAAGAAGTTATGCTTTTACATCACGTGGATGGCCAGGTGTGTGTGCATTACTTACCTGGGGAACACATTGCATCAGGATGCACTATGGGAAGAAGGCAAGCTGGTGAAGGCAGTGTGATGCTTTGGGCAATGTTCTGCTGGAAAACCTTGGGTCCTGACATCCATGTGTACGTTACTTTGAAATGTACCACCTATCTAAGCGTTGTTGCAGACCATGCACAACATTTCATGGAAATAGTATTGGCTGATGGCTGTGGCCTCTTTCAGCAGGATAGTGTGCCCTGCCACAAAACAAAAATGGTTCAGGAATGGTTTGAGGAGCACAACAACAAGGTGTTGACTTGGCTTCCAAATTCCTCAGATCTCAATCCAATTGAGCATCTGTGGGATGTGCTGAACAAAAGTGGAGTCCGATCTGACGGAGGCCCCACTTCACAACTTACGGGACTTAAAGGATCTGCTGCTAACATCTTGGTGCCAGATCCCACAGCACGCCTTCAGGGTTCTAGTGAAGTCCATGCCTCTACTAGTCAGGGCTGTTTTGGCAGCAGAAGGGTGGCCAACACAATATTAGGAAGGAGGTCATAATGTTATGCCTGATCGGTGTATGTTGTTGTAACGACTGTAGGTCAGGTCAGGCTAGGTCATTGTGATCAGTCAAATGTTGCTGTTAAAAATAGAGGTCTCACTTAATATTAGGTGGCCTTAGCTACTATGTACTTACATTTAAATTAGTAACTTGATATAATGCACTTTTTGTGTACATGTACATGTTTTTACATTGTACTTATATTAAAAAAAATAGCATGTAATTACATCTGTAATGAATTTCTTATAGTTACACTGTTGACCCATCCCTTACCCCTTAACCCACCCTTAAACCTACCCATACCACTAAATCTGTCCCTAACCTTACCTGTATCCGTATATAATAGCAGTAGAAGAGTTTTGCAATACAATATGAAAACAGTATGTACATATACTTATTACATGTACTTATATTTTGATGAAAGTACATAGTAGTTAAGGCCACCTAAAATAAAATGGGACCAAAAATAGATGGCTAGACATGGTTTTCACACCTTTAGAACAGATACAGCAAAATGAGCACTTTCAAATATTATATCTTACATACAAAAGCAGTTTCTGGAAGAGTAGTGCTGTTAATGACTAATTCTGAGAAACAATATTACTCAGGCAGTAGCTGAACTTGAAAGATATCCAATATCTAACCAACACAGGTAGAAAAACACATACATTCTGGATTTGGATGGCAATAAAAACAAGCTCCTATAAATATAAAAATATATAAAAATACCTTATTCTATATACAACTCAGTCTGGATAAATTTTATATGTCTTGATTGTATAATTTTAATTAGATTTGCAGTTGTATTTTAGAATGTTTAACCACACAACATAATTTTTCAAATTCGGTAAAAAAATTAGTAAAATCACACATTGGAAAGTACTATTCTTCATTTAAACTTACAAATTACTAAGCAGTAGAAGGTCCAGTAGCTGTGAGCTGAAATTCAGGCTGTTAATATAAGAATATTAGACTTAGCAATAGTCTGATGGAGTCAGTGATTATGGGTATCGCAGGGGTCCCACAGCAGTGCCACAGTTTCACAGTTCAACAAACATTTCTGGGTCTGAACAAAAGACAGGAAAAGAAATGGACTTTATATTGAAGAATAAATTAGAATAAATTGGATTATTTATTGGTCCTTTCACGCATTCCTTCCTTTTCACTGCATTATTATTAATTTGTGCATTCCACACAAAATAGGCATACAGAGTTGTACAAAAATCAGATATTATAAGTAAACCATTCTGTCCAGATTCTCAGTGGGAATCTAATCATGGCTTTGGATGCTGGGTTACAGTATTAAGTGACCTTTTAGTGATCGCTACTTTCTATTTCATGCTCTTTTCTTCAGCATGCTTCAGTGAAGGCATTATTATGAATAAATCATAAATTATTATTCTTTTCATTAACAATAGGGGTAGTGAGCGAGGTGACGGGAAACAACAGAGACAAAGATAGACTTAACATTAAATGACATGAGTCAGACTCAAAATCACATGCATGGGCACCAAAGCGCAATGTTCTTTTCCTGTTCAAAAACTAAACTTCGTACTTCCTTGAATGACACAAAAACAGAATCTTTTATAAATTTCAAGGATATAATGAAAACAACCACAGTACAGTCTATGCAGTATCAAAAAGTCAGATTACATGAAAAATGTCTTCAATGTCATATGAACATACAGTTGAGGTAAAAAGTTTACATACACCATACGAAATCTGCAAAATGTTATCAAAATAAGATGGATCATATGAAATGTATGTCCTTTTTTATTTATATATTTATTTAGTACTGACCTGAATAAGATATTTCACATGAAAGATGTTTACATATATTCCACAAAAGAAAATAATAGTTGAATTTATAAAAATGTGTTTACATATGCATATTACAAGTTTGCATATGTTTGATTCTTAATGCTGAATTTGAAGATCAGGGTAAATTTAATTTATTTTGTTATCTGGGAAACATGCAAGTATCTTTTGTGTGTCTGAACGGCAGTGCTAAATTTAAAATATATATATATATATATATATTTAGGCAAAATAAGAAAAATGTACACATCTTCATTCTGTTCAAAAGTTTTCACCCCCAGTTTTTAATGCATCGTTTTTCCTTCTGAAGCATCAGTGAGCATTTGAACCTTCTGTAATAGTTGCATATGAGTCCCTCAGTTGTCCTCAGTGTGAAAAGATGGTTCTCAAAATCATACAGTCATTGTTGGAAAGGGTTCAAATACACTAACATTCTCTATGATTTGGGAGAATGTTCACCGTCTGAAAAAAAGGGAAAATACTTCAAACAATTACCAGACAGTTATTCACCCATGCACACTTGTTATTTGATCAAAGTCTAATCATCATTATCGACAGCAATGGATACCATACACTTAGATAATAATTACAGGTTTCACCCATCTCTCGCTTTTAAGAGGAACTAGAGGGTTAGTGTTGATTAGACTACACTATCCTTTTTTCTCTCTGATTTATTTATTGCCCTCTTTTAGCATATTTATTTATTTATCCATTTATCTATTTATTTATTTATTTATTCAGTGAGTGAGTATACCGCATACCTCATATTTTCTAGACTTTAACAAAAACAAAACGTTCAGTGTGCATAAGGAACATTATCGGATAATCAGTTGTATTGTCCTATTTCACATCTAATTTTCATAATACTTATTTTCTTCACAACATCTTTTAATTAGTTGAATAACCAATAGCTGAAAACCAGCTGAACAGACAAAACCATGTTCATACCTTCATTGATTAGTTATAGAATAAGAAATACAGTTGTCAAAAATGATACAGATTTAGTTAAGATGTAAAGCTCTGAAGGATATTTAGGTTAGTCTTGAAAAAACACAAGCTGTGAGGTGTTAAATTGTACACAATCTGTAACGACATGGTATGAAAATATAAGCATACTTTAAAGGGAGACACTGCAGGCAAAAACACTTTTTCATGCACCTGTCAAATTTGAGATTTTGGGCTTTTTGTTTTTTCATAAAGTGTTTTGCAGACTAGTGGAATAAAACAGCCAAAATACACTGTTAAGGGTTTTTTTTCATAGCACTTTATCTATTTGTGTCAGTAGATTTCAATTACAATTAGGGCTGTGAATCTTTGGGTAAGCAGCGAATTTGATTCACGGTAGGGTTTCGATTCGATTCAAAAACGATTTTTGCAAATTGAGAATGATTCGATTCGAGACAATTTACAATAAAATTCGATGCGATTCGATTAACAGTTCGATTCTGCAGTCTTTAAGTGTATTCACAGGATTATTTAGAAGCTTCCCCTAAATTCTTTATATGCTCAGTCAAGGGCACATTACACTACAGCCTTTATGGAGTGTTAGTTTAGTGGTGCTATGGCTTGACGTATAGCATATGCAGAAATTTACCCTAGTGAAAATATATTTAAAATACATTTATTTCAAACTAAGTATAGTTCAAATCTATTAACATATTTACTGATATATCCCTCGAGACTTATTGATATAAAATATACTGATATTATTTGGAGTACTACATGTGCACATTTCTTAATATTAGGCCTAAAATGTGTTTTATGCTGAGGATGATCTTTGAATAATAAAGTCTTTAAATGCAAGATACTTGAAATACACTTGCAATAGTTCCACTTTAGCACAATCAAATATACTTCAGTTTATCTTTATTTGGACTTCGGCACTATACTTCCAATTTAGCACACTTTATACCAGTTTAGTATAGGCTACTAAAAGTACAGTTGCAAGGTATTTTTATTAAGAACATAAGAACATATCATTCAGTGGAATTGAGCGCATGCTTTTAGACACTTTGTTTTTGTTTCGTCCAAACGTGCAGCCTTCAACTGCTCAGTGAATGTCAATGGTATGACTAAGCCACTGACAAAACTACAGAAAAGTAAAACACTATTTTACTCTAGCAGTACTGGCCACAAGTACTAAAGAGAGATCACACAGTATTGGCTGTTCAAAAAATGTGTCAGTGAGAGCGCTCGCGCAATCCTGTGTTGGGCGGTAAATTGAGCGCGTGAAGGAGAAATGTGAGGGAACGAACAACGCTGTTCAAGGTCTCTATTAATTCATGCTTATAGTAATTTATTGTGTATATCCACAAGCTTCCTGCGCCCCATGAGGCCTTGCGTCAAAAGAGGGAGCGTCTTCCGGTTCGTAGTAAACAAGCGGGACGTGACACTCATTCATTCAACAGTTGACAGGAGCGACAGGCAAATAAAGCCTCGTGAAGCACTTACATTTTCCTCTGACTGTTTCGGGAAAAGATTCAAAGCTTCGAGTGTTGAAAACAGCACAATCTGGTGGTTAATAAAAAATAAAGCAGCCAAAAGACTAAATTCCGTCAGAATTAGCATTCACCACAATTTCCATGTGTGTTTGTTTGTTGAATTTATGACTCTGATAAATTAATTTACCCATTGAATAGTGCCATTAAATGTCAGTACGAATATCAATATGATGTAATAGAAGAATAATGTACACATATATTAATTGCATATATATGTCATATATTTAATTTTCCTGAAAAAAATTGTATTCTAAATATTGCTTGTATGACTGGGTATTTAAAAATGTAATTATTAAAAAGGTCCCAATGAAAATGTACTCGCAAAGTAAGATCTGGGGATCGATCATTAGGACACGCAAAGTGAATCGCGCACATTACTGGACAGAAAGTGAGGCTTTTACGAAAGGGATTTCTACGTTAACAAGCCTTGAATCGAGGCTTCATCTGGCATGCCCTTTAACACAAACTCTGATGTCTCAGTTCAAATATCATTTCACTAGTCGACAGTCATTCAAGATTTAGCGATCCAAGCTCGCTAATGATGTGGGAACACAAATTTGAAAAGCATATGTTGTACATAAGAGCGTAATGGCATCTGTCATAAAGATGTGCATCTTTACAAAGTAAACAATGGTCTAAAAAACACTTAGCCTCTTTGCTACCATTGGTATACTACGTCCGCCGCCTCACCGGAAGTTGTACCCACGTTCTTTTTTACAGTAGCGCCCCCCGGAAACTTGTGGATAGCACTGAATCACTATATAAATCGCGATTCATTCGATTCTTGGTGTTTTAAATCGGTTACTTTGCCGAAATCAACGATTCGCGATTCAAAAATCCATGTTTTAAGATCGATGCATATGCATCGTCAGGTTTTGTAATCGATGCATCGAGAAAACGAGTGAATCGTTACACCCCTAATTACAATACATATTTTTAACATATGCATATTTTTATATGCAAGTTAATATGCAAACTTTACATTTTTATTCCTGTCTATATCCTGAAGGTTTTTACAGAGGGATTTGTTCATACATAATTTGCTTAATTGTACACAACATTTTATTCCCCCCAAAGTTGTGAAAATATGTTTTCTGTCTGTTCTAAGTATTTTATGAATTATGGAGTGACATAATGAGACACCCAAAAAAAAAAAAAAAACATTTTCCCTCTGTAAAAACATTTGACTATAATATGTCAAAAAATAAAACTGACCTCCACTGACTTCATCCAGTGTTAAGATTTTTGTACCAGACATTTATGCAAATTAGCACGTTTTATTAAATAATGCATCATTTGCATATTTAAACCTAACATTTTAGGTTTATTCACCTACAGTGTCTCGCCAGACATCATTTATAATTTAAAAGCTATAAAATCTCATGTTTGCGTGTCAAACTCCTTTTCAAAGCACATTGACTGTCGAGTGTGTATTTTGCTGCTGTGTAAGTGTGTGTGTGAAGGTAAGAAGTGAGAGTCTGCAACAATGAGTTGTCATTAGACCGCTGCATGTGTCACAGCACCATGACAACCACTAAAATGTGATCGTAACTGAAGCATTCAAAACCTTCATACACAAACTCGCACAATCAAAGAAACACTGGCTTCACATCTTCACCATTTTTACACGTTCAGCATCAACAAAGCAGTGGCACTGCATTTAATTAACCCATATATATGAGCAGGATTCACCAGAGTGAACTTAAAGACATGAGTCACATGAAGTTAATTAAAGCGAGCGATTCAAGATTTCGTGACCCATGCATGGAGGAGATGTGGGAGAAAACAATCGATTAATTCTGACTCACAAATGAATTCGACTACACTGAAAAAACAATTTGTTGAGTCAACTTAAAATAATTTGTACCTGGCTGCCTTAAAATTTTAAGTTCAGTCAACTCAAAAAAGGTATTCAACTTGAAATGTTAAATTATACTAAGTGACAACTTAGATATTTGAGTTGAATAAACTTAAAATTTTAAGGCAGCTGGGTTACTTACCCATCTGTTAAGTTTAGCAAACACAAATATCTAAGTTGTTACTTAGTACAACTTAACATTTCAAGTTGACTAAACTTATTTTAGTTAACTGAACTTAAAATTTTAAGGGGGCCGGGTAACAAATTATATTAAGCTGACTCAACAAATTGTTTTTTATTTTTTACAGTGTAGTTTTTGAGTGACTCACTTAAATGTCTCACTGGAACATTATTAATGAATACTGACGCAACTAAGCTGCATAGACTGTCGGAATGTTTATATTTAAGTGAAAAATAAGCACATGGTTTGATCAAACTGGTTATCTAAATAAATGAAAACAGGTTGTAATGAAACTGCGTAATTCCGGAACGGAAGCCAGGGCCATAAATACAGTATTTAATGCCGTTGAGGCCTCATGTGTTGAACCTCTTGACAGCTTTGTGTTTCCCCACAAATCAGAGCATGTGTTAATGTAAAATGAGCTGCTAAAATAAGCACGTTTGAGGAAGAACTAGTCATTGGATTTGCTAAAGTTTCATGGCGTCAAACCTTTAAAAGACATTCTGCTCATTACTCTGCACTGTCTGCAGAGTTATGTTCGTGCAAAAGACTGGTACTTATTATTTGTAAATGAGGGGAAACTGTGACCTCAATGTCTGTACTTAATTCGTCTGTTATTAATTTCAGCCTAGAGTGCTGCAGTAATGATGCATGTCTGTAGGCCAAGCTAGCATCACCTTGGTTCCCTCAACAAAAAGCCAAAAGAATTTTTGCTGGCTTTTGGATTATTGCAGAAATAGGGTCTCCTGTTTTATTCATGATAATAATTAAAAATATAGTTTACACAAAAATGAATATCCTGTCATTAATTACTCACCCTCATGCCGTTCCAAACCAGTAAGACCTTTGTTCATCTTGTGTTCATCAGAACACAAATTAGATATGTTTAATGCAGACTCCTGTGTCAACAGCACCACACACATACATTGTTGTACTCTCGTGAACATGCAAAGACTGACACGGAATAGAAGAATTGGTAAATAAAGTCATTATTTTAGTTTTCTTTGTGCATAAAAAGTATTCTTGTAGCTTCATAACATACGGTTGAACCACTGACATCACATGGACTATTTTAATGATGGCCTTGAACATTGCGCTGCTCTCTATGCAGGGTCAGAAAGGTCTCGTATTTCATTAAAAATTTCTTCATTTGTGTTTACCATAGTTTTCTGCTATTTATACTACTTCTTTCAATAGAGACAATTATCTGCACCTCAGTATTGTAGTACATTATAAAACACTATGCAATAATAACATATTACGTGTAAATTATCATTTTAATTTAAATTATTAAATGGATGCCACCTTATTGGGACAATAAAGTTCTTCCTACACCTTCCCTTCCCTATTTTCAACTTTTTGATTATTTCCTTTGAAAAGGAAGGAAAAAAGTTTGGCAAAATGCGGATTCGAATCCAGGTCGATCGCTTTAAAAAGACAATTGAGAGTCGTCTTTTGAAATGTTCACTACAACAGTCACACGTTGGTTAGTGTAAATAGCCTCTGCCAACAATGCAGGCTATTTTCACTTAGTGTGAATAGACACTCCGTTAAAGAAAAATCACAAGGGGGTATTACTGACATACAGTATATGTTAGGGTTGCACCGATGTATTGGCCAATAATCGGTGTTGGCCGATAACAGCAAAGAATGCAAAGAACCTAAAGAATGCATTTCTTATGTTGATTTTTAGGGCTGTCCACGTTAAAGCAATACTAATGTATTAATGCTGCACCATTAACATGGGTTCTATTTAACCCTATGACCCATCTGTAGTTCAAGCCAAGGGTGCCAGGTCCATGGTTTTCCCTCCATAAAACGTTATTTGTGATGCACCTCCTATCCAATAATCACAAAGAGCACTGTGCTTTGTTAATTCTGATAAGAAACAAGCCACCGCTTTCAAATCCTGTCCATTTAATCACAAGATTCAAACAGTAGATGCTGTTTTGACACACTTAAATATGGCGTGACGGATCGTTGTAGCAGCTTCAGTTCAAGTGGTAGTGCAGAGCATGAGTCTCTTCCACTTTAATACAAGTTATAGCACAAAATAAACATGAATGAACATCAAAAGGTATGTTGAAAGATAGAGTACAACTTACCAAAAGGTATCATGTTTCATATAATCACTTAATCAACATTTTAACCAAAAGAAAGATGTCAAATAAAACAATTGTAAAGGGCGTTTGATCTTCTTTGCATGTTCACTTTGTAACCACTGGGTTGGTACTTGTCACACCCTGTGGACTGTTTTGTGTTTTTTTCCCCATGTATGCCTCCGACAGTACTTCTGCAGTGATGTAGGATGATTTTGAAGTTGGAGGAGAAAATTAGATGGGAGTTTTTCGACATACCCTAACTGTATTGAGCTAGAATACACAGAATTTACGCAGAGCTAGACAAGACGAGCATGTGAGGTTAAAAAGTATATAATTGCCAATCGTTTCGCTAGATAAGACAGTTCTTTCTCAGCTTAGAGACATTTGAAGCTGCATTTAAACTGGATTTTGGAAGTTCAAACTTGTGAGCACCATAGAAGTCCACTATATGGAGAGAAATCCTGAAATGTTTTCCTCCAAAAACATAATTTCTCTACGACTGAAGAAAGAAAGACATGAACATCTTAAATGACAATGGGGTGAGTACATTATCTGTAAATTTTTGTTCAGGAAGTGAACTTCTCCTTTAATTACTGTTAAATATAAATGTATGTTTGAATAAACCTATCATTAAGACAAAATGAAAACTACCTTATGTGCAACTGATTTGTACATAAACGTTTTGAGTGTGATTATTACATCTTATAAATAAATAGCATCGAACATAATAGTGTTGTTTTTAATTTTAACTTCTAATGTACCAAATGAGAAGATTAGATTACAGAATTAAATAGGGGAGAAAACAAACTATCAGTATCGGCACCAGCAGATATAATTCTAAATAACCTGTTATTGGTATTGGCTGAAAAATTTCATATCGGTGCATCTCTATTGTATGTCATAAAATAAAGCATGAAAAATCTTGAGATTTGTTTACCACAAACGTTTTTCCATGCATTTAACCAAAAACCTTTTCAAAAAAGCTATTGACTTCAGGATTTTGAAAATGGAAGTGCAAAAAGCAAACTCGTTTCCCAGTTTTAGTCTACAAAAAATATGTCATCCCTGCAGCATTTGATTGTTTTTACAAGACTGCTAAACCACATATGAATGAGCTATCTTATTACTTTCCGGTCTATACTGTTGCTGTGCTGTGCTTTAGTTTCATACTCACATTACAAATAAAGTAAAGAGAAAATGGTTGATTAAAACACAATAAATAATCACAAAGCCACATATCTGACAATGCACATCAATTTTTGCGCAACATTTTACTCTGTTTGTGGTAAACCGCTTTAACGGCAAAGGGCGTTTCTGGATCAGTACATTCCTGATTTGTATTTTACCTGGACAACATCAAATCCTATCAAGTCAGCTGGAAAGGGTCTGCCTTGTATTCACTAGTGCCTCAAGGGAATGTGGTCTTGGCCACAACTCTGTCCATAACAAATCACTCGGTTCTTCTGTCATCATATCATCAGATTTCATTTGCTTTCTGTCAGCAACAGACAGTTCTACAGCATATAATTCTCGGAGAACATATCAGCTCTTCTCAGCATGGATATCTACTCATCATCTCAAGGTAAGCCTTAACAAGACTGAGCTGCCCTTCACTGCTGTCACAACCTCCACCTCGGTTAAAGGTCAGACAGGCACTGATTCCTAATGCTGAAAGTGTCTGGTTCAACATGACTAACTCACACTAGCTGCTCTGCCTGCATCCCCCACACAATCCAGATTGAGATTAACACGAACACCAAGTAAAGAAAGATAATATGGTGATTGATTTATCCCAAGCGTTCATCATATAGTTGAATGTTTATTGATTCTTGAAGGAAAATGCAGGACACAAATGAGAAACGTAAGAGATGGTGAGGCAATCAGGAAAACATCAAGAGCTATTACACATTATTGATGATGGTGTCAAAAAGAAAGTTGAATGTGCTTCTAGCTTTTAAGGCGCAAAGGAATTGGTTCAAATTGATTATTTGAATCCACCAGCTACAAAACGCCACTGCAAAGTCAAAAAAAAAAAAAAAGAATGAATCTGTGAGCTAAATGTGCACAATATCAGCACAAAATCTGCTTTCTACACTTTAATTTGAGTTTCATGTGAGTAAATGCCGACAGCAGGAGAATTACATACTGCTCAACCATAATTAGTACTTAAGAGCAAAGCTGCAGGTTTAATAAGAAACATTTAAATGAATGTTTGACACGAATGTAATGCAAAAGCATTAATACATTTAGTATTTGCATATAACAGCCACTCTAATTTAAAATCTCCTTTCTATTCTGTCTATAAAAGTGTCTTTCAATTATTTTCTAATTAAATAAAAACTTATGTTGCATTCTAGTCATTTAGAGCAAATTGAAACAGCCTGATCATCTTCATAACAGACCACAATGGAAAAAAATCACTCACGACTTCTTGTAAATAAGAATGCGTTCTGACTTGCCTGGTTAAATAAAGGTTAATAAAAAGATTCAGCTGTGCTGCTTAAATTGAAAATTTAGAATGTTTGACAATATAACTACAATGAAAAAAAAAAAACAAACAAAAAAAAAACACTTCACATTCTAGAGAGTTCCTTTAGGAAATGTAATAATGGCATTGTTTAATGAAATGCAGAACAAAAAAAAGAAGTGAAACTAAATTATGAAATTTTATAAAATAATATAAAATGGAATAAAATAAAATAAAAAAATGAAAATGAAATGAAATAATGAAATGAAAAAAGTCAATACAATAAAAAAAATTAATTAAATTATATAATGAAACAAAATGAAATACAATTAAATAAAATAAGGAAATTAAATGAAGTCAAATTAAATAATAAAATAAAATTAAATAATGAAATTAAATAAAACACAATGAAACAAAATAAAATAATGAAATTAAATGAATTAAATAAATGGGAATAACATAATGAAATGAAAAAAATCAAATACAATGAATAAAATAAAATAAGAAATGCAATAAAATTAAACAATTAAATTAAATAAAACTAAATAAAATAATGAAATAATATAAAATAAAATAATGAAATGAAATATAATGAAATAATAAAACCAAATCACATAATAAATGAAATATAATAAAATAAAGTAAAATATTAAATGAAATTAAATACAGTGAAATGGAATAAAATAATGAAACAAAATAAAATAAAATAAAATAAAATACAAATAAATAAAGAGATAAAATGAAATAAAATAAAATGAAATTGAATAAAATACAAAAAAATAATAAAATAAAATAAAATAAAATAATGAAATAAAATTCAAATGCAAAAACTAAAATGAAATGCAATAAAATAAAATACAATAAAATAAAATTGAATAATGAATTTAGATACAATAAAATAAAAAATGAAATTAAAATAAAATGAAATAAAATAATACAATTAAATTAAGCTAATTAATTAATTAAACCAACAAACACTTAAAATAAAAAAAAAAAACATTATGTTGAAGTCTAAAAATAAATGAAGCTTAATAAACTAAAACCTCAGACTTAACAAAAACTATACATATTTATTATAATATTAATAATATTAATAATAAAATAAAAATTTAAATGAAAACAGAAAACATGAAAATAAAGTATAATTTTCATAACAGGGGAAAAACAATATTATATTATATTATATTATATTATATTATATTATATTATATTATATTATATTATATTATTTTTAATATTCACATATAGAAATGTATTTAAATTAAGCACTGACTCTGACACTGACTGATTTTTCATTCATAGATTTGCATGTGAAAGTTTGAATGTTGTGAATGAGAGATGAAGGAGTGCGAAATAAGTGACATCAAGAAAAAAAGAAGGAAGAACTAATTTAAAATCAGAGACTCAAAGGAAGAAGCTGGAGCAGCAGATGGAGGGTTAAAAAACAAGCCCCAAGGGTGGGCACACTTACAGGCACATCAAAGCAACGTCATGGCGGTGAGGTGCTAAAAGGGGTTTTGAAGCTAGACTCACTGCAATGCTTCCTAAATATACCATTCAGACTTCCTCATCAAAGACCAGAGAGCAAATCTCTAGGAGCAGACATGATAACATCATTTACCTGGAGAATCCTCTCCATACTCGAGCAGGCAAGCCTTTTAACCTAGACCGGAATATCGATATCATAAAGCACTGTGGGATACGAAGATACAGGCGGTACACTTGTATCACAGCAGGATTTTGACATGCCTCCAACAACATGGAACCAAAAATGGACCATTTCCCTAAAGCATCTTGTTGCGCTTCTAATCTCAACAGGAAATTTTTGTTTAGTAACAAACAAATCTGTTATGTTAAACAGGATTGAAAATTAGGTTGCACAGCACAATAGGCCTGTGATGTTAGTAGGCTTGTATATCATATAACAATTAAAAACAACTTCAGGCTTATTACGAGCACCTTTCAAAGTGAAGAACAGCTTATGGCAGATTGTTGAATTATTAGATTCAACTAATTAGGAATTTTTATTTTTTTACATAAAATATTTCCATATAGTACATTATTGGGTCTTATTTTAAAATTCCCAGGCTGGACTTTCACCCCATTTCACTTTCCATAGATATTAAAAATAACAAGAGTTCTAACTCTGAAGGAACTGTAATGCGGTCAACAAACCTGGAACAACTTCACAGTCATGTATGTATAGAACATTCAAGTGTGTCCTCACTTGCCAGGAGGTCAGTCATTTCTAGAGCTGTCCTATATAGAAGTTTTACATTAGTGGGACATTACATTTAGAGCCAGGGGTGTAAACATTTGAACAGAATGAAGATGTGTACATTTTTCTTATTTTGCGTAATTTTGCTTACATGTTTCCCAGAAGACAAAATAAAGTAAATTTACTCTGATCTTTAAATTCCAAAAGTTTTCACCCCCCAGGTTTTAATGCATTGTGTTTCTTTCTGGCGCATCAGTGAGCACTTGAACCTTCTGTAATAGTTGCATATGAGTCCCTCAGTGTGAAAAGACGGATCTCAAAATCATACAATCATTGTTGAAGAGGGTTCAAATACACAAAAATGCTTAAAAACAAGAGTTTTGGGACCTGAAGGATTTTTCTCAAGGACAGCAGGCAGTTTAATTGTTCAGGACAAACAAGGGACTCATGAACAACTATCACTTAACAAAACAAAAACAAACAAAAAAAACAGCTGTGGATCAAAGTATTAAGAATCAAGCGTATGTAAACTTTTGAACGGGGTTATTTTTATAAATTCAACTATTATTTTCCCTTTTGGACTATAAGTAACCATCTTTTATGTGGAATATCTTATTAAGGTCGGTACTAAATAAAAAATAACATGCATTTTGTATGATCACTCTTATTTTGGTAAAATAATTAACATTTTGCAGATGCAAGGTGTATGTAAACTTTTGACCTCAACTGTATCCGAAGCACGCGCACAGAAAGCATCTGTCACATGGCATGTGAATGCTAAACTAAACTTCTCTTTCATGTCTTATTGCGCTTAAACTGTCAAATACACACAAGTTTATGTTAAAAACACACATGAGCTCCAAAAACAATCATTTGTGTCTGTGAAGGTAAACAGCTAGGAAAGAATTTGCATGTTTATATTAGATCTGTGTGGAAGCAGTGTAATATAGAGTAAATAAATCAATAAATCCACTGCTCTCTTGTCTTCTCTGAGGCTGGGACTCTAAATCAAAGACTATAGACTATAGAATACCCAAGACTTGTCACTCATATAGTTTTGAATGGGGAAAGATGCAACGAGAAATGGACGCGAAGCCCTGCCTTCTTAATGAAAGAGCCAATCATTGATTAGTAAAGTCAGCGCATCACTGCAGCTGCCGTTAGAAGTCCCGGTTGCTATAGAAACAGTCAGCGTTCTGAGACATGTGCTCAGTACTGTGCATGTGCATTGGCTGAGCTAGCCTGAAAAATAAGCTTTTTTTAATGCTATTGGATCATAAGGAACAATGTCAGATTTCATAGGTGATTTCAAATAATACATTTAATTGTAAGCTTGTTGAACAGTTTTGGAGAATTTGATGTTTCCCTATTCAAAGAGATGAGCTGCACTTGCTTGCCTGAGAGGCGTTTCAAAGATGGCCTCCGAGTGAAATGACTTGCCTTAAAGGGACTTTGCTCTAAATGGTGTTCTATTTCTTGTCTATGCAGCCAACGACAGAACAGTTAGCATGCTTTGCTCGAACTTTCGCCATGGTGTTAGAACTGCTGCACCGTTGTTGCATTTAGGTTACAACAGCCTGACATAAACTATAGAACCAGAGCCGACCCTATACGCAAAATACGCATGCTTTGTAGGGGCCCCTTGCTCTCAAAGATTTTATTTTATTTTTAATGTTTGATTTTAGCCAGCAGTGATAAAAACATAAAAAGATCCTTTCTTGTAATATGGTGCGTCGTGGCCCTTTCTACGTAAAAATCTGTCAAAACATGTAGCGTGAATGTCGAATGAGTCTCTTGCTCGATACCAAAAAAAGTTTCTTTTATTAAATGTATTTCTAAATAAGAAACTGAAACTGCCAGCAGGTGGTGGTAAATGTCTTCATGAGTAAGTTATTGAGTCATTCATTCATTCGATTTGTTCAAATGGCTGATTCATTTAAGAATTAGGTCAACTGCTTTCTTTATGAATGGGCCATTCATAGGGGCACATAACTGCACACTATTTATCCCTGTGATGGCAAAGCTGAATTTTAACTTCAGTGTCACATGATCCTTCATATCATTCTTTGCCGTTTTGCTGCTTATGAAATATTTCTTATATGTGATTCTTTGATGAATAGAGCTTTCTTCAAAAGATCAACATTTATTTGATTTTTTTTTTAATGATTTCATATTATTTTATGTTATATTACAGTCAATTATGATCAGTTTATGTCTTTGCTGAATAAAATACAAGAATAAAGTTCTCTTTGAAAAAAAGAGAGAACTATAGAAAATGCACTAACCTTAAACGTTTAAATGGTAGTATATATGTTTGATTTTATTATTACTATATTCCTTTTTCACAGTAATGTTAAAGTTCCACCTGTAATTAATTCATTTTGCGATGTCTCTTTGATTTTAGTCCTTTTCTAGGTTTAAAGTTCAAGTGTTTTTATTTCACTGGACCTTACAGATCAATACAGACCATAATGAACTCTATACAGTGTACAATGAAGCTCAATTACAATGTTCTGCACACATGAGAAAGAGTAAATAAATAGAACACAGACAACACAGTTACAATAGCAGCTGTATTTATTAATAAGAAATATTGGCAGACTATATTGTATTCAGCATCAGATCCAGCACAAACTGAAATGTCATTTGTTTTTATATCCAGCATGGCTGTTTTTGTGTTTTAAAACTCACCTCCTATGCCACATTACTGGCTGAAGCCTCAACCTTTAACAGTGGGTGTAAACACCAATGAACCTGAGCAGTATTGACAGTTTTATGTAATATATGTTTGTTTGACATAATAAATGTCATTCTCATGCTTCTGGTCACAGTGGGATCTCACACGTGCATTTTAATAATACACCTTTGACTACACAAACACAATACACAGGATAAACACACAGCGGTGGGTGATGGCCTTGTTCACTCCATGTGCAATTAAAATTTTGATGAGCTTTTTGTTCTCAGAGGAAATAGCTCCTTATCGGTGAGATCTAATTCTCACTCTCATGGCTCATTTACTCTCTCATTAGCGTTCAAGTGAGAAAACTTCATGTTAAAGAGTGTAATTATGAAATAATTTGTGCAACAACACACGTGGCTCTTTTTTAAACCCAATAAATATATATAAAAATTTGAATAAATAAATCAGCCTGTTGTTGTTTTATACGTGTCTGCTTCTTTCTTTCTTTCTTTCTTTCTTTCTTTCTTTTTCTTTTCCAGATTTAACCCTCTGGTTGTGTTCGAATTCCTGTCACACTTGTGGTGTTCCCAGTCAAAATGACCGGACTCCAAACAATTGCTTATAAATCTGTCATTATGCTATATTATCATCAAATATTGGATTCAATCTTTTTGTCAGCTTGTTTTCTTTCGTTTAGGACTGGTTTTGTGTTTCTATTTGCATCTGATTAATCATAGGCCTTATTGAGGAGGTACCTAATTGTTTGAGTGAAAAACATTTTTTTTATGAATAATTTTCACAATATGAGATAAAAAAAAAAATAACTCTCTCTCTCTGTCTCTCTTACACACACTTAAACTGCCTTGTCTTTAGCCTAAGTTTTGAGGCTTTCATGTTCTCACAGAGTAGATGAAAGTTTACAAATAAATGCTTCAGCACAGAGAGAGTTTCAGCTTGTTATTCCATGATACTGTCTCTGTTTGACAGTGTCAGTGTGCAGGATATATATAACTGAAATATAACCGTTATGGTTTGTTGTTCCATGAAATGTTATAATGTAAATAATCTTAATGTGTTCTTTCTTGTATGTCACGATGGTCAGATTTAACAGGAACAGCATAAGTGTTACTTTGTGTCTCTTTTCAGAAAATAAAAGCTTTTTAAAATAAAGGTCCTGTTTGTGATCTTCCCCATTTACTTTCAATGGCTGGCCATTTTTGACAAAGTGTGACTTTGTGCAATTTTGTACAAAATAAAAGCATTTAAAAGCAAACTTCCTGATTAAACATTAAAGTATACTAGTGTGAGAAACGGTGCAAATTTCATATTTTTTTATCTCATATTATCTCAAAAAATTAGGTGCCTACTCTTGAATAAATGAGGCTTACGATTAATCAGATGCAAATAGAAACACAAAACAGGTCCTAAATAAAGGAAAACAAAAAGATTGAATACAATATTTGGTGATAATATAGCATAATGCGAGATTTATAAGCAATTGTTTGGAGTCCAGTCATTTTGACAGGGAACACCACAAGTGTGGCTTTTTGCAATTTTGTACAAAATAAAAGCATTTGAAAGAACACTTCCTGATTAAACATTAATGCACACTAGTGTGAGAAATGGTGCAAATTTTCATAATTTTTATTTTTTTTTCTCATATTGTAAAAATTATTCGTAATTTTTATTTATTTATTTTTTCAACTCAAAAAATGAGGTGCCTACTCTTGGATAAATGAGGCCTACGATTAATCAGATGCAAATAGAAACACAAAACCAGTCCTAAATGCAAGAAAACAAGTTGATAAAAAGAATGAATCCAATATTTGATGATAATATAGCATAATGAGAGATTTATAAGCAGTAGTTTGAAGTCCTGTTATTTTTGACCGGGAACACCACAAGTGTGACTAGGTGAAAAAAAAAAAAACAATTCTGAGAAGTACCCTGTGTGAACAAAGTCAGTAAGTTTGAGTCCAATGCGATAATATTAACTAGTATTTTTGGGGAAAAGAAAATCTTCTCTGGGTCAATTTGACTCAAACACAACCAGAGGGTTAAACTAAAAATCAGCAGTCCACAATTAACTCCTGGTTTTATAATTAATGTCCTAGAGATTTCTCAATGCTATTTAATCAGTGTGAGATGTAAAATATTTGGAATGCAACATAAAATATTTAAGTGTGCATTCAGTCACACTGCCTACTGTCTTACTTTTTTATTGTTCAATTTGTTCATTCTGGTCATTTTGGTCATTCTGTGTTTTAAAGAATAGGTTTAATTAGACAGCACAGCGCTGGATCACATAGGAAAGGGTTTTAATTTTTAGACGCTCTATGGAACCAGATAACAACCTCTCCATGACATAATCATCCAATTACTAACAAGCAAACAAGCCAATATTCCTGTTGCAATTATTCGCCAAATGAATTCAGAGAGAATGCTTAGGGAGGAAGTGAAATAGACTTCCCACTGAATTTATAGGCTTGTCTTAGTACCACATGATGTGTGGTAGAATTGCAAAGACAAAAAACATCTAAAAACTATAGAGATTGTTACTGGGTAAGACTTGAAAACACTGCGAAGCTTCCAAACAAAAGGTGTAATCACATGCAATCAGAGTTTTTGAGCAAATGAATACACTTGAGTAAATTAGTGCTTTGACATATGCACACATACTCTACATGTGTGTTTCAGCATGATTACAGTATGTTCTTGAAAGCTTCTTATGTACTATACAGTATTGTTCTTTTTTTTTTTTTTTTTTTAAAGAAATGAATTCTTAATTAAGAAAGGAATCATTAAAAATGCTGAAAATGATTTCAGTAAGCAAGAAATGTTCCTACATCATATTTCAGATAAACAAAGTCAACACACGATTACAGCACTGTGATTGTGGATTTTAAAGATAAACTTGTTGGTAGATCTAACTTTAGGATCAGGCCTAGAGTGATGTTTACTGTCAGATATAAATACAACACACTTGTTTAAGTCCAATCATCATATATTTAAGCGCTGAGAGTTCTTGCATGCTGCGAGTTTGTCAGGAGCTGCCAAGGGCTGCTGGCTTCCTGCTCCGTTCAACCTATCATCAAACCGTCATCTTGCTCTCAACTCCTACTCATCAGCGTCTCACAAATTTTCCCATCCATAAATCTCTTCATCCTCACACATAAATAATGAAAGAAATGCCACACTGAGCATCAGAACATCTGATTTGACAGTTCAAATGAAGCCTGAGAGACATATCTTCAAGATTTAACTCTATCTAGAACTTTCACCCATGTCATTTTAGCTTACCTGATATATTTAGACTATCCATCGCCACCTTTTTCTATCTGGTACGCATTATTAATGCCGTATTAGCAATGGTGGCAGCACTCTTGATCACTGAACCATATTCTGCACCACGTTTTTTGCTATACTACCATAAAGTAATAATAAATTTAAACATGATCTCCTTCAAACAGGAAAGTTTTCTGTCTTTCTGATTATTTGGTAGAAACTCTAGTAACCATGGTTACTTTAAGCATTTGACTTGTATTTTCGACTACCCGTCTGGTTAATTGGCATGTTCTGGAAAGAATCCTTTGTTAAGGATATAAATGTAAAAATAAAATGTCACTGCATTGTAAATCATGGTATGCAAAGGCTGAACTGTCTGTACAGACAATGTGAAAGCTTCGATCCGCTGACTATGTTTGATTACAATGATCAAGCTAAATGGCACTTAACAAAAAGTTTTCATGATTCCAAGTAGACATTTGTTGTATTTTGCAGCAGTTTAAAAGCCAACAGAGCTTGTAGTGTAAGTAAAAGTGGATAAAAAAAATTTGGTAGATACCACCAAAAGTGGATTATGGACATATTCCTCTATAGAATAAAGATAGTCAAAAAGTGCATTTATATGTGGCATCAAAAAATATAACTAAAAATAAACACATCCACTTATTCTAATGTCTGCTTCAGAAGCTGTTAAAATTAACAAAATCCCTTCTTCCGAATATACCTGAAACTAATTCATATATAGAATCTTATGAAAAGACTACAGAGAGCAAGTTAATGTGACTCAACTTGACCATTTCAGTGCATTTTTAACACTTAGACGTGTGTTCTGTGCACTTGTTTTGATAAAGGGAAACAAGATGCATTTCTAGCTTCAACATTACTTATTCTTCAGACATTCTACATTCTGAATATACAAATGGGTAATATTCAACAATCTGGACACAGAGCATCATTGAGATCCCCATATCTCTGGGACTGAATGATGTAGGGCCTTGAAAATGAAGATTCCAAAAGAAAAGCTTATGAAAAACTAGAATCTAAAGTTTATATTGCGATAATCATATTGCGATGCCTTTAATACTTCTTAAGTTATAGGCACACAAACTTTGGAAAAAGAATATTTATGTTCTTTTGACAGAAGGAAAAGATACATTTCTAGCTTCAACATTATTTGCTCTTCAGACATTTCTCTTTAAATAAAAAGAAGTATTATAATTTTGCAAAGTGACACTGAAAATGTGTCAATTTTAAAAATGTACTCCTGTAGCCATATTGAAATTCCAATATCTCTGGAAGGGAATCATACAGGGTCTTAAAAATGAAGATGCCAAAATTAAAGTTTGTTAAGACCCAATATCTAAAAGGGCGTTAAGATATATTAAGATATCTTTAATACTTCTTGAGTTACAGGCATGCAAACTAGAAACATGAAAAGTGCTGTTTAACCCATTTTTGAATGGTCACCATTGGCACATAATGCAACAAAGATTGCTAAAGTCAACAGATTTTACTAACAGACCTACAAATCTCTGTGTAAAAACAGCATTATGATGCTGCCATCTGAAGTCATTTTTTACCCCCTTGTAATTTGTCTCAGAATCTAAGGTGAAAATTGCCATTTTGACCAAATGCCACAATAGTGGATTACTCAGTAAATATTAATCAATGACATTTAATATTTTGGCTTCAATCACTATACATGTCTATCTTTCTTCAGAGAGATTGTCTCTACAGAATCCCCCACTGCCACTCAAGAACGTTAAGACTTAGTGAAATATATGTCCACTGAAGGTTTTTCACCTTAGAAGAATGAATATCTTCATTGTCATGCTGAAAAAATGCCCAAAAATGCAGGGAATGAGGAGAGGGTAGCATCTTCTGTTTCAGTTTCTTTGTACTACATCACACAGTGGTGTGTGAATTCATGACAGCACTGTTAAAGCACAACTCCCTCACACCTTCAGCACTCACACATCCCTAAAGAAGAGCTTTATCACCACTGAATGTCACTGGAACCAGGAACCAGGTACTTTTCACTGTACTCCTCCTCCAGCAACACCAGAACATTTTGGATGCTTTTGGATTCAAAATGACTGACTTGGTCTCTTGAGACCAGAGTATGGATTCCCAGAAGTCTATATTTTGTAAATTTGGGCCTTGGAAAAGGTTAAATGTGCCGTACTCTGTGAGATAAAGTGTCACTCTTTTCATAGCTTTTGCTGGCTCTGAGACACTTGCATGGTATTTCTCCGGCTCTTTTTCTAGCAACAATTCATTCATCACTAAATGAAAACTTAAAGTGAAGACCTGATTATTTCAGGAGCCTTGTCACAAGTCCATTGTTTTTGAATGTCGGCGCTACTTCTGCTATATTTTCACACTTCAAACAATAATTTGATATTCATCTTGTACCATTGTCCTCTTTTATGCTAAGAAATAAGTCAGATGGCATTTTTCTGCCAAGTGGTTTTATTGTTGCCAGCATTAAGTCTGAGTATGATTCAGTAGGTTATAAAACACTTTTAACTGTCAGGAAATTACTTGTCTTCAGAAGTTTTGGTTCAATATACGTACCTGTTGTTCAAATAGCCTTAAACCCACACTTTTTTATTTTTAGTTTTATTTAGTAACTTTCAGGAGGGTGTGCTCATTTTTGCAACACAACATTTTATCACTTTGATAATAAAATCTTATTTTGCTGAATAATTTTGGCATTCTTCTTTGGTAATTGATCAAGCAGGCTTTTTGGAACATTATATCTCCAAAGAATCCTAACATGTCTTTTAAGTAAAGAGTAATCAATGAATTTGTTCATTTATGCTGTGCAATTGTCACACGCGTCTTGTGCGGGAATGAGGAGTTGGGACGAGGAGATCAGGAACATAGAGTTTATTAAATAATTCAAACATACGAACAGGAACGAACAGGAACGAATAGGAACAGCAGGGAATCCACACGCAACACAACGAAACAAGCTTAGAATGACTTCAGAAGACTTTAGACATGGAGTGACTTACGAGAACCGACAACCAAACGGGGAACTCAACCAAACTTAAATACACAGGCTAATCAGACGAGGACAGATGTGAATGACTAAAAGAGATTTTCACAATACCACAATACTATTGAAAATCTTAGAGAGAAGTTGTGGGCTGTTATAGCCCAGAATCCAGGCAAATTGTTTTTGCTGCTCTCTGCACATTTCGTCATGCACAGTCTTCTTTTATTCGATATTAAATCTAATATTACAGCCATTCACTTCCGTTAGGCCCACAGATTGTCTGGGATCTCCCCTCTCAGCATGCACAGGTAATTAGCTTACTGACACCCGGGAATATCAGAAGTCAATTTCCTTTGATTGTCGTAAAGAGAGCCAATCAGTCACACAAGTCCCCTCTAAAACTATCTTGTTACTCAAGCTCATGAAGCTCATCATCAGGAGATGCAGATCAGGGCGCTGGCGCAGAAAGCCAAAGAGGTCTTTTCCTTTAATCATGGAGTAGTGATGAGAAACACAAAGGGTGTAATTAAAAAAGGATGAAATTGAAATGACAGCATGGGCTTCATACAGGATATCTGCTATTCCACCTCACTAATTAACATGTCACGTCTTTTAGAAGCGAATCAACATCAGATAATGCTTCGCCCTGGAATTACATTCCCTCGCTCACATTAACAATAAGTTTGTGTCCAATTATTACCTCGTCCTCAACTGAACTCAGCTCACGGTCACCATTAAATCTGCTTTATGTTATCATTGTGACCCTATTCTTCTAACAATAGGAAATCAAGGACAAGCGACAAACCAACTGCACGGATGGACTCATTCGAATGCAATCATTTGAAAATAAATCCCCACAGGAATGAATTTGAATATGAGAAAGAGAGAAAAGACTCCATATTTAGTAACTGGAGTTTATAATACAATTAATATTAGTCAACCATAACCTTTTCAAAAGCATCAACCTGTACTGGCATTCTGAGGTAATTGCAGCTGCTCTTTTTCATAACTTATTTTCGGATCATCAGTCATCAGAGCTCGGTAAATATTCATCACATATGCGGAGATGTACCTTTAATTTCACTAAGCTGATTACTCACTAAAACAACAAACACTAAAACAAAAATTACACGTTTTTGGCGGGATTCCCCTGGTAAAATTAGCATTCCAGGGGCTAAATATTACACTATTGGGGTCGCTTCAACTCGCGGCAACAGTGATAAAGTAGCCCAATTCCGCGGACTTGGCAACCACAGAACACAAGAGGCCGGATTTATCGTATGAACCAATCACAGCCGAACATAAGCAGTCATTTCCAATCATATCACATCTCCTCACACATGACTTTCCCCTATTCATTCTTCTCCCACCAAACCCACCACACACTTTAGGGTCTGTCAAAACTCAATGAGCTCAGGGAAAAATGAGAATGAGTGAAATCAAGTGATTTATATGCTCTTTTATGTTATATTTTGTCCTATTTACGTTGTTTTATTTTTGTACTATGAATTTTTCTCATCCAGATTTTTGAGGAGATACAACCTCCCAGTGTTATCAAGTCTGCGGTTTACCCGCAGAACTGGACTACTTTAACACTGTTGGTGCAGGTTATTTTTGGTGTCCGCGGGTTGAATCGAACACAATATCATAGTTAGCCCCTGAAATGCGAATTTACCAGGGGAACCCTGTCAAAACAACGTGTATTTTATCCCCCAGAATGTGTTTTTTTATAGGGGACCTCTCCTCGAAATGCGAATGGGCTAGTTTTTGGCTAGTTTTGAGTGGCAATTGGGCGGGTTTGGCCTCCCTGCTACCTCCCTTGCCTCCTCTGACTTTTAACTTCAAAAGACCTTTATGCAAGAATATATGTGAAGAGTTCAGATGCAAAACCAGCTAAATCCATCTGACGTCTTTCTTTAAAAAATGCATTTTTATCAGGCTCAGATGTATAGGTTTCTATGTAAGTACCAGTACTTCTGATTGGGCCGAGGCTGGGATTTTAGCGAGTTTGAAGTAAAAGTATTTGATGGACGTATAATATGTGTCGAGAGCATTCACTCAGTATCATTATCTCATTTTTGACCAAGATGGCTTTTAGCTGGTTTTGCATCTGAACTCTTTATGTGTTGTCTAATATTTGCAGAGGAACTGCAATTGATCTGCTACACAATAATATATTAATTCAAATGCAGACAAATGTTTAACTAATCTTGCTATGACTTGAAAAATACTTAACAACGTCGCTGATTTTGACCAAAAACTATTCTCATAAACGTATCTTAAATTTAATTGAAGACTTTACCATAAGGTTCAATTTATTCCAATTAGGAACTAACAAAATCAACAAATGTTTTTATATTTTTTATATTTTATAATTTTAATAACCTAGAATTTATAAATCTAGGCTGTTGTTTATAGATTCTTCATCAGTTCTTCATCAGTCTATAGGTGTGACGTCTGAGGCTAAGACTATTCTTACAGGCTGTCAGTCAAAAGCTCACAGGCTGTGAATCATCCATTGTACAATCTTTTGCTTAACAATATGCCAATCACTCACCTCATATGATGACTGGATAAGGGCATACTGAGCCAGTCACTGAATCTGATGCTGAACAATAAGCCAATCATTCACCCTCATGATAGCTGGTTGTGTTTTAACCGACCCTTCACAAACAGCTTGATTGAAAGGCGATCTGACCAATCATAATGCCGAATCTGCCATTCTGTCTGGCAAAAAAAAAAAAAAAAATCAAACAGTAATTAACTTAGTTGGACTTAAACTTGAAACATTGTGTATACTAACGTCTTTCCGAGGTTGAAATAAACTACGTTCTGATCTTCATTCATGTTTTTCATGCTTTAAGTAAAGAAAAAACAATGATCAGTTCACGTGTTGATTGATCTAATATAGTGATCTGTCACGACACATTAAAGAACCGCAGAATGGTATTTATCATTTGAATTTCTTAAAAAAATGACAAGATTTTAAAGCTGAGACCTTGTTTCATACCAGAAATAACCTGCTCTGTCCTGCCTGTCGGCGTGTTGTCACTTTCCTCTTTGCTCCGCAATGTATTTTTCGCTCCATGAGAACATCAGTAAGCCTCTCCCCTCGAACACAAATGAGCCAATAGCAGTCGAGTATCAGTTACATGGGGACATCTTTAGGTTTCAGCGCCATAGAGAAACACGGGAAGATCCGAAGCTTGCACCAGTTTGACTGTGCTTATGTTACAAAAATGGAAAAAACGATGTGCCTGTGGTATTGCCTGTGCCTGTATCCTGAAAGGATAGGCAATGGAATTTATTTTATTACATTTCATAAATCCAAACAAAACAGAGCAAAATGTCCCTAAGCATTCAACCCCAATCCCAATGAAGACAAAAACATCAATTTTCTGGTTGTCATATATTCATTGAAATACAATTTTCATCTGCTCAAGCAGAATGTTAATTTCATCTTGTACTTCAGCATGAGGTATCTCTGGTTAACCTAGCCAACGGTAAGTTAGCGAGTCCATGCTGATGTACAGACTTAAAGGTTCATCAGATGCAAAGTTCACTTTTTCATGTTGTTTGAACATGAAAAACAATGTGTGTTGGTAGTGTATGTACAAATCTACCCTCTAACCATGCAGTGGTTTTTAATTAATCTGTAAAAATAATATCCTCTTTTTCAAGTCAAGCCATTCTCAGATGCCTGTCTGTGTGCCGTCACACCGACAGAGGCCGCTCCCACGATAGTTGATTGACATGAGCTCTTACCTCAGACCAGCTGTCACAGTCCAGTAACTTTCTTTGTTTCGATGCCGGAACAGGGATGTAAGTTAGACAAGAATATCTCTGATTGAGCGATTGAGGTGTTGTGTTGCTGAATGTAATAATGAACATAGTGGTCATCATTTACTCCCGACATCTGAGCCGCTGAAGATGCAGTGGATTACATTTGTTTGTGAAGGGAATGTATCTCCCGATCTACATATATCCGTCTATGTTCATGCAAATCATTCGTGATCCAGCTTCACTTACAGCAGAAGTGTGTATAAGCGGCTAAATGCGACTAAAGTAAACAAGCTCGTCATTCCACAGAGAGAAGAGAGGGGCGGGGTGAGCAGAGCTCATTTGCATTTAAAGGAACAACCCCTTAGAATGAGATGATTTTTGCAGAGCTCATTTTGACAAGGTAAAAAGGGTGTTGTTTTACAAAACCATTGAGAATTTTTAATCAAAATATATTAGAGACATTTCATTAAGACCCTAAAGAATCATATCAACTTGTGGAAAATGGGCATCCGATGACCCCTTTAAATAGCCAACTGTTCTCACATCATGTACAGTGTAGGTCAAAAACACATAAACAAAGGTTTACATTTTAGTGTTCCTCCATATTAAAATGGTTAAATGTACATTAATCGTACCCTGTAATACATGAACAGTGTTGATCCTGCATGTTGTCATCCGCGATCGTGATGCACAGACTGTAATATTAGACTTTTCCCTTCTCTCCTTATTTAATTTAAAATATTTAATATATCCCCCAATGGAATATTTAATTCCCACTTGAATAGTGGTCCTTCTATGTCCAAAACTGTGAAAAAACATTGTGGGACAAGGTTTTCACACTGACAGCTGTCATCGTAAGACAGCGAGCAAGTCTGTTTGTTTGTCCGAGGGAGCAACAGTAACTAAGGGGGGCTTGGCTTACTGATAGGTCAACTGACACTCAAAACTAGCCCAATCACGTTTTTTGTGTTTGTGTGTGTGTGTTGGGGGTCATTTTTTTTTTTTTTTTTAAATGAGGATCAGGTTGAACTATTTTAGCACATGACTAGAGTGCTGACACCTGGTGGGATATGTATTCTACCCATTAGTAACATAATGACTGAAGCTTCATCTACAGATAAATGACTTATTACATGTCCATGAATGTTTCATAATTTCAGGTTCAAATTTTTAATAATATTTTGCACTTCACAAGATATTAACTGACGGACTTGAGTATGGATTACTGTCATGTTATCAGCTGTTTGCACTCGTTCTGACGGCACCCATTCACTGGAATGGATCCACTGATGAGCAAGTGATGTAATGCTATAGTTCTCCAAATCGGTCTAAATTCATCTAAACCTTGAATGGCCTGAGAGTAAATGTTTAGCATTTTTTTTAATATATATAATTAGCTGTTTGAAATAGTTCACCACAGGACATGTCAGTCAACCACCTCACACATAAACAATCAAAAAGAATGCGTGACTCTTTCATAGATCGAGATAGGAGGCAGACGAGGAGAGCGCCTGGTAGAATGTGACGTCACCAGTAGCACTTCTTTCCTACTTGTTGGGAAAACGCGAGCTGCGCTGCCTGGCGCAGAGTGGACAGCGCGGAGGAAGAATATCCTACACGGTAAGACCGCTGGCTGTTGCTTCTTTACTTTTAAAAGTAACATTTGTCGTTTGTAAAGGAACATGCTTCAGTTTTAGGCATGCAGTGTTTTATCTGTGTATTTTCCTGTTGATAAACGAAATTAAAGTGTCACATTCTAAGTTGCATGATTAATTCGCATATGTTCCAAGTTTATCAGCGTGCATTTGTTTGAATAGTCTGTTTTCGGCAGGGTTGCCAATGTTTTGTATCACCCTCAGATCTCGTGATGTGCAAAGAGACAGATGAAAGACATCGACCACCTTAGACTCGTGGAGAGATCTGCGAAAGCGAGAGCGCAGCCTTATAAAGTAAAACACTTATCCCCGGAGGCTCAGCTGTCACACTATGGAGAACATCAGCAGCCCCTTCATCCCAAACCCAACATGCAACTACAGCATGGACTTATACTATCACAACTCTCTCAACCGGAGTGATCTGAACTGCACGCCGCCGGCTGACTACTTCTTTTACGCAGACCTGTATGTGGTTCTCCCAGTCATTTACTCCGTGATATGTGCCGTAGGTCTGACTGGGAACACGGCGGTCATATATGTAATCCTCAAAGCTCCCAAAATGAAAACGGTGACCAATATGTTCATCCTGAACTTGGCGATCGCCGATGACCTCTTTACTTTAGTGCTACCCATCAACATAGCGGAGCATCTGTTACACTACTGGCCGTTCGGCGAGGTGCTTTGCAAAATTATTTTAAGCATCGACCACTACAACATCTTCTCGAGCATCTACTTTCTGACGGTTATGAGTGTGGACCGCTACCTGGTGGTGCTGTCGACCGTGCGCTCCAAGCGCATGCCGTACCGCACTTACCGGGCAGCCAAGATAGTGAGTCTGTGCGTGTGGCTGCTTGTGATCCTCATCGTCATGCCGTTCACCGTGTTCGCGGGAGTTTACATCAGTCCCGACGACATAGAGGAAAAGCTGCGTGCTGAGTTTCCCCACTCCTGAAAGTTTATGGTTCAAAGCGAGCCGGATTTACACCCTCATACTGGGCTTTGCCATCCCGGTGTCTACAATTTGCATTCTTTACACCATGATGTTATACAAATTAAGAAACATGCGTTTGAACACCAACGCCAAAGCGCTGGACAAAGCCAAGAAGAAGGTAACTATCATGGTGTTTATCGTACTGGCCGTGTGCCTGTTCTGCTGGACGCCCTTTCACCTCAGCACCATCGTAGCGCTGACCACAGACCTGCGGACCACACCGCTTCTCATCGGCATCTCGTACTTCATTACCAGCCTGAGCTACGCCAACTCCTGTCTGAACCCGTTCCTTTACGCCTTCCTGGACGACAGCTTCAGAAAAGCCTTCAAGAAGATGTTAGAATGTAGACCTGCTTGAATGTAAAGCACTTTGAAGTGACGAATAACACAGAGCGCCATTCAGAAGTGAATTGCACTGGAATTCCAGGATTTGAACTGAGGTAGCAAACAGGATGCAATTATAGCGTTTAGCAATTGGAATTTGAATTTGATTAGATAAAATACATATGACTGCAATAAGCCTGGTTTTTAATTGGGAAAGCCAAGTAATGACGAATTCTAATTGCTTGACAAAGCCTTGCTTGGCAGTTTAAAAATATTAATATTTTAGTATATATTAAATATATATTTTATTAAAATATCAAATATAACTTAAATATTATTTAATAAACAATATTAATCATATTTAAATTATTCAACTATTAATCATCATTTTAAAATGATGAATTTTCCCATACAACTATGATCATAACAGTGTCTCAAAATGCACTGAGCAGCCCATGCAGACGTTTCATAATTAAAATGTCATTCCAATTCAAATTCCAATTCAATATCCTTCAGTTTGTTGCCAAACAAATTAAAATGCACACTCAATTTTCTATTTTATGCCTAACCTTGATTAAAATACAGTTTTGATCACTCTGTGACTCCCATATCCCTGTGTGTATTCATAATAATAAAGGAAAACATTTTCCGGACACTAAATTCTAATGTGAGAGTTTGTCTCCCTCTTGTGCTCTCTGTGATCAAACAATGAAGCTGAAATATTTTGAAATGTGCTTGAACACTGACAGCGGTGCCCTGGAAACTTTTTAGGAATTACAAAATGTGATATCACTGCTGACGTATAGGATGACATCATGTGTTTCTCAAACAGCAGGGATTCACGTGTATATATTTGTATAGACCTGTTTTTGTCACATGAAACGTCATCATTTCCTGTCCAGAAACATTTGATCTTAATAGCAAACTTGAGACAGCTGTTTAAACGTGCATTCCATTTCCTTTAAATGAATGAATATAAATGTAAAACATTTTGTTTGTGTATATACAGAGACGTTGGTCGTGCATATCAACGCAGTGAAGCATACTATGTTACATGGCTTTTTAATACATGTTGTAAATAAAATGTAATAAATCGGTTGTCTTTCATTTACTCTGATGCACATGTCAAAAAACAAAAATCACCCCAAAACAACAGCCACGGCCCAAAGTTTGAAATTAAACATCACGTACACACTTTTCTACCTCAGGATGTTTCTGAATATGAGACAGTATTATAGATTTTAGTTTTTACCTTACCAGAACTGTCCAGAATAGGTGCATAAAGCCTTGTAGTCATCGTTGCGTGTGCGTGCGTGTAATCTACACAATAATAATAATAATAAATACCAACAATATAATGTAGTGTAAGCCGCCAGGGACTCATCCTCGTACTTAATGTGGAAATTAAACAGCATATCCTGTTCTGTCGCAGGTTTCTTCTGTACGCCACCTGGCGGTCCATAATAGTAACTGATTCTGGATTTGTTCTCGTCCTTGACATTGCCACATCTAGCACGATAACATGAGCTATAGAACTGATCTGACTGCAAACAAGTAAACGACTACATATTCACGAATCCTAGTCTGGTTACTGCAATCTGCAATCAGTCGTCCACACAATAAAACAGGATGCATACAATCATACATTTTAAACGAAGTATCGTTGTAAATCCCGAATCAAGCAACGCACAATGATAGCCATACTGTTACGATAACAAAATGGTATCACAAAAAGAAGAAATAATATAAAGCCTAAACTATACGTTTATAAATGTTATTTATTACAAAACCGATTATTGAAAACAAAAATTACTGTAATGTATTTCTTTTCGTTCTGTCTGTTTTTCTTTCTTTGCTTCGAAGTTTCACGTTTAGTTCAACTTGCAGTTTGTTTGTTATTGTTTCTACGATTTACTAGCAATTTCTGAGTCAAAATCGTTTCTATACCAATAGATTTATCCAGGGTCGTCTTTAGGGCGATGCAACTGGTGTGGTCCCACCGGACCCCGTGCTTGAGGGGCGACGAGCGGACCGAGGGGGACCCCACTCCCTACACTGTAAAAAATAAAAAACACAATTTGTTGAGTCATCTTAAAATAATTTGTAACCTGGCTGCCTTAAAATTTTAAGTTCAGTCAACTAAAATAAGTTTAGTCAACTTGAAATGTTGTACTAAGAAACAACTTAGATATTTGTGTTTGTTAAACTTAACAGATGGGTAAGTAACCCAGCTGCCTTAAAATTTTAAGTTGATTGGACTCTAATATCTAAGTTGTCACTTAGTATAATTTAACATTTCAAGTTGAATAAATTTTTTTGAGCTGACTGAACTTAAAATTTAAGGCAGCCAGGTTACAAATTATTTTAAGCTGACTCAACAAATTGTTTTTTACAGTGTACCTCGCGTCAGTTTAGGACGGCCCTGTATTTATCAGTGTATAAGAGCTGGGTAGATTACTTACAAATTGTAATTTGTTACTGATTCCAGATTACAGGACCAAACTTTTAGATTACTTTTCCTTTCATTTTAATTAACAATATGAAGTTTATTACATCAAGGTTTCCAAAACTGGCATTCGTAAAGGAAGAAACTTTTTGTTTACCTGCACGCTATATGACCATTAACCAATGTCACAGAACTGTGAACATGCAAATGTGATAATTATTAAAATGTTTATTTTAAAATCTCAGAGGTACCTAAAGGGGTCATCGATTATGATTTCATTTTTTTAATATTAGTGTGTAATGTTGCTGTTTGAGCATAAACAGCATCTGCAAAGTTACAATGCTCAAAGGTAAATGCAAAGGGGGATGTCTGCAAATTAGAAATAATGGGAATTTTTGCATTTTAATGAGTTTTTTATATTAAAAAAAAATTATTTCAATAATACATAATAATACATAAAAAGTGTATAAATTGTAATTTTTTTTTAGAAGATAACCATTTGTTTCGCTAGATAAGATTTTCTAAGTGTATATAAACAGTAGACTATTTTAGAAAGGAAAATGTAAAAGAAAAAGAGGAATTAGAGAGAATCAATAAATGATGAATAATTAATTGATATTGTGTGAATAATATGTAATCATGTATTCAATAAAAAAAAGTAACTAGTCTGATCACAAGTATTTGAGTATTTTAAATACTTAAGTTGTGGAATCTGATTACGTAATCCAGATTACATGTAATTAGTTACTACCTCTATGTATAACAGATAACTTTCCTGCAAAGTTCAGCTCCAAAATTGACAAACATATCCAGAACCAGCTAATTAAGATTTTCAGCAACACTCGATAATACTGTGTGCTGGAGCAGGGCTGGAAATGAACTCTACTGGTAAATCTCCAGGAACAGGCTTGAGCGCCCCTGGTATTACCTATATTAGTATATGATTCTTTTATATATATATATATATATATATATATATACACATACCCAGATTGTACATGTACGTCTGCAAGATGTCTGTTAAAGGTCACTTGAACTGGAAAGCATCTGCTGTGTACAAACATCTGACAGATGTCTGTAAGATGTCAAATAGACTTCTCTGTGATGTATGTGTATATATATATATATATATATATAGTGTTCTGTTGAATACAACCCCATAATAATTCATTATGGTCTTGGAGTCATATATATAAATGTATTAGTGTAAAGGTGCTTTAAAACCAGTCACCGTCAAAGAAAACAACAGCAGACGTTTCTCCCGGTGACTGCGCGCAACAGACAGCAGAGGGCAACGTGCGATCATATTTTCCACTTAGTATCACAGCATTGATTTCTAAAAGATCTGCAGTGATGTGTCTTAATTACAAACCACGTTCACAAGCACCAGTCACAAAAAGGTATTACGTTGTGCCAGTCATTTTAAAACTGTATTGTTATTATAATGCTGGGACAATTATATTTGTATGTTGTTCTCTTTTGATACTAATAAGAGTTAAAAACAGTTAGATTTATCTTAACATGAATTATATTCACACTACCTTTACACTGACCTAAAAGAAAATTAGCTAACTAACAACCAGCTAGAAACCAGTTACTATGAACAGCAAATCACAGCTTAATCTGGATTTTCCAGGATACTTCAAAATAACATCACTAGATGGCGTTCATTTACCACTTCTCATAACTGTGCTCCATTATTTGACACCTGTGAGGATATCTAGTCTGTTGGATGCTGGCAAAACTGCGACACAAATTGAAATTTGTCACTGTAATTGTACGCTTGAGCAGACTGACAGGCATTAGACACCGACTATGAGTGATCCTGCATCCTTATAATTTTGATGTTAGCAAGCCTCCAAAGGAAAAGCTCTGCTGTTGACTGTCACGTTACATCGTGCTTGTGATCGGGTCACATTGTTGCAATTGACTTTGTGACACTCTGTTCCAAACACTAGGGCCGTCGGCCTTTGATTTGCCTGTCACCTGCATCCGAGATTGAAGCCCCCGCTGTATTCTGTCTCCACAAGTCAAACACTCGAACACACAGGGGGGACCTGGTTGCAAACTTCAATTATGTCCCAGCCTCCGCTCCCTCACAAATCAATGACATCGACTTGCTGTTGAGCAGACGCACATCCAGTTTCGGGGAATGTGTCTATCTGCGATAAACGAATAGGCGGTTGTCACAGAGAGTGATCTCATTGTGCTTCTCGCCACTGCTGTTTATGTGTGCGCTATAGTTATTGTCCTTAAGGTTCAAGGTAGGTGAAGGCAGCGCTAGATTCAATACAGAAAGAGCGGTTCGTTTGTTACACACACTTTGTGATGAAACTCGCATTTCATCCTGAATCATCTGCCAGCTGCCTCCTCCTCGGCTTTGGATCTGTGGGTCACAATATAATGTGCTTGTTCATAATACTGATAGGGTATGGCTCAAACAGCCCAGCATGGAAAGCCTCACCAGCCAATTATAAGCTCTGATTGTGCTCTATATGACGAGAGACTCTTAAATCAATTCCACATCGCACTGATGTCTGGACTGACTCATGTTGCCCACATGCAGATGCGGTTTTAACAAGCTCCCAGCCTGTCTGGCTCGCGTCCATTCACGGCAATTAACATTTCTGTAATGTGGCATTGATTCAGCTGTAAACAAGGCACATTCTCCTCTAGGCGGAGGACAAAAACATTAGACGCCATATAATGTTCAATTTTTAACCCAGGCCCACTGGAAATAAGGGACTCTGGCTACATTTCTGCAAAAATGTACCTACATTCTTAGAAATGAAGGTTATTCAGTGGCATAAATGGTTCATAGTCACTTTTCATTGCACAAAATCTTCTTTATTGTGGAAAAGTATGACGGCAAATCAATGCCATTAATAACCGAGCGCACCACTGATGCTGGCGCGCGCGGTAAATCGCGTCCGCGAGAGGAAAACAGATCCACACGCGAGGAAACGGGAACCGCGAGCTCCTGTCAAACCTTCGCGCGCGCGTGACATGTTCTCTGCGCGCAATACAAGCCCTCGCGCTCAATCTTCTCTCACCTGCTCGCGCGAACACTTTTATTTTTGTCAGTCGTGGGGCGGGACTTGCTGTTTTAATTGTAATCTCAAACGCCATTGGTTACCTCCTCTTTTCCGGAAGTCAGCTGTGATTGGACGCCAGTGCACGCAATACAACGGCACTGCTTTTATTCTCAAAGTTATTATTAAGTTAGTCTCAGCCTCAGACGTCAGGCCCACGGAACGTTGGCTAAACGTCTGATGCATATGGTACACTTAACTGGAAACACTTCAGGAATGTCGAAGTCGTCATCTGATTGGTTGAATTTTATCGGATTTCCGGGGGGACGCGAGTGTCGCGTTTATTTTCGGTCCGCCGGGAAACAAAGCGCAGACGTGTGATTGCAGAAGAAAAACTGTCGTGTTTACATGAGTGACAATGAGCATTTATCAAGATCAGCTAAACGTAGAATTCTCAAAAGTATGCGAGGTTCACGGCATAGACTCTTTAAGAGATGTTCAGGAGTTTTGTTTGAGGCACTTAGTGGAGACAAAAAGAGATATAATGCAGACGCCATTGTTGTTATACGTGCACGAACAGATCAATGACTTACAGCTTGTTTTCTTCTCCTTCTTTGATTTTCTATGCTGACTGACTTGTTGCACGCCGGTCTGTTGTTGTGGGGACTTTCCACGCCCCGAAACGTGACGCTGAACGAAACGAACTGTGATTGGTTGTTTGACATGTCGGTCAAACGGCCTTATGGGCGGGCCTTGGCCAAAGAAAGCTGCTATGAATTCCAGACCTTCAGCCGTCAGTCTGAAGGTCTGGCTACGCGAGACTATTATTAAGTTGGCTTGAGAAAGCCAACTTACTGATATGCTATTTTCTTCTGAGACTAAAATTATCAACTCTAACTCGTCCTAGAGCTTTAACTCTACAAACTCCAAACTCAGCCCAGATCTTCAGACTGATCTGAAGTTAGTTGCTATATCTTTTCTAACTGATCGGACTTTCCTAAAAATGATGTTTAAAACTGGGAAAAATCCCATAGACTTACATTGACGGAATGTTCAAATGAGCAACACTATTCAAACTCCAACTGTCAAAACTCCCAGAATCCTTTGAGACTCAATCAAACTTCCCTTCTATGTACTGTATTTCTAATCCATTTAAACTCATTCAAACTCATCTATCTATCTATCTGTCTATCTATCTATCCATCATCTACCATTACTATCTACCTATCTATGGCTAGCAACCAGAATCATGCTAATAACTTGCTAATCATGCTAGAAACATGCTAGCAACTTGCTAATCATATTAGAAACATGCGAACAACTTGCTAATCATACTAAAGACATGCTAGCAACTTGCTAATCATGCTAGAAACATGCGAGCAACTTGCTAATCATGCTAGAGACATGCTAGCAACTTGCTAATCATACTAGAAACATGCTAGCAACTTGCTAATCATGCTAGAGACATGCTAGCAACTTGCTAATCATGCTAGAGACATGCTTGCAACTTGTTAATCATGCTAATAACATCTTAACGAAATGTTAATTATGCTACAATCATGCTAGCAACATGCTAGCAACTTGCTAATCATACTAGAGACATGCTAGCAACTTCGCTAATCATGCTAGCAACTTGCTAATCATGCTAGAAACATGCTAGCAACTTGCTAATCATGCTAGAGACATGCTAACAACTTGCTAATCGTGCTAGAGACATGCTAGCAACTTGTTAATCATGCTAGAGACATGCTAGCAACTTGCTAATCATACTAGAAACATGCTAGCAACTTGCTAATCATGCTAGAGACATGCTAGCAACTTGCTAATCATGCTAGAGACATGCTTGCAACTTGTTAATCATGCTAATAACATGTTAACGAAATGTTAATTATGCTACAATCATGCTAGCAACATGCTAGCAACTTGCTAATCATACTAGAGACATGCTAATCATAATCATGCTAGCAAGCTAATCATGCTAGAAACATGCTAGCAACTTGCTAATCATGCTAGAGACATGCTAGCAACTTGCTAATCATGCTAGAGACATGCTAGCAACTTGCTAATCATGCTAGAGACATGCTAGCAACTTGCTAATCATGCTAGAGACATGCTAGCAACTTGTTAATCATGCTAATAACATGTTAACGAAATGTTAATTATGCTACAATCATGCTAGCAACTTGCTAATCATACTAGAGACATGCTAGCAACTTTGCTAATCATGCTAGCAACTTGCTAATCATACTAGAAACATGCTAGCAACTTGCTAATCATGTTAGAAACATGCTAGCAACTTTGCTAATCATACTTGAAACATGATAGTAACTTGCTAATCATGCTAGCAACATGCTACTAACTTGCTGACCATGTTAAAAACATGCTAGCAACTTGTTAATCATGTTAGAAACATGCTAGCAACTTTGCTAATCATACTAGAAACATGATAGTAACTTGCTTATCATGCTAGCAACATGCTACTAACTTGCTGACCATGTTAAAAACATGCTAGCATCTTGCTAATCATGCTACAATCATCTTAGCAAGATGTTAGTAACTTGCTAATCATGCTAGCAATATGCTACTAACTTGCTAATCTATCTATCTCTGACAGACTGTATTGCCTTCAAAACATTCCAACTTTAAACTTTTAAAACTACTTTAGACTTCAAACTATTTCAGACTGAAAACCATCAAACTTTTTAAAACTTCTTAAACTTTACAAACTTTTTAAAACTTTCTGTTCCGGCTTTCTCAAGCCAACTTAAAGTTTGTCTTGACAAACTTTTTTATCTAGTTATTATTATTATTAACAATTACGTCGGTTCGTGTAACCGTATCTCAAATGTGTTCATGATCATACACCTTTCAAGAAATGTAAGTTAAAAACTTATTTTTGTCTAAATATTTTCTCATATTCTTCATTAAACGTCTTGTTTGGTCTTATTTCGTATCATTGCATGCTGTGATTGGACGCCTGTAAAAGGACGATCCATAATTCATGCGATAATTCATATATATATATATTTTTTATAAATATAACGTATCTGTTTTAATGAAAATGTAAATTGTCTATAGAATGCATCAGAGGTGGGCAATTAATTTTCCCAAGGGGTCACATGATAAACTTGGGTGGTTGCAGAGGCCCAACCAATACACTTAACTCAGTTCTGCCCAGTATATTTTATATCTCTTTATAAAAAATAAATTAATTAATAAATAAATAAACATTAAATGAAACATTACAATCAAACAATGAAAATGTGGAGCACATATTTATATTACTATTTAATGAACATTCACAAAAAAAAAAAAAAAGTTTAAGTGTTTCAAAAACTACCATTACAACTTTGTACAAAAAAGCAATTATTTTAAAGATTAGCATGACGCAGTTTCAGCGTTATGGACGTGACATGTATTAATTACCAATAACTTGTACAATCTATTTATATTTTTATAAAACCCTGAGAAAGTAATCAGCAACAATAATAAAGCAACAATATCTGCCAGATGGAGAAAAGGTTGGCAATTCACAAAACAAAGGCTATATGACTTTTTTGTTTTCTTCAATAAATTTGTGTTTTGTTTCTGAGGAAAAAATCAATGTTACGGACGTGACAGTTCTGAAAGCGGAATTTATCCTACTAAGGAAATCCGTATGAAATGCTTTAAGAACAGAGATGCCTTTAGAGAGAAATGCAACCTTCATACAGATTACATAATCAGGGGTATTTGATTTTGTTTTGAATTTGTTTAAAAGTAGACATTTTAAACTTTATATCTATAGATATATTTCTCATGTATGTAAGGCAGTCATACGATGAGCTTCGGTTCTTTTTTGTGACGCGCTTCAGAGACAAAGCTCGCGGTTCCCGTTTCCTTGCGTGTGGATCTGTTTTCCTCTCGCGGACGTGATTTACCGCACACGCCAGCATCAGTGGTGCGCTCGGTTATTAATGGCATTGGTTTGCCGTCATAGAAAAGGTTATTCAGATTATTAAACTGTTCTTTACACTAGGAAAATTATTCCTTTAAAGGCGACATCGCATGCCCATTTTCCACAACTTGGTATGATTCTTTAGTGTCTTCATATAATGTCTGCAAAATGGTCATGTAAAGCAACCCCCTTTTTTCCTTGTCAAAAACAGTTCTGTTCACAGCGACCCATTTCGGGGCATGTCTCTTTAAATGCTAATGAGCTCTGCTCACCCCACCCCCTCTTCCGTTTTTTGTGTATTTGGTGATGCATTTTCTTCCTTTTGAAATCTTTATTTTTGAGCTGAAGTGAACACTAGAAGCAGTGAAACAACAACAATTTTTGTCCACTTTCACACAAGGTATGATTACAGGAGCAGATTAGTGATTTAGAAATACAGATTTGCACTTGAGTTTCAGACCCTGTCAGGTACAAGTCTCAAGAAACATGAATAATATAAATAAAATCACAATAAAAGTGCTAGAATACTTGTGGAACGAAGCTAAAATGACATGCCTGCTTCAGCAAAAGCTTTTTTGTCTCTTGTTTGCTTTTGCTTATGTTATCCGTTTGGTTGAGGTCAAAAGTTTACATCCCCCTTTCAGAACCATTAAAAATGTTAATTGTTTTACCAAAAGGATCAAACAAAATGTATGTTATTGTTTATTTAGTACTGACCGGAATAAGATATTTCACATAAAAGATGCTTACATATAGTCCACTAGAGAAAATAATACTTGAATTTATAATAATGACCCAGTTCAAAAGTTTACATCCTCTTTATTCTTGATACTCTGTTATTACCTAAATGATCCACAGCTGTGTTTTCTTCTGTTTGTTTGTTTAGTGATAGTTGTTCATGAGTCATTTGTTTGTCCTGAACAGTTAAACTGTCTGCTGTTCTTCAGGAACATTTTTCAGGTCCCACAAATATTTTGGTTTTCCAGCATTTTTGTGTATTTTAATCCTTTCCAACAATGATTGTATGATTTTGAGATCCATTTTTTCACACTGAGGACAACTGAGGGACTCATATGCAACTATTACAGAAGGTTCAAACTTACTGATGCTCCAAAAGAAAAAGAAAAAAAAAAAACATGCATTACAAGCCAGGGGGTGAAAACTTTTGAACATAATAGAGATGTGTACATTTTTCTTATTTCTACATTTTTTTACATTCTACATTTTTCCATGTAGTACTGCCCTTTAGAGGCTACAGAAGGTACTTACATGTTTCCCTGAAGACAAAATAAGTTAAATTTACCCTGATCTTCAAATTCAAAAAGTTTTCACCCCCCAGCCTTTAATTAATCTTTTTCTCCTTCTGGAGCATCAGTGAGCACTTGAACCTTCTGTAATAGTTCCATATGAGTCCCTCAGTGTCTTTAGAGTGAAAAGATGGATCTCAAAACTCATACTGTCATTGTTGGAAAGGGTTCAAATACAAAAAAATGCTGGAAAACCAAAGAATTTGTGGGAATTAAAGGATTTTTCTGAAGAACAGCAGACAGTTTAACTGTTCAGGACAAACAAGGGACTCTGAACAACTACAACTAAACAAACAAACAAAAAAAAAAAAACACAGCTGTGGATCATTCAGGTAACAACACAGTATTAAGAATCAAGGGATGTAAACTTTTGAACCGGATGTATAAATTCAACTATTATTTTGTCTTGTGGACTATATGTAAAAGTCTTTTATGTGAAATATCTTATTCAGGTCAGTACTAAATAAACAATAACATGCATTTTGTATGATCCCTCTTAATTTGGTAAAACAATTAACATTTTTAATGGTTCTGAAAGGGGGATGTAAACTTTTGACCTCACCTGTATTTAAGTGCTACTTACCAGATACTGAACTTTTGTGATACATGTATTAACCAATAAATGTTGCCACAGTCACATTTAAATCTTTAGAAAATTCAGCAGTTGATGTCAGGTATTGGCTTCCATAGTATATTTTTCCAATCCATTTCTGTCAACTGCTTTGTTACCAACATTCTTCAAAATATCTTCTTTTGTGTTCAAAAGAAGAAAGAAAGTCAAACAGGTTTGGAACAAGTGGAAGGTGAGTAAATGATGACAGAATTTTCATTTTTGGGTGAACTAACACTAACCTTAAACTACACGCAGCACAATGTAATTTTGCAAAAATAAATAAAAAATAAATAAATACATAAGATCCACAATCACTTTTTTCATACTGGGCTGTTTAATAATCATCTGCAATACAGAAATAAAAATAATAAAGCTTATAGCACTTGCAGTGGATATGTTACCTGAAAACTGCAGGTTTTTCAGAAATGTAGCTGGGTTGAATTTTCTAAGGAACAACAATTTTTGAAAGGTTGCACAGAACTCAATATTGTTAACACGTCATATGCTTGTAATTTTAAAGGCTCATGGAGACCTTTTTCATCTTCTGGTGTAACATTTGCTTCTGTCTTCTGTCTATTGATCTGCGAAGACTTATTAAAAAAAACATTGATCACCAACTTACAAACTGTTCGATGCCTAGGTAGTTTGCCCTTATCCAGAGATGACAAATGAGCCTGCTGGTAGGTCCATAATGCATCTGGATTACAGTGTTTCCATGGAACCCACATCGCTTATGAACTTCTGTGAAACCTGAAATGACTTCATGTCTACATAGACTACAGTTAAGTGACACAGAAGAATTATATACAGGGCTATAATAATTGGAGAAAGCTAACTGTTATCATTCCCATGATGAAAAGCTGAATTTTCAGCATCATCACTCTTTAGTGTCATTTTTCAGAAATCACTCTAATATTCTGATTTGATGATCAGAAAATATATTATCAATGTTTAAAACAGTTTTTGTGCCTTTTTTGTGTCACTTTTTTCAAGATTCTTTGATTAATAAAAAGTAGCGTTTATTGAAAATAAGTTTGATCAATTTAATGCATCCTTTCTGAATAAAAGGACATATTTCTTTAACCAAAATCTTATATTAAGCTGAGTAATTTTATTTCACAGTAACAGTATATACCACAATATAAATAAAGTCTTTATGATGTCAACATTTTTGATAACATAGTAATGTCATAATTCTAGTCACCTGTGTCGATATCACAAAAACTAATACTAACTAAAAAATAAAAAATAAATAAATAAAATAAAAAAATCTTGGTTTGTTTGTTTGTTTGTTTGTTTTTCTAGATCTATTCTAGCAGTCGGCATCAAGTGCGATGTATCATTATTAACAGGAGACTTTTCTGTGTAGCAAATCTGAAATCCCGATTTTCCTTTTGTTTTCTCTAAGAATGACTAAATTTCCAGAATTTTAAGAAAACGTGTACTCAAACAAAAACTCCTGAAGTTTGGATTTTTTTCTTTAGAAAATCATATTTAGGTGTTTTACATTCCCAAATAAAATTTTGTCTACATATAACATTCCCCAAGCAAGTTATATAGGTGCTTTTCAGTGATAAACAGACCTATTTAGGATATTGACAATATACAATATACTGTAGATGTGTCCAAAAAGTTTTTGAACACATTGGAAACAGTAACAGAAACAGTATTATGTAATAACAAAACACTGTTTAAAAAATAAAAAAAAATAAAAAGTGACTTTTTCCAGATAAATATATTCTTAATCTGAGTATGAACAACAAACACAAAAGTGTAGCAAGTAGTGAAAACAATTGCACAAATTGTCTTGTGCAACAAAACAGTCCATGATTCACAACTACATTCACAAACTACACACAAAATGAGAGAAAAATATACAAAGTGCAACAGAAAAAAAATAGTGCAAATGATTTTTACAAACTATATAAGAATTAGTTACATAATATAACAACCAAATGGATTGAGCTTCTGGCTGTAGGCAGAGTCGGAATCAATTTTACGGGACGCGAAAACCCAAATTCCAGTGCTTTATCCAATATGTACTGCTGTTTCATCTGTTTTTGGTTTGTTATTTCAAAGTACTCTTTCGTGTCCGGGCACAGGGGTGGGGCTACGCATCAACAATCTTTCCTGTTTGGCTCAGAGGAACGAAATGCATTGGTTTCATCTGATGAATCCATGCTGATCAAAATGTGATGGCGTAATCACGCTCACCGTGGAGCCCCTGAAGACCCACAGACGTGATATCTCAGAAGAGAGGAGAATGCTGCTTTACGAGACTTTTTAAAGGAGTCATCGGATGCAAAACTCGCTTTTACATGTTGTTTGAACATAAATGTGTGTTGGCAGTGTATGTATACAATCACCCTATAATGATAAAAATCCACCCATTGGTTTTTTTTTTTTAATCTTTGCAAGTAATATCCCCTTTATCAAATCAAGCCATTCTCAGCATCTTGTCTGTGTGACGTCACACAGACCAAGGCCGCTCCCACAATAGTTAAATGACATGGCCGTCTTACTTTAGACCCGCCCTGAGTGAGCTGAGAACAGTATGACCGCCATTTTTTTTTACTTTGTTTTTGAAGAAAATTCGCCCGGCAATCTACATGAATGCGTCTATGTTCAAATTATTCGTGATCCATCTTCACCTACGGCAAAAGTGAGTGTAAGGGTTTATTTTATGCATCTTTGCAAATTGCCTTTCTTAATAATGTGCTAGTTAGCAAGTTTCTTGGCTAAACGCAGCTAAAGTAAATAGTACTGCTTGTCACCCCACAGAAGAGAGGGGCAGGGTGAGAAGAGCTCATTAGCATTTAAAGGCAAATGCACCAAACACAGAGAGCAGGAATACTAGACTGCTGTCACTTTAAGAGCTGCCCGGATCCAATATACTGTTATATTACATTATAACTTGTATTAAAATTTAATAATATAATATAATATAATATAATATAATATAATATAATATAATATAATATAATATAATTCAGTAGTCGTAGTAGTGGTAGCAGTAATATTATTATTATTATTATTATTATTATTATTAATAATTTTTATAATATATTAAAAAATTCATTGGATTCTTTGTATTAGTACTAATATTATTTGGTAATATAATATAATATAATATAATATAATAATTCAGTAGTTGTAGTAGTGGTAGCATTAATAATAATAATAATAATAATAATAATAATAATAATAATAATAGTTATTGTTAATATTGTTAATTGTTAAATAAAAACAATGATAATAAAAGTGTATTTTATATAATAATCATCATAATCATCTCACCATCATACATTTAAAATAATTTAATCTGATAATAATAATAATAATAATAATAATAATAACAACAACAACAACAACAACATAATCCCCATGATATATTAATAAATAAATAATAAATGCTAGAGTATTTCTAGTATTAATATTATTCAGTATAATATAATTATTCAGTAGTCACAGTAGTAGTAGTAGTAGTAATAATAATAATAATAATAATAATAATAATAATAATAATATTAATAAAACAATGATAATAACTGTATTTTATATAATAATCATCATCTTATCATCATCATATTGTTTAAAAATTATTCAACTGGATAATAATAATAATAATAATAAATATGTTATTATTTAAATGTATACTAATTAATATTAATTAATAATATTCAGTAATATACTACAGTATTTCCGTAATAGTAGTAGTAAAAATTGTAATAATATTTATTATTATTAAAATAGAAAAAGAGAGAGAGCTCATGAGCGTGTAACCCTAATAGAGATGATAGTCCAAAATCTCTGGCGGTTAACTGTGCCTACCGGTATCACCCACCCCTACATAGTCAAGAACAGTAAACAGGCAAAAATAATATAAGGCCATACACATTGCATGTGTCTCCAAAGTATCAGACACTAGCAAAACATATAATAATATAAAATAAAATAATCCAGTTTGAGCTCCCCAGACTATGTTAACCTAACCAGCAAAACCATAACCCATTGATTTGAAAGACTAACAATGATCTTAATTTATAAGCAATAATCGAAAAAGAAAATTAATTTCTTCTCAGTCACTTCCCATGAGGACGAATCTACCCTTCTGTTCTTAGGAAAACAACAATTCACACTGAAAGACTGATAACAGACAGAGATCTCATCTAAAATTTAAGTGGAAAACTGCATCACACAAAGGTGTTAACCCCACTTTATTTGTAGGGTTTCTCCTTCAGTCTCATAAATCAATCCTTTGGGATTTGCGGGAAGGAGAATGAGGTGAATTTGAACACAGCAATACACTCCCGTGGCCCTCCTGACCTGTGTGTGGACCCCAGACGCAGCTAATACCTCCACAGCACACAGAAGAAATATGCCTCCCTGCTGACCGTTGAATTATGGGGGCTGTAACCCTCCGTTTTGCCTTTGGACATGGAGGTGTGTACGTGTGCATGAGTGAGGCCACATAAGCATCAGTCTTCTGCGTTTTTTATTACCCCACGTCTTCTTGCTGTCACCGCACTGCTGATACTAAGACATCTGGCTGGATTCACTGTGATACACACTCACACACACACACACCACAAACACACACAAGTTGATTTACATCACACAATCCATCTATCCGTAGCCCTTCATTGCGTGATGGTGTTCAAACCTCCACAACTTCATCCCTTGGTCAATACTGTGCGCATACCAAATCGTAAGTCACAAACGGTAGTATTATAACCCGGTTAAAGGGACTGGGTTGAGAAATGGCAAAGTGTAGAGAGGGGGAGGGATCCGTGCTTTTCACCAAATGGTAGCCAGCGCTAATTGAGAGGAGTAGAGAGTGCTGGTGCACTAATGAAATGGCCTTATGTGACGGCAGAGGGTGGCACTAGAATAAAATATCTCTTGATGGGAGGAGATGAAGCCTTTCTTCAATCTGTTAATGTGTGACAATCTCTGTGGGTCCTGCATATCAAGCAGGAATGGAGCTTTGTATTATTGATGTGTCACCATTCAGGTGAATAAATCTTTTAAGATCAAGACAAAATTATTATTATTTTGTGAATGCATGCAACATTCGTTCTCAGCTTTTTTTTTTTTTTTTTTTTTAATGTCAGAACCCAAAAGAATAACAAATACGTTCATCATACATAAACAAAAATGTTGTAGATATAACTGAAGTGCATAATAATGATAATAATAACAATATAACAAAACACAATTTTTATGGTTGTTTTTATTATTATAAATAATAATAATAATAATAATAATAAGTATTATTATTATTATTATTATTATTACTACTACTACTACTATCATAAATAGTGATAACATTTATTGCCATTATAAATAGAAAGTAAATAACAACAACAATAATAATACTGCTACTGCTATTAACGATTATTATATGATAAATATTAATAATACATACAAATTAATTATTCATAAATATATCATGATGATGATAAAAACAAACTACAATGTATTATTATTATTATTATTATTACTATAAATATATATAAAAATATAAAACGTATTACTACTACTGCTACTGCTATTGAATAATTATTTACTAAATAATATTAATACTACTAATACAAACAATTAAATTAATTATTTATTAACATATGATGATAACAAAATACACTATTGTTGTTGTTTTATTATTATAAATAATTACAATAATTACAATACTTATTATTACTACTACTTTTTACTACTAATTTATTACACTATCATTACTACTACTATTACTGAACAATTTATATTATATATTATATGATATTATATGATATTATATTATATTTTATTATATTGTTGAATGATATGAATACTTATAACACAAAGAATGCAATTAATTTATTAATATATGATTATGATGATTATAACAAAATACACAATTATTGTTGTTTTATAATTAGTACAACAATATTTATTACTACTAACAACATTTATTACTACTACCTTTACTACTACTACTACTGAATATTTCTATTATTATATTATATTATATCATATTTTGTTATATTATTGAATTTTATTAATACTAGCAATACTAATAATTTGAGAGAGGTTAAAAAGCCCCCAAAGTAGCACAATGACCATATCCCATCTAAAATGTATATTTTACAGTCACCCCGTGCAGACTGATCATAAACAAACCTAAAAGGCTTCCTACCAGTTGCCAACATAAAACTTAACATCTTGCACAGGAGAGATGCTGCTCATCAGATAATGCACTCATACCTGATCTTGTAAGATGTCCCCCCTACACAGAGTGCTTGTGATCACGAAATTGAAAGTGAAAGTGAATAGCCGCTCATTCAAAATACACCTCATATGACAGCAGCTCCCTGATGTGCGAAAATATATTCAATATTAGAATGACTGCGTAAGCAGGCAGCAATGGCCTGAAATTCAGCTGGAGTGGGATCAAGAAAACGGTCCCGCACAGGGCTTTAATACAAAAATGCACACAATGAATGGTGACTGTAGAAAACAAAAGCCGAATTACGGACATTTTGGGCTATTTAGAAATCCTGGGTGGATTTTTTTAGGTCTAAAAAGAGGGTAAAAAGAGAGCAAAAACAGGACGTATGGTCACCCTAACTAACGTAAATAAAGCAAGCTAGTATGCATAGGGCACGAACTTGGCGAAATAACACATTAGTGGACCGTTAGAAATAATAGGGAATTTTTTTCCAAAAAACTTCTTGCACAAAATAAATAAGCACTTTCAAGGACTTGTGTTACAAAGCGAGGGAGACGGGAAGCGGTCAGATCCAAACGCGAAGCTTTATTAAACAAAGACAGGCAGGGTCGAACATTGGCTATATTCGGGCAAGACACAACAGAAATCCGTAAGACAGGCGAGGGTTGATCAGCGGCGTACGTAATTCAAGGGATGAGGCAAATGGGTAATCCAAAAAGACAGGCTAGAGTTCATTCAAGGGGCGAACAGAGTCCAAAAACGAAAAGGCAAAGAGTTAAATCCACAACAGGTGAAAAGTCCAGGGCAGGCTGAAGGCAGACAAGATAATATAACAAGGCGAGGATACAAGACTAGAATGACCGGATACAGGAACAACACTTAACTTAGAAACTAACAAGAGGCTCCGTAAAGCAGCTAATACTAGATGAGTGATAAACACAGTGCAATAATTTATGTTGTTACTATAAATTATCATTTTACAATGCTAAGTATAATATAAAATGATATAATATTATTGATAGTAATTCACCACAGAATACATTAATAAGTTTACATGTACAAAGTTAAATAAATGTCAATATTTTTTAAATCTCATGGAAACACTAGTCATTTTGTATCTCATCCTTAACCAGACTGTATACATTACAGTGGACAGTAGTGAAGTATTTTACTCTGCTGTATAAGTACTTTTCAAGTGTCTGTACTTTACTTTACAACATTACAAATAATATTGTACTTTTTACTGCACTACATTTCATAATAAATATAACTTAATACTTAATTACATTAGAAATCTATTACTTTCTTACTTTTACTCAAGTTAAAGTAATTCAAATATTTACTGGAGCACATGAATTTACTACATTACATACAAGTACTAACGGTAAAGCAAACAACAACTTCTATTTATGAAATGTAGTGCAGTAAAAAGTATGACATTATGCTTTGGAATGTAGTGAAGTAAAGTTTTCCAAAAAAAAAACACTCTGATAAACTACTCCACCTCTGATACATTAGTCCTTGACATTTTGTTCTTGCACTGATAGACAGTGTTGACGCACACCATGCATTTAATCCTCAAATATATAATTTTGTTATTTCATATAGTTTTAACAGGAGCTGCAGGCAAATGACGTCGTGATCAGTTCATCACATTTTATTCATATTCTTTCTTTGAAATAAACCCTTTCCTTAGTCTGCAGCGATAAAGCAGGTTCAAAAGCACCTCGATTTGCTTCGGCTGAGATGATTACATCTACCTGTTTTTGAATGCATGATGTTTTAGTCTCCGTGCTAATTCCAGTGCTCAAGTGCTGCGATTTCATCGGGTCCAGATGATAAAAGTCTAAAATGCATGTACGGCTCAGTATAAAGAGCCACTCTAAAGCCTCTTCTGTCTAAATCGAAATTCATCCAATCTTATATTCAGCGTAATGCTATTTACATGATTCCCTAAAGAATTTAACTGAAGGGATTGGGTTCATAGATCACTCCTGGCTTCAATGTAAGATACTACTGATCACTATTCATAACTTTCTGTAGCTCAGGTGAAAGACTTTCATCATGACCATAAAATAAGTTCACTCTAAAGAGAGAGAAAATACATTCTGTGTATTAATTCTGTGAAACACAAAGCGATGTTTTATGGTCTATGCCAGTCATTCTATTCTCTACCTATGACTGTTTCCCATAATCCTCTGTTTCAGTGTTATCAAAATGAACACTGAATGAACAATGAACACTGAATGAGTCTTCTGAAAGAAACCCACACAAAGGCATTGAATTGCACTGCATGTAACAAGTGACAGTGAACTCCTTCTAACACTCTATTGGTCGTTCTTTAATGACAAACAAAAAACACGCCAGTGACACCAGTACAAGTTTATACATTTGCTGATTTTGCACAGAACTTCAAAACATTAATCTCAATAGCTACAAATTTCAAAAGCAATTGCATGTTATATATTTATATATTTAATTCAGTCAGTTAACATTTCATCAACAGCAAATACCAGACAATTCCAGAATGCAGTTAATGGGATCCTCAAGAGAAAAGCTGAAAACGTTATCAAGGTCAAGTATGAAGCAAAACCAGTCAATGTTTTGTTACTAAGCTTATGAATCTCAGCTAATTAATGTAATTCTTGTTTTCTATTGCTCTGGTCCTGCATTTAAAAGTTATTCTTGCTTTGGAAAGAATCTCAAAAACAGCCTAATGTCTCTCTCAAGGACAACATTTAACATTTAAGTCTTTCTCAGATCTGCTAACCTGGCAACCTTGCGGCAGTTACATCAGCTGTCAGGCATTGCAGACATTTAAGTGACAAAAGTCGAGTCAGTGTCAACTATTTGCTGATGACGTGATTAATGAACAAATAAGTCTGAACCTTCAGCTAAGACTTCAACACTGTGAGTGCTTCTCAACATCCCTCCTCGTTTCCTCGCTCCAACATCCTCCATCCGACGACCCGGGAAAACGATCGACCTCAGCCATCTTGTAGGACATCTCAGTTCTCTAAATGCACCTTGAGAAGGCGAGGATCGAGGAGTGAGGAGGCTTCCTGAGGAGTCATGAGCGAGGATACACAGGGGTATCCTAGGTGGAAGTCTTTTTCGGCGAAAAAACTGACACACATATAAATTCTCCTCCCCCTTCACATCTGTCGTAATAATTTCGATTTATATTTTACCTTTGCAGTTTAAATAAACCATACATCATATATTTTAACAGGGCATCTTGCTTTATTAATATTTATTAGGAAATCCTTAAATAACGAACTTTAACAACATAAGGGCAGATCCCTTTAGCGCAGGTGATGACGCTTTGAAGTGACGCTTGAGTGGTCAAGAATATTCCCATGTTCATCCTTTGATTCCTCCATCCTTATTTTCTTTCCTTGCATCCTTCCCTCATATCCTAAGAGGGTGGAGCTAAGACGTGCGGAAAGGAAACGAGGACGCACAAATAAGAAATGAGAAGCACCCCTTGTTTTTACACATGGCATATGACAGCACTGGCCACATTGCTATTGTTCCTATAACAGCTCATTTTTATCAGTTCTTTTGTCTTTGGGTCGTTTATTTCTCACAGATTTCTGCTCGTTCTAAAGTTTGCATCTATATGAATGCATTAGTAAGAGAGCGATTGCATGTGTGAATGAATTTTTCCTGGCAGCATCTCACTATTAGAAGTGAAGCTGTGGGGTTTAGTCACTAAGAAATATATGCTAGAACTTTTCTGCTTTTGAGCTATTTTCTAGGAAAAAAAAAATATAATGTTATAATATAGCAGCGTAGATTGCAACGTACGTCTTCAGGATAGATGTAGGGTGTGTTCACACTTCGTTTGGTTCATTTGGTCTGGACCAACAAGGAAAATTATACATTTGGTCCTGGTCCACTTAGTGTTCACACTGCCATTGATAGCGCACCAGGGTTTGGATGGCAGCGTTCACACTTACTCAAATGAACCGCACTAACAGAGCAATCGAACCAGAGTTTGTTTTAACTGAACCAAACATGACAAGCAGGGCTGTTTCTAGCCAATTTGACACCCTAGGTGAAATCCCTAATGGAGCACATATTGGACCAATTTCACAATGATTTCACATGATTTCTCGACTGGCACAAATACAGCTTAAACAAAATACTGATTTTGTGCATTTTATTTACTGTACCAATATTTTAAATTGGTCTTTGAACTAAGCTTTAATGCATGGAGAAAAAAAAGTGCTGACAGAGACTGATGATCTAATATTGTTGAGTGCTACAAATGCAAACTTTGCATTCAACAGTCAGGCAGCATTTTACAGTGCTCTGATCTAATGGCATACAAGAATTGTCAGATTGTCAGTACTCTAGCCCAATGATATTGGGGGATCCAGTAGGGACGGCAGTCATTTTTTACGGTGACTGTGCCATTCTTTATCACAACCCTGCTAAAATGTACAGCCAGTATGTGCACTCATTGGCACACCCTCTCCAGCTGGTGGCGCCCTAGGCAACCGCCTAGCCCGCCTATGCCTAGAAATGGTATTGATGACAAGTGTATACACATTCTTAGGGTGTGTTCACACTTGCTGTTCGGGTTCGTTTGGTTTATTTGGTCCGGAAAATGACACACAAGCGGCGTATCAAAAACAATAAGCAGTGGGCAAACATAGAGCAACCAGGAGGTAAAGTGCCTTTTATGAGCTCTTTGTGATTTTACAGGTGGTAAAAAAAAATAAAATCATATGTGCACACAACAATGAGCGTGCTTAGTCCAGCAGGCAGCATTAGGTGTATTCAACTCAAAGCGACTTTAAGTCGAACACACCTTTTCCTTTTGTTTGAAGGGTTCAGTGAGTTCAATCACGAAATATATGTCATTCAACCTGACCAATCAGGGTGTGAATGTATCACTATGCCTTTAGGTTCGGTATCTTTAGGTTTGCTGTCAAAAATGTCAGTGTGAACACTAGGTGGACCAGGACCAAATGTATCATTTTTCTTTGTGATCTGCACCAAATAAACCAAACGAACCGAACTACAAGTGTGAACACACCCTTAGACTTGAAAAACACACTGAGTGAATGACTAGATTCAAATACGAATCATTTTACTCTTGTAAACCAATCTTTTTTAAAAAAAAATAAATTAGGCATACAATCGCTCCTCTTACAGGGGCTTTGATGTTGCAGAAGATCAGATATTAATAATAATATTTAATAAAATGCATAAAACAGAAATTTGCTGCTTGTGACAGCATGCTTTTGCAAAAATATCTTCAAAAAAAATGAAAGAAAGGAACTATTTCTCATGCATTGTGGTACTCTGTTGACCGTGTGTCGAAGACTGACACAGAAGAGAAGACATTGTTTCTTTGCGCACAAAAAGTATTCTCATAGCTTCATAAAATTAAGGTTGAATGAGAGACGTCACATGGACTATTTTAATGATGTTCTTACTACCTTTCTGAGCCTTGAATGTGGTAGTTGCATAGCTGTCTATGCAGGGTCAAGAAAGCTCTTGGATTTCATCAAAAATATCTTAATTTGTATTCCGAAGGTCTTACTGTGCGTTCACACCGCCGCCGGCGAGAGCGTCAAAATGGCCGGAAGTCATTCATTTTCAATGTGAGCCGGCGGCGAGAAGCGGCGAGAAGCGGGAGAAGCGGCGCGGCACGTTTTGGACGGTGTGGGCGTCGGGGAGAGTTGAAGTCAGGTCAACTTTATGGTAATGAGCTATGACGCGGCTCGGCGGCAACCAATCGGAATGTAGAAGTTCACCGCTTGAGAGGTTTCCAGAGAACGCAGTCCTGTAAACTTGGTTCCGGCCACATTAGTTCCCAACGCTTGTTTTTCAGCGGGAATGCAATTCATTTGCTCAAAACAACACTGATTTGACCAATTGCAACCAAGATGGTTTGCAATGTAGGCTGCACACAAATTCATGTTAATGTTAATTAAAGACCAAGGCTAGTAAATGTCTCCTATTATTTTGAAATTACACTAGCACTTAACCATGAACACAAAAGCCACACCACACAAATGGCTTTTAATTGGTTTATTTCGTTAGCAAACATGTAACTACAATTAAATTACATTTCTTATTTTCACGTTTAAAATATTTAATGAGGTTAACTTACACCCTACTTGTGGTCAGTCTGCACAAGATCGGCATGCTTGTTTGCTTTGCGGCCGCTTTAAATACAAGACCAAGCGTTCGATCGTCAGAGCGTCAAAGAATCTTTGCACAGCGTTGTTGGCAGCGCGCCCAGAGCGAATTTTGACGCTCTCGCCGGCGGCGGTGTGAACGCACAGTTACGGGTTTAGAACAGCAATAATTAATGACAGAGTTTTCATTTTTGGGTGAAATATCCCTTTAAAATGGTTATATTAACAGTAACCATTTTTCAGTCAGCTCACAAAATAATAATTAGTGATTAATAATAATAACAAATGATAATGATAATAATAATAATAACAACATTATAATATATTATTGTTATTAAGGAGGAGGAGGATCTAGAGAAAAAATAAAAGAGCTGCCAGACTACAAAGCAGGTGTTGATAACAGGTGGAGATTTCCTCTCACACCTCAGAGAAAGGATCAGAACAGAATAAGTGGGGCATGAACAGAACTAAAAAAACATGATAAAGTTGCTGAAAAGCTTTGGAAAGTTCCAGCAGCTCAACTGGGCAGGAGGGGGAGGATAACAGTGCAATCACAATGCTGTGGACGTGTAGACCTGCAGCCAATCAGCAGGCAGTCAGCACCTTTATTCATCCCATACGGAAATGTAATATATGTGCTTATATGAAATACCCATATATTGAATACATGTTTTATATATGCCATATCCATATATGATTCCTATTAGAAAATGGAACAATTTCATATATTGACATATAAGTCTACCCCATACAAAAATATATGTTTATGTATGTATAATACATGTATTGCCATATATGAAATGTATATAATTATTAATATATGTGATATATATGCATGTTTTTATTATGTTATATACAAATTAGACATATATGCATGAAATATATGGTTTCATATATTTAATATTTTAATATGTAATCTTTGATCCTTAAATAGAGGTTGTAGACACATGTAAGACACTCTACAAAGTTGCAGTGCATTGCACATTTCACACCTTTAGCCTTAAATGTTAAATGGTACAGAAAGCTACACAAAGAAGCATCTTTATTTAAACAGAATTTATTTAAATAGAAAAAAAAGTTACTGACCTGCACAATCAAACAGGACAAAAAAGAAACAATTACATATATAACTGATCAAAACACTGAATAGGCATAAGAAACAGAACATCAATTATAGTGGTTCAGCTAAAGGTCTACAGGTTTGTATTCCCACAGCTTGGTTAGCTTTGGTTTATTGCCATCCCCAGTAGGCCCCAGGTGAAGAAATTTCTGGATTCCAGCATCTGGAAAAAAATAGTAAAAGTTAGGTTTTTATAAGATAATTACAATAAATTTTCTGAACCATATATGATTTCAGGAAAGGCACCACATTCAAAAGCAACTTTTTAGCTTTGGTAGTGAACCAAGTAGTAAACTTACTTTAGTAGTAAACTTGATTTTAGTCAACATGATATTAAAATATAGAACCTGCTTAAGTCTTGCAATCCAACATTGTATCAAAGTTTAATTTAGGTTTTTAGTTAGAACTGTGCCTATATCTTAAAGTGATTAACTACTATAAAATGACAAATATACTGAGTATTAAACATGGTTGGTAAAGTTAAAGATTATTTTAAAAATGCAGAATACTCATTATTTATGTAATAATTATAAATTGTAGTTGTAAAATATTCCCAGATTCCACAAGGACATGGCAGAACAACGACAGAGCACAGCCTGCATGCCCATTCAAATAATATGTCTCTATACATGAACAACTAAACTATAGTAACCCAAATGCTCAATGACAGAGTTCATAGCTAAGGTTACAATTTAATTTGCTATTTAGCATTAATGAAATAAAGTGTTTACATTCATAATACCTAATATGTGCATCGAGAATGTGGCCTGGAGAAAAGAAATAGAGGGGTGGAACTATGACATGGGTTTTTGAATGACAATTTTGATTAAATCCCCTAAAATAAACTTTAATAATCTATAGTGCTTAAAGTCATGTTAAAAATAAATGTTTACGGCCACATGAAGCTGTTAGAAAGCAGAAAGATTGAGGATTTTCTAGAAGCAAGGATAAAATAATATTTTGTGTACCCACCCTAACAAAATGATAGCTGAAATGTGGTACTTCATTCACTAAAATAAGTTTAATCTAACCATATCCAAAAACTCACTCACTCTACTGTTATTTAATAGATTAAATGCACTAGAATTGTATTAAATAGTACATGGAGACACATTTTTAACTAAAATATTTTGTTGATTTGATTTGTTTACATGTATACTGTAGATGCTAGTTTTGGTTTCAATAAAATATTTAACCTTTTCTGTGTAGATGCTCCATCATTCACATCACTGTCATCCACATCTGCAGGTTCGGCCTCCCTTTCTATTTTCTGAGAATTTCGGGACTCATTACCTTGTCATGGGACACAAAAAAGAATAGCACAATTATCAGCAACAATATGAACAAAATTTACTACGATAGATTAACCTTATGTTTAAAACCCCACAATCACATCCTTTAGTGTAACTTACTGTACCTTTATGCAACATGCACATGCATGTGCTTATGCACCACTCTAGGCATGAGTCACTGACATGTCAATGCAGTTGGTGCAATATAACCAAGTACTGTAATTTACTATATGAATTCAAGGTGCTTGTATTTAAATAATTCCATTTCGTGCATTTTGTATAGTTCTAGTTACTACATCTCAGAGATAAACATTATAATTTTCATTAAATAATTATTTAATTTTAATAATTTCCAAATGTGGCATTGTTTATCCAGTGAAAACAATGAGCTCACAGTATCTCCATACAGATTAACCGGTTACCCAAAAGCTAACATTAACTTTAACGCGAACACATTGCAAAACACATCAATGCAGCTGTAATCATAACATCATATATACAACAATGACAGGGAATATTTAAAACATTAGCTGATCTATATAGAGACAGAGGCTCTTGTAGACCAAAACAATCATATAACACTTAAAGCGTGGAGTAAATTAGCGTAAATTACCTGCACCGCTGCCACATCCAAGGGCGTTTCATCCTTTCACTCAGTGATGTCGGTCTGTCTTCGTGCCCGTCTATAAAATCATTGTCGTTTATTATGTGAAGGAATAAAACATCTTACCGCAGATGACTGTTTGTTTAGCCGCAGCCATTGCTCAGACTCTGCCGTTAGCGCGGGTGTGTTTAAATTTAGGCGCATGCGCAAAAGCGCTATCGTGACGTTCACACACAATCGCTCATGTATTTTAATGAAATGCGTTTTAGTTCATTGATGATGAGAGCACATATGGACAAACAGTTACATGAAGTGTCCCCTCAATAACTCTATAATACAAGTAACTTTTAGTACATTGGCATTTTTGAACAGGTTATATATTCATCTTTACTTTTTTCCCCAGAAAACTAAATTGAAACAAAATAAAGTTAAGCAATGAATTGTGTTATATGATTTACAATAAGCAGTATCTTTTAGGCATATATGGTTAATAAACTTGCATAAATTCAATATATACATTGGTAACAAATGGTCAAAACATAGAGTACCATATATAATTTTGATATATATTGTTAACATATATGGTCATATCATATAATACAATATACCATTTTAATATATATTGTAAACATATATGGTCATAACATACAATACCATATAAAAGTTAAACATATATATACTTTCAATATATGTTTATATACAAATTGTACTATGGGAAATTCATATATGTTATAAACATATATCTACATATATCCAGAAGATGGATATATGTGATAATAATATATTGCCCTATATTTAACATATATGAGAGTAGCACTTCTGATATAGGTACATATATGTCATATATTACATTTCCGTATGGGATCCCTCCTTTTCTCTCGGATTCATGCTGTCCTTTTATTATAGGACGCAGATATCAAGTACCCGCTGGCTATTGGCCCTTCTTCACACGCTGAGCTCGATTTTGGAATGGAGAAATTGCTGCTTTATCCTGACATGGGAATACAAAGCCTTCTTCAGTCTCAATCGATAAGGTTCCGGCTCTGATAGAGAATAGGGCACTGGATCCTCCCCTTGGTAATAGAGTTTACATCTAGTGCTTTTCCCAAGCAGAAACTGCTGTGATGCCTTTACCAAAACACAGTGGTTTGATAAAGTTTATCAAAACAGGTATCACAGCAGAACTATCAAAACAACCTGTTTTAAAGAAATAGTTCACTCAAAAATGAAAATTCTGTCATGTGTCTTGATACTCTCATGAACGCACATCGAAGATTGGTGTGGATGAGAAGAAAAAAGTATTCTCGTAACTTCAGAAAATTACGGTTGAAGAACTGATACCGCATGGACTATTTTAATAATGTCCTCACTACCTTTCTGGGCCTTGAACGTGATAGTTGCATTGCTGTCTGTGCAGGTTCAGAAAGCTCTTTGATTTCATCCAAAAATATCTTATTTTGTGTTCCAAAGATGAATGAAGGTCTTACGGGTTTGGAACGACATGAGGGTGAGTAATGAATGACAGAACTTTCTTTTTTGGGTGAACTATCCCTTAAAGCATGAAAACAAACCCGGAAAAAAACATGAAGATTTGGAGAGGAAAACAAGAGATTCTTAGTGCAATTATGGTATTTTGTGTAAACTGACAAATAAGGATTACACTGCCTTGCGAGGTATTCATACCTCTTCATTTTTTTCTTTTACGTTTTATGTTGCAGCAATATGTTAAACTTACTTTTTTTCCCACATCAGTCTACACTCCACACATCATAATGACAAAGCACAAAACAGGTTTGTAACAGCTTTGCACATTTATTAGAAATAAAAAACTGAAATGATCCAACTTCATAAGTATTCATACCCTTCTCTGGGACAGTTGAAATTTAGCACTAATACCACTTGTAGACATTACTACACTTCAAGTGAAGTTAAACCGTAGCAAATTCATTTGAATGAGCCTGATTTGTAAAGGAACACACCTCTCAGAAACTAACAGCTAAAATTACATATCAGAGCAAAAACCATGCCCTGAGGTCAAAATAACTGCCTGTAGAGCTGTAAACAGGCTTGTGTCAAGGCACAGATCTGAGGAAGAGTTCAAAAAATAATTCTGTTGCCTTGAAAGTTCACAGAAGCTTTAGCCTCCATTATATATAATGGAAGACACTTGGAACTAGGACTCTTCATAGAGTTGGCCTCCTGGCCAAACTGAGCAATTGATAGAGAAGGGCTTGGTTAGACTCCTGACCAAGAAGCTGGTGGTCACTTTAGTTGAGCTCCATGATCATATATGCAGATGGAAGAAACTTACAGACGGACAAACATCACTGCAACACTGCACCAACCGGACTTTATGGCGGTATGACCAAACTCAATCCTCTCCTCAGTGAAGACACATGAAAACCCCACTTAGAATTTGCAAAAAAGCACTTAAAGGAACTTCGGACTGTGAGAAATAAGATTCTCTGGTCTGATGAACCTCAGTTCCAAGCATCATGTTTGAAGGAAACCAAGCACTGCTCATCACCTGCAGATTATTATCCCAAAAGTGAGGTGTGTTGGTAGCAGCCCTAATGATGTGGAAAGCCCAATGCACCAAAATATTGAGTTAGCCTCAATGAAAACCCAGTCCAGAGCATTCAGAACCTCAGACTGGGCAGAAGGACAATGTCCCTAAGCACACAGCAAGAATCCAATCAAATATTTCTGGAGGACATGAAAATATCTGCCAGCCCCCATCTAAGCTGAAAGAACTTGAGACGTGAAGAGGCAGATAATTGCCAAATTCAAAGTTTGTTGCATCATACCAACGCCCCCCATACCAACTAAGTACTGAGTTAAGGGTATGAATACTTATGAAATATACTTATTTCAATGTTTTATTTTTAATTTAATTTGCAAAGTTGTCACAAATCTGTTGTTTGCTTTGTCATTATGGAGTATGGAGTGTAAACTGATGTGGGGAAAAAAGTAATTGGAAGCGGATTGTAATTCACGTTTAGGCTGCAACATAAAACGTGAAAAAAAAAATGAAGGGGTATGAAAACTTTCGCAAGGCACTGTATTTGTAGTATTTTTAAGTGGAACATTTGCTCAGTAGAAAAAAGGTGGATACAGTGCAACCAGTGTGAGTATGAGGACATCTGTTTGTCCAATAATTACCAACAGGGTGAGCTGTTCTTGACAGTAGTTTCCAGATATTAATCTCAATGTTTTAGCAAAATCATTACTCAGCTACTAAGCAAACATGAGTGCTGTAGATGTACTCTGCCCTGTATATGAGCAGATAAAAAATGCCAGCCTGCCATCAAGGTCTTCAAAGCGAGACTACAGTGTACACACATACACAGGCTGTGCCAGCTAAGGGCTATTCCCACTCACTTCAAACAGAAACTTTAATAACAAGCACCCAATGAATCACTTCTCTTTTATTATTCATTTCTGTGTGTGTGTGTGTGTGTGTGTGTCTGTGCTGCAGTGCGGAGGCTGTGTCTGCAGCAGTCCCTATAGCTCTCTCCATCATACCCCATCAAATCCTGCAACATACGGCACCACTGTACATGATAGCACGCAACATGCAGTGGGATTTTCTGGAAATTTGATTTATTTAGAGGGGCTGGATGACATAAATCTCATTCCAGGAATCCGTTGGGGCACAATGCAGGAAAACTGTAATCTAGCGGATATGTAGTTTCTGTTCAAACAATCTTATTTGTGGGGACTTTTGGATTTACATCACCTGTACAAAGGGAGTGCAGACGGTGATATTAGAGCAAGGATCATATACTGTGTCACGTAATTGGCTGTTTGCACAACGAGTGGTCTCGGTCAGTGAGTTATTAAGTGATTCAGAAACAGTAATTGAATAAAGCAGTGTTCACAGTCCTCTAAATCTGATGATTAGAACTTAAAGAGGGGTAATTAAAAAAATAAAAAATAAATGAATAAATAAATAAATGAGGCAGGTTTTAATTTTATAAACTTAAAGGTCTACAATACATGACAAGGCAATATAGATGTTTGCTTTCGCTTGAAATTATGCTAGAAATATAGTACAGCATATTTCTGACAATTCTACTACTACTACTATATCAACCTGATCTCATGATAAAAACGTACCTGTGGGAACTTTTTCGCAAGACATGAAATAAGTACCGCCATTTATGTTTAATGAGATATTCAATGTGAGATGTCCACTGAGTGGTGCAAAAAGTGTGTTTGATTTTTTTCCCCAGGAACAGGTGAACGTACATATGGTTTTGTACGTGTCACAGCAATTCTGACTTGAAATGTCAGGTGAGAGGCGCTATAACTCTACTGCTCTGTGATGTTTTAAAATAACGTACCATCTGCACTACACATAAACCTACCCGACAGTAAGAACAAAAGTGAATGTGACATAAAAACAATTGCAAACATGACGTTTTAGCTTGTTTTTCAGTCTTTCATCTTCCTGATCTTTCATGTTTCATGTTGTAAACAAATTACTATAAGGAAGAAGGGACTTATCTAGCGAAACGATTGGTTATTTTCATAAAAATATTACAATTTATATACCTTTTAATGTCAAACGCTCATCTTGTCTTGCTGTCCCTGAACTCTGTCTACTCTGGCTGAAGACAGTTAGGGTATGTCAAAAAACTATTTTCTCCCTCAACTTCAAAATCGTCCTATAATGCTGTTTTACCTTTTTTGTTAAGGGTGTTTGATGATCTTTGCAGTGTTAATTTTGACAGGCATTTTTGATTTAGTCTTAGTCTTCACCTCAAGACGAAAATGCTTAATAGTTGTAGTCACATTTTAGTCATTTGATTCTTTCATAGTTTTAGTCTAGTTTTAGTCAACGAAAAGTCATTACATTTTTGTCAACTTTTAGTTGTTACTTTTAGTCATTACTTTTAGCCAAAATGTAGTTACCAACATTTATTTTGGTAGCTATTTTATAGTCTTCAAACATAGTCATTAATTATTCTCTCTTTATACCAAATCAGTTCAGCTTATGAGAAATTTGAATCAAGGATCGAATTTGGAAAAAACTGCATAAATTTCTGGGTAGAGATAAAAATTAAATTATTATTATTTTTTTTTAGATACAGTAGGTTTACTTAACATGTATACATTTTTGAAAATGTAACTTGCTTCTTTGCATGTTCAGTTGCAAAGACTGGGTCAGAACTACTGCAGTGATGTAGGATGATTTTGAAATGATTTTTTAAGTTGAGGGACAAAATACGATTGGAGTTTTTCAACATACCCTAACTGTCTTGAGTCAGAATACACAGAGTTCAGGAAGAGCAAGACAAGACGAGCGTTTGACATTAAAAAGTATATAAATTGTATTATTTTTATGAAAAAACAAAACAAAAATAAAAATGATTGTTTCGCTAGATAAGACCCTTCTTCCTCGGCTGGGATCGTTTGAAGCTGCATTTAAACTGCATTTTTGAAAGTTCAAACTCGGGGCATCATAGCAGTCCATTATATGGAGAAAAATCCTAAAATGTTTTCCTCAAAAAACACTATTTCTTTACAACTGAAGAAAGAAAGACATGAACATCTTGGATGACAATGGGGTGAGTACATTATATGTAAATTGTTGTTCTGAAAGTGGACTTCTTTAAATTATGTTCTCCAAATTTCAGTACTGTTTGTTTATGGGCAGATTTTGGAGTCAGTCACGGCATCTTTCAACTACAAGTGAAGTGCAAGGCCGCAGTCTGAAGTTCGCAGTTAACCCAGCGAATAGCAGCCCTTCACCGGCTCAGATTTCGGCAACATACCAGCATTAACGCTATTTCAGTAAAAAGCGATTACAGAGAACGGCTAAAATTAAAATGCTACTTTTAAATGTTAATTTTTTTTATGTCTAAAATGCTTGTTAAACAAGTTTAAATGTATATCGTAAACTATGCTGTATTCACCCAAATAAACAACAATTTGTTTTGTATTTGTCCATGTGTTCTTGCTTAATAATAAATGTTTGTATTTTGATTATTGCTGTTGCCTCTAGTAATTCTGTGTGTGTTTTTTATAAATTCCAGTCCATTTTAAGCCAGCAATATAATAATTTTTAAACAATAGTTGACTGAAATAAAATAACACAGCATGTTTGGTAAAAATATTTAACCCAACCAGCTGGGGCAAAATAACCCAGCATGTGTTCTGTCCACTATTTACCCAGTGCTGGGTTGCTAAATAAGTTGGGTTATTTTTAACCCAGCCATTTTAAAGTGTAGCAAGCTTCTTACATATTTACTATTGTATAGTAAAATGTATTTAGAAACTGAATTTAGGTCTAAAAATTATGTAAGGATGACATTGAAATTATCTGGTGAATTACTGTTTTCTCTTTTCTCTTGATAAAAGTTATACTGAGCAGTTGAAAAATGGGAAAAATTATTGATCTGCAGTGTTGTCTTTCATAAAGAAAACACTTATGATACTTAAACACTGTTTCTGGAGTCTCTTAATAGATTTGAAGACAAAAAAACAAGTGAATCGGTGTATGTGAGTGTTTAATGACTCATAGCACACAAAAAGACACTTGTCTCCACCTAGATTTCAGTCAATAGGGTCAAACAAAATCCTTGGCATTAGACCATACTTACAGTTGTTTCTGCTGAGGAAAAAAACTGGAAAAAGTGAAAGCACTAAAAACACACACACACACACACACACACACATACACACACACTACTTTTTAAATAAGGACAGAAAAAAAAGGAGGAAAAAAAAGCCCTGTGGTTCAGTAGCTGCACTTGCTCTCTTTTGTTTAAATATTTCAGTGACACGTCCAGCCTTAATGTCAAACACAGAGCTCCTCTGCGGAGGGCTGTTGGAGTCGTTCCTGAAAAATGTCTGCTGCGCTGCTCTAGTCACAGAGCAGCTCTTAAAAGCACACCTTTACAAGCCTCCTAAATGGAAGCTCTTGGGACCCACACATGGCCAGGCCTCATTTGTCTTGCTGAAAACCTGTGTGTTAGGCCCAAAAGAGAGTAAAGTGGGATTAATTTCCATCCCATCCCAGTCCGATTCAATCAGCTCTCATTGACTGGCTACTTCCCCTCGCAGACGGCACAGATGAGATCCGGACACTGCTTAATGTCACTGCCTGTTGTGCAATTGTGCTAATGAAAACGATAGCTGCCTGCAGATGACAGGAAGCAGCTTTGAGCGGGGAGGGGCCTGTTGTACCAGAGACTCTAGGGAGACTTAAATCTAATATAGATAGATAGCAGGAGCAGTGACACAAGGGTTGTCAGGGCCTGCAGTCCCCACAATGTAAAAAAAAAAAAAAAAAAAAAGATTAAAAATAGTAAATGATGTTTATCTAAAAATGTAACAATATCGTTTGGTCAGTATAAAAACTATAGAAGTCTATGGAAAGTCCCCACAATTCACAAAAACAAATGTGTGGGAGTGTGTACAAATATATATCTACATCTATCATCATTTCATAGTTTGCTTTCTTGTATTTAGGGTTTTGCATCACAAGTTCATCACAGAGCAAACTGTGTCTTAGTGAGTGAGAATGTGTTTAGAGTTTTGAAAAAAGAGTGCATGAGATCTCTGCCTAAACTTGTTTAAGGTTTTCCAGGAACAGTGATTTATTTGACAAATTGGTTTAGGCTGTTGAGAATTTGGTTTAGAGAATGAGGTTTAGTGTTTTAGCAAATGTGAAAAACTGTAATAAGTAACAAACTGTGAGGTTAATGACTTAAATCACAATTATTTTAGTTATTAATAGCTATGGTTTTGCTTCTCATTACATTTAAACATTTAGGTACTATTTTGTATTTATTGTTTTATTTTATTTTTTATAAATTGAATAATAAAGACTTTCTAACTTAATTTTTTTTTAAAATAATATTTAAGAACATTAAACATTAAAGTATTACACTTAATGTAATTTAATAATTAATGTAACTTTTTAAAAAAATATATATAAAGTTACACTGTAACAGAAGTAGAAACATTGCTTATGTACGGACATACATCCAAGTGAATCAAATTATGATAAATAAGAAAAGGTGTAAGTGGACTAAATGATTGGAGAAGTCCAGGATATGTTATCACAGAAGAGTATGATGCCTCACCAAATAAAAAGAAAGAAAGAATTGAATTTGAAACAGAATTTTATTTCACAATCATCTTTAAAAATAATTTACCGAATCAAACAGCTATCCAAACATACACCCAAAATTTTACAAGGCAAAAATTAAATCATTGTCATAAATCATACAAAGAGCTCCATTACAGCACCAAATCTTCTCAAAGGTAAACAAATCATTCATTTTTTAATAAAATTTATAATCAATTAATACTCGATTTCACCAAAGTTAAAAAAAGAAATCTCAGTAATGTCTTGACAAGGTTTTTGTTCAATTTTGTTCCTTCTACTTACATATATTACCATTTTTGCCTGACCAGTTATAAAATTCAGCAACTGACAGATATTTCTTTCTTTGACTGTAAACGCCAAAATAAAAATCCTCTCAGAAAAAGATTAATTAAAACCATGAAAAAAAGGAAAGAGAAAGAAAGAAACAAACAAACAAAGAAACAAAGAAAGAAAGGAAAAGAAAGAAAAGAAAGAAAGAAAGAAAGAAAAAGAAAGAAAAAAAAGAAAGAAAAAGAAAGAAAGATAGAAAGAAAAAGAAAGAAAGAAATAGGAGAAAGAAAAGAAAGAAAAAAAGAAAGAAAGAAAAAGAAAGAGAAAGAAGGAAAGAAAGAAGGAAAGAAATAAAGATAGAAAGAAAGAAAGAAAAGAAAGAAAGAAAAAAAAAAGAAAAAAGAAAGAAAGAAACAACAAAAGAAAGAAACAGCGAAAGAAAAAAGAAAGAAAGAAAAAAAAAGAAAGAAAGAAAGAAACAACAAAAGAAAAAAGAAAGAAACAACGAAAGAAAAACAAAGAAACAAAGAAAGAAAGAAAGAAAAAGAAAGAAAGAAAGAAAGAAAAGAGAGAGAAAAAGAGAAAGAGAAAGAGAAAGAGAAAGAAGGAAGGAAAGAAATAAATAAAGAAAAAGAAAAAAGAAAGAAAGAAAGAAAAGAAAGAAAGAAAGAAAGAAAGAGAAAGAAGGAAAGAAAGAAAAGAGAGAGAAAAAGAGAAAGAGAAAGAAGGAAAAAGAAATAAATAAAGAAAAAGAAAAAAGAAAGAAAGAAAGAAAGAAAGAAAGAAAGAAAGAAAGAAAGAAAGAAACAAAAAAGAAACAACGAAAGAAAGAAAGAATTCTTTCCCCACAAAGAAAGAATATTTGTGGGTATTTGCCATCAAAAACCCTGCATGAGTACACGTAGTGATTCTGAATTGACTGCCCTGCAAAAGAATGAAGCACCAGGGGTGTCGTGGCACAGATGTGTAAAAGCTCACATTTTCAACACAAAAACACACACAGAGTGGAGGATGAGATGTGAGTTGAGTCGTATGTCACACTAATGCCACTTGCAGACTTATTAAGCTCTTCACCATGGTGACGATGAGTCATTCACCAGCTCCAGACCCTTGCCATTGTCACTGTCAGACAGCTTCCAAGAGAAAACAAATAAATTAATAAATATATTCAATGTTTTAAAACCACATCTAACGCTCCTACATTAAGTCCACGTCCAGTTCTTCTCAGTCTCGACAGCATCCAAGTCTACATGACATTCATTTGCCTATTTCTTTTGTCACATTACTTTTTTCCACTCTTTTCACTTGGTCCATATGTTGGTACTTTATTTTTACTTAATGTTTCAACAGGACATCAGATAAGTGTTTATTGACTGCCCAGATGTCCAAATGTTAGCAATAACGGTCAATACCAGTGAATGTTTTCCAAGGCTTGTAGTTATTTTCATCACATGTGAGTGTGGCTGACAGGCTATTTTCACAAGCCGCATGATGCATTGTCAATGTTGATATAACTCACATGTCATGCATTTTACCTCCACACACACAGTAATGACTGCCTTTCACTCGGCACGGCGTGCCTATATGTCATCTGCACATATCTCTACTGCAAGACTGTGAGGATTTATAGCATCATATCATGGCATTCAAGTCATTACCCAGCATTCATCACACATACATTGTTCACATGGTCCATACCCATAATTACCTCTCAAGCTCAGCTGAGAGAGGCTTTCATGCATGTTCGCTAACTGCAAACTGCACATAACTGTTTGTATCGCTCTTTATCATATTAAAGACAGTGTTGAGAAAACTTTACCAAAACATATCTACTATTGATTTTTTTATTGATTTTGTTCAGCAAGAAGACTAATGGAAGACTAATAGAATAGATTTCTATTTCAGTTAAATGCTGTTCATAACTGTTTTCAACTTTGATAATACAAAATGTTTCTTGAGCAGCAAATCAACATGTTAGAATGATTTCTGAGGGGTCATGACACTAAAGTAATGATGCTGAAAATTCAGCTTTGCCATCCCAGAAATAAATTACACTTTAAAACATATTCAAATAGAAAACAGTTCTTTTAAATTTTAATAATATTTCAAAATATTTCTGTTTTGACTGTATTTTTTGTAGGGCTATCAAATGGATTACTCACGATTAATTATATCCAAAATATTTTTTTATTTTTTTATTTTATTTTATTTTTTTACATGATATATTCTGTACTGTGTATGTTTATATGTACAGTGCTGCTTGAAAGTTTGTAAACCCTTTATAATTTTCTATATTTCTGCATAAATATGACCCAAAACATCTTCAGATTTTCACTCAAGTACTGAAAGTAGACAAAAAGAGCCCTCTTGAACAAATGAGAGGAAAAAATACTTTCTTTGTCATTTATTTATTCAGGAACATGATCCAATATTACATATCTGTGAGTTGCAAAAGTATGTGAATCGCTAGGATAAGCTGTTAAAGGGACAGTTCACCCAAAAATGAAAATTCTGTCATTAATTACTCACCCTTACATCATTTCAAACTCGTATGAACTATGGACCGCAAATTAAGATATTTTTGATGAAATCTGCATCGTGATACACTTCATAATAGGGCTAAGGTGACGAGGATGAGAAGAATTGTTGAATAAAGTCATTATTTTTGTTTCTTTGTTTTATTCTTGTTTTTGAGAAAGTATTCTCGTAGCACCCTAAAATTATTGTTGAACTACTGATGTTACGTGGACCAGTTTAACAATGTCCTTACTACCTTTCTGTGCCCTAAACCATGGTAGGACCCTTTCTGTCTATGTAGGGTCAGAAAGCTCTCAGAGTTCAACAAAAATATCTTAATTTGTGATCTGAAGATGAACGAAGGTCTTACGGGTTTGGAACAACATGACAATAAGTAATCAATGACAGAATTTTCATTTTTGGATGAACCATCTCTTTAATTTGAAGGTGAAATTAAAGTCTATCTGTTCAAAGGTGTTTTTAATCAATGGGATGACTATCAGGTGTCAGTGCCTGCCAGGGATCTATCGAAGTCTAATCATGTTTGTGGAAATTAATCATGGCATGAACAAAGGAGATCTCTGAGAACTTTGTCAGGATTGAAAATGTTACAAAGCCATCTCTAAAGAGTTTGGACTCCACAAATCCAGTCAGATAGATTGTGTACAAATGGAGGAAATTCAAGACCATTGTTACCCTCCCCAGGAGTGGTCTACCAACAAAGATCACTCTTAAAAGCAGGAAATGTAACAGTTTGCAAGGTTGCAAAGGACCCCAGGGTAACTTCTAAGCAACTAAAGACCTCTCGCATTGGCTAATGTTAATACGTCCACCATCTGGAGAACACTGAACAACCATGGTGTGCCTGGCAAAACTGCAAGAAGAAAGCCAGTGCTCTCCAAAAAGAACATTGCTGCCTGTCTGCAGTTTGCTAAAGATCATGTGGACAAGCCAGAGGGCTATTGGAGAAATGTTTTGTGGACAGACGAGACAAAAATAGAACTTTTTGGTTTAAATGAGAAGCGCTATGTTTGGAGAAAAGAACACACTTCATACCAGCATAAAAACCGTATCCCATCTGTTAAACATGGTGGTGGTAGTATCATGGTTTGAGCCTGTTTGTTGCATCTGGGCCAGGGCGGCTTGCCATCAACTGATGAAACTAAAGCAATAAAGGAATTAAAGCAATAAACCCCAAGAGTGCCTAAAACCCCCTTAGCGGTTCTAAATTCACTGTAAACCACGTCTTCAAAGTGCTTATTTCTTTTATAAAATGTTTTTTCTATATACGTAGTAGGGTTTCACAAAATAAAACGGAGCAAACAAAGTGTAATGATATTAATAAAAACATTATTCTTCTGCCAAACAATATATTTCCTCAGAAACCGTTGTGGTTGCCGAACAACACACAAACGTAAACAAAGGTGTATGCTTGTAGAGTAATTTACAGCAGCTTTGAACGTGGCTCAACGAATCAGAATTAGGACTAGGGTTGGGTGATGTCTACCAAATTGTCACTGGATGACATATACAGTGAAACAGCATGATGGACGATGACGTCAGCGGGGTGCAAGAAGCGGGTGGTATTCACAAACGCACTAAAAAAGAATAATGCGTTCTAATCAGTGTTGCCAAGCCTACAGTTTTCCCACAGAATTGGGCCACTTTAGCACTGTTGCCACAGGTTGTTTTTTTAATATCCGCGGGTTGCGACCCTAATAGCGTAATATTTAGCCCCTAGAATGAATTTTACTCCCCGAAATGCGAGTACCAATTGGGTGGATTTTGTTGTGAAAACCTGGCAACCACGGTTCTAATAAAATAACGAACGCGAGTGACATGGTTAGTTGCTTGCTAGCCTTTTACATTGCAGTACACACAATTTCACAATGCCGCCTCAACATCATGATGTCTATCAGCCATCGGCGACTGACGATAGCATTGTCTATCGACCCAACCCTCTAAGGACCAGAACTATCCATTTTATAATCTGAATTATACCAGCAAATTCTAAAGGAAAATGTCAGAACATTTGTCCATGGACTGAACAAAGAACAAAGTTAATGTTTTGGAATCGCCAAGTCAAAGTCCAGACCTTAATCTAACTAAAATGCTGTTGAAGGACCTGAAGCAAGCAGTTTATAGGAACTATATACAAAGTACATATTTTTGTCTCATTTGCTCGATTGGGTTCTGTTTGTCTTTTTTTCAGGACTTGAGTGAAAATCTGAAGATGTTTTGGGTCATATTTATGTATAAATATAGAAAATTCTAACGGGTTCACAAACTTTCAAGCAGCACTTACAGCCTTGTGGTTAGCACGTCAACACATTGCGCTGCGGGCAACCCAAGTTTGAATCCTGGCTCATGGACCTTTCCCGATCCCACCCCCTTCTCTCTCTCCCACTTCGCTTCCTGTTCATCTACACTGTTCTATCCAAATAAAGGCATAAAAACACCAAAAATAAATCTTAAAAAAAAAACAAAAACATATATTGTATATAGTATATGTAGATATATATTTTTATTTATATAATGTAAATCATATTTAAATATGAATATATATACATGTAAATATTTCTTAAACATATACATGTATGTGTTTATATAGATATATAAATATTTTCAGTACACACATATATCACGTAAACAAAAACTTTTATTTTGGATGCGATTAGTCGATTTCACAGCCCTAATTTTTTTTATTAAATGCAGCCTTGGTGAACATAAATTGTTTTAAAAACATTAAAAAAAAAATAATGGTAGTGAACATGACAAGCTGCTTTTTAATTAATTTAATTACTTGAATCAGAGTGTGTACAGTTTTAATACACTTTAGGTAAAAATGCCTATATGTACAGTACAGAATTGCTCAGAAGCAAGTGTTGAACTTAAAAGACCTTCTTTATCATTGGGATACAATAAGATTCTTTTACAGGTTTGGTTTCAATTGATTGAAGGTAAACATTACTTCATCCAGTGCTCATGTTCTCTGAGCTAAAGTGTTCAGTTACTGTTTTATGGACTGACAAACTGCTTTAAATGATTTAATGTGTGAGTGATCTGTCCGAGTGATTCAGACTGAATCACAAACCAATTTTGCCAAGTCATTTGACCAATTTATTGAAAAAAGAAAAAAAGAAAAACCCCAACAGCGATTCATTCGCAAAAGAGATATTGCTAGTTCTGATTCTAAATGGTGCATGGATTTAAAAATAAATAAATAAACAGTTTCAAATCATTAGCCAACTGAGCAATGTTGCCAAACTAATAGCTTTGCTCCTTGTAGCGACACAACTGCCCACCACTGATATGCTGTATTTCCCGCAGCCTCCATTTCTGACACACTCAGAAGCACAGCCATAATCTCCTCTGTAACAGCAGGTGATAAGCTAAGCCATTGGGGTAAGAAAGGATATGATCTCAACTACTTCCCTGGATGCTTTTCTTACCCAATAAGACTCTGAGCCAATCTATTCAATTCCTTGTTAAGAGTTTGAACCTGAGCAATATTCCCTGCTGGGTTTACGAGAAAAACACATCTGAACATGCAGGAGACCAACACGGATCCCGAATGGATCTCAGACTGAGGTGTAACTTCACACTATTGAATTTTAAGAGGCCATATTTATGCAGGTATGCTAATTAGAGATGCACAAGCTGTTTCCATCTAATGAAAATTAATTTACCCCTGCCAGAAAAAAGATATCATCCACTTTGGCATGGATATAAGGATCCCAGACAAAGGAAAAAGCAATTTATTCATGCCTGACATATCTGTCCACATCTGCAGAGGTCAAGCAAATAAAATTGCAAATTGATTCCCTCTCTATAATTGGGAAGCACTGTGTGTGGAGGAGAACCAGATGCATGATCTCTGAAGACTGCCAGTTTCAATAAGTGTCAAGGAGGACTTTCTTGCATCCACGTCAGCAGAAGACACTTCTGGTTCCTGAAAAAGCCTCTTCAGATGGTCACTGACAAAAATATGAATCTGCACATACACTTAAAGGAACAAGGAAGAGAAGAACTGTAGAAGTCGAGTGCTATTAAGAAGATGAGAGCATTTAGCCAATATGAGCTAACATCGGATTAATGTGTCCAAATCAACTTGCTGGGTCACGTTAATCCAACATATGTTCTGTTCAATATGTACCCAGCACTGGGTTGCCAATTGGGTTATTTTTAATCTAGAAATTTTACAATGCAAAGATGGAAAAACCTAAAAAACCTAAAATTAGCCTGATTCAGACAGTAATTGTTTCTTATGGGGACGTGATTTTCAGCATTTACAGGGGTTAGTCTGTGAATTTATTGCCATCCAAATCCAGAATGTCGTTGTTTTTCTCCCACCACCTGCATAAAAATCCCCTACCAAATTATGTTTTTTTTTCTTTTTTTGACAAAGGTCATGTGGTAATTTTATGGCCATCTGAATCCACATCTCTGAGTTTACAAGAAAAAAATAAATAAATTCAATGTTTAAACCCTAAATCCTGTTTGAGCACTTGCATGCATATGTACTTTTGAAAAAATGACTGAAATGCTGGAAAGTATTTACAACACTGTTGAAAAATCCAGCATATGCTGGTTAGTTATGTTTTGAAACATGGCTGCTGGTTTGAGCTGGTTTAAGCTTGTCCTTAGCTGGTCATGAGCTGGTTTAAAGGAGAAATTCACTTCCACAACAAACATTTACAGATAATTTACTCACCCCCTTCCCCATCCAAGATGTTCATGTCTTTCTTTCTTCAGTCGATAAAAATTTACGTTTCTTGAGGAAAACATTTCAGGATTTCTCTCCATATAGTGGACTTCAGTGGTGGCCTCAAGTTTGAACTTCCAAAATGCAGTTTAAATGCATCTTCAAAGGGCTCTAAACGATCCCAGCCGAGGAAGAAGGGCCTTATCTGGCAAAACGATCGGTCATTTTCGAAACAAACTGACAGTTTATATACTTTTTAACCTCAAATGCTCATCTTGTCTCGTCTCTGCGATGCACATGCGTAGTCTGTAATCTGGGTCAATACAGTTAGGTATATGTTGAAAAACTGTCTTGGTTTCTTCTTCAACGTCAAAATTACTGTTTTTTTGTAAGAGGCGTTTGATTTTCTTTGCATGTTCACTTTGTAAACACTGGGTCAGTACTTCTTCAGCGATTTAGGGCGATTTTGAATCACGCAGTGTAAATAGCTTCACTTATAATGCGAGTGTTTTTTAAAATGCAGTGCATTTTATCATGCATCAGTGATGTTCTTTGATAATGTTAGGCTGCTTTTAGCCTTATGCTGGAGCTGGTTTCGGGCAATAAAACCAGGTATGTAAATAATTAAATACATTAGCACGATAATATCATGTATTGGCGATCTCACAGGCTGATGATGGGACCCAACACTACTGTAGCGTATTATTTACTCACCCTCCATGAATCCTAGTTGTATATGACTTCCTTCTTTCAGATGAATGCGATCAGAGTTATATTAAAATTTATCCTGCCACTCCCAAGCTTTAGAATGGCATAGACGGGTGTTTCTCCTCATCAGTCCAAAACAAGTCCAATAATATGCATCCATCCATAATAAAAAGTGCCTCACATGGCTCCGGGGGGGTTAATAAAGGCCTCCTGCAGTAAATTGATGCGTGTTTGTAAGAAAAATATCCATATTTAAAACTTAAGCATGTTCAAGTACACCCCAAAACAAAATCAAGACTTTGTAAAAGAGCATAATAGGACCCCTAACCCTAACCCTAACCCTAAACAGGGAAGAACAATATTTTAAAACTGCTGAACTGGGTTGAAATGGGTTATTGTTATGGCAGCTTCAGATATGCAATACAATTGTAAAATGTATTATATAGGCCTTACATACATTTTTAAAAAAGCAGCTTTATGTTTGCTTAATTACTGTAAATAAGAGGTTGCATTAACTTATTTCTGCTAATCTCCACATTTTTAATGACATCCATCATTTTGAGAAATAAAATGCAAGACAGGAAACCATTTCAACTATAGCATGTCTATTTTCCTTTTTTAAGCAAGAGATTTAAAGTCCCCATGAATCAAAAATGAAGTTTTTTGGCTTTTAGTATGATTATGTTAGCCTTAAGGTTATCTATAGGCTAGTGTGTTTCAAAACAGTGACAAATTTTGCATTTTAAAGAGAGATTTAAGACTTACAGCCTCTAACTTCTGCCAGTATAGATCAGTGATTTTGATGACATCACCCTGCACTTCAGCTTCTCATCAAATTTTCTGTCCAATCAAATGCTCTCTAGAATGCTGTGGCTTGTTCACAGAATCAGTATTTTCTTTGTAGTAAATGGCACATAGTGCACTCCACTAAATATGCATTCCGTTGGGGGTGAATGAAGTCTGATTTTGTTTTGTCACACAAACTAATGCAGGACACAGTCTGCTCTGGTCCAAAGACACGACAGCACGGAGCAGATCATATGCGCAAGTCGGCGCAGACCATAAAACATATCGGACCCATTTGAATTCTACACAGTACGGTATATTTTATAGTGATGTGGATGAGATTGTAGCTGTCACACGCTGTCAAATGCGGCTTTACTAAGCTCAGTGTCTCTAGCCGAGACTCAAGCTGAGATACAAACGAAACGCTACTGGCGATTTTAAAATAGGGGAAGGGTCTGCTTGATATGTCCCACCATGTCTTCCTGTTTCAGTTGAAATTACTGTACGTCAACACATAGAATAACACTGAAGTGTGTTTCAAAGCACTTCACTGGACCTTTAAATAATTAAATAACACTCTAAATATATTCTTTACATGTAGTAATGTTTCTATTTAAAACCACAGCATACTGAAGAACCGTTTTATCCTGAAATGGTTTGTGTTACAGTTTAGGGTTCATTATTCCTGCATTTTGACTTACTCTTACACAACATACTCTCAACAGGTAAATGATTTCATTCTTAATATAAAATAAAAATTTACTGCAAACTTAACTTTTAAATAAGTGGTTTCCAAACAAACATGTTCTTTTCTCCTCTTAGTTTTTTAATGTAGCCATCCAACTACTCAGACTGTCAAAACACTCTCAACAAGCAAATTATTTCTTTCCTAAAATGTCCATAGTTTTTAACTTTTAAATTGTAACTGGTTTCCTACCAATCATGCCTTCTTCTTTTTTTTTTAGTTTAAGAGAACATGTAAGTTAGTACAGTCCTGTTTGAATTTAGGGATACTACTCTCCTCTTCACCATTAAGTAATGAAAATACGTAATTTATGGTAATTTGTTTTATTATTATTTGGGTTTATGCATTAACATACCCAGTCACAGCTGCATGACTTTATATCACACTTGCATACTACTGTTGGCCTTCATAAACAATTGTTTTCACATGAACAAATAGAAGTAGACACATTATGACTCTAAACTCAATTGTGTATTTCAGACGCATCACATCCTACAACTTCTTCTGCAGAGAAAACTGCCACTCAGTCACACCAAAAAAAAAAAAAAACACGTAATGATGGACTTACAGGTATTATAGAGGATAATGAAAAATACAGTATTTCACTAGAACTTGGTCTCAGTTACAGTATTTAGTGTTTCTATTATAGTTTATATATTATATATTATATTTAGTGTTTTACTTCGTTACGTATTTATGTTCAATGTCAATTGTCTGATGTCCAGAGCAAACCAACAAGAAAAGCAGAATATTCACCATTCAGAATTAATAATTAAATTTCATACTTGACTGTAAAAAAAAAAAACTACTGTCCTATATACTATGCAAAAAACAGTACACCAAATGAGCAGCATGCCCGAATGCATATCGAAAAAAGTAGACAAAAAGTACCTGGATGAGCTACTAATTCTGCTGAGATTTGTAAGAGTGGCTCTGATGGACAATATACCTTGAGGCCACTGAAGAGGAGTTAAAAATGTCAGTGAAAAGACACAGCTGAGGCCTTGAGTCACATGGCAATGGCAACTTGACCAACATACTGGATTCGGTCACAAAGTACGTTCTTAATCAAATGTAGTAGTACCTTCTAAGTATGTGACTTCATCAAGCCAAAACTCAAGCAGGGTAAAGGAGAGGAAAAACAAGGATATTTAATCAAACTCTGCAAACCATCCACTAGCACATCATTAAACTGACCCCATAGCCAAACTATTTATGTTACACAGTTACTGTGGCTTATCCTTGAAGCAGATCACTGACAACAGAGACAGACACCCCTGAGTGATGACTGGAAAAGAGGTAAACGTCAGTGGTTTGAGTAAATGGAAATGTAGGAGTAAGCAACAAGACAAGAGTAGTCTCAGTGATACAATAAGAGAGAGGGGGTGAGAGATTAGGTGGATGATGGTGAAGAGGCGAGAGACGTGTTGCATGATTCACAAAACACGATAGCCAAGGGGATGATATGAAGTGGCCTATTTTCTTAAGTTAGCGTGAGCGTGCTTCACAGCACACAATGCTAGTTTAGTAAGACATTTACTGCTGGCCTGTATTTCAAACATAAACAAAGGAGAAAAAGCTATCTTGTATCAGTGTTAGGAAGGTTACTTTGGAAATGCAATACTGTAGCTTACAGACTACAAGTTACCCTAGTGCAGTGTAACTATTTCAATTAATTTAATATATTTGATTACTTTTTGATTACTTTTCCAAATGTAAATTTCTATTTTTTAACTTTTTCTTTTTTTTATGATTTTTACACAATTAATCCAGGCAGGATTAACCTTACAGTAGTACTCAACACTGATTACTGTCAGATTTTCAAAATGCTTAATGACTTGAATTAAGGTTACAATAACTTAATTTTAAAGACAAAATCAGACTTTACACTCTCTTTTTACTTTGAGATTAAATACAGATTGAAACTCATAAGATATAGTCTAATAGCCATAATGTTGTTTTTTAAATTAAATCTTTGTATAGCTATGACAGAAAATACTGGCATCTAACAATGATTTTGAAAAAAAAAAACTGTCAACTTAACAAATAAAGCATATATAAACCCAAATAGAAAATAAGTAATGCTGTGGTACTATTGTACAGTGATGGTATCAAATGAAAATACCATGGTACTATGGCATGCACTATGATTCTTGTGTTGTATGATAGATTAAGTATACAGTAAAACTAAATATTCTCATTCTATAAAGTGTTTATCAACCTTTTGGTTTCAAGGGCCCCCAGCTGTCCACAACAATATTCAAACGCCCCATGACTTTTTCAATTTCTCATGATTTACTAAATAAGGATTTGTAAGACTCTTTGTCTGTACCGTATGAAATATTTTAGAGCTTAGCATAACTAGAAAAAAGTATATTCATTATAAAAAAAAAATACCCATGGAGTTCAGAATTTATTATTTTACATGACTTTTCAAGGCGTAAAAAAATATATATATCACACTTTTAAAATGAGTCTGCTTTTTTTTTTGTCAAAGGAAACAGTTGTTGAGGGGGTGAATTAAAAATAAGAAACCACTTTGTAAACAGATTAACTAACTGGGTAAAGCTTGTTTTGTCTTATTTTAAAGGGGACATCGGATGACCATTTTCCACAAGTTGGTATGATTCTTTAGGGTCTTCATGAAATGTCCACAACATACTTTCATACTTTAAATTCCTCAGTAGTTGTGTAAAACAACACCATTTTTACTATGTGAAAAACAGCTCTGTTCACAGCAACCTGTTTTGGTAGATGTCTCTTTAAATGATAATGAGCTACTGCTCACCCCACCCCTCTCTTCCATTTTTTGTGCATTTGGTGGCACATTACCATCTAAAACAAAACTAATCCACTGTGCCCTCAATTGTTCTGATGTCAGGAGAAAATAAAGACTCTTATGTTTACCTTTATATCCAACTACAAAACAATTCTTACACTTCTTACAACAAGACCTTTTCTATGTACACAAAAGGCCTATTTCTCTCAAATATTGTTCACAAATCTGTCTAAATCTGTGTTAGTGAGCACTTCTCCTTTGCCGAGATAACCCATCCACCTCACAGGTCTGACATAGCAAGATGATGATTAGACAGCATTAGAGGTTGACCGATGTATCGGTTTTGCCGATATATCAGCAGTATACTTTTGCCCATTTGGTGATCAAATAAAGTCTTGTAGACCGCCGCTTGAGTTGAACGTGATGCGTCCAGTGTGTGTGATACCGGATAACTGCGAGTTCTTCTAGACGCGGCGTTGCACTTTTGCCCGTTGTGTGACTAACATATTTTATATTTTGAGTAGATAACCACAAATGTTCTAGAATAGAATTGTGAAAGTACACAATAGCCATATGTATGCAATTTCAATACTGTGGCCTTTGTGTAGATATTTAAAGATGGCCATCTTTAGCTTGATTGTTGATGTAATGGTAACACTTTACAATAGGAGTCCATTTGTAACATTAAGATTGATAAAAGCTGTAGAATAGCAGTATTGTTCCTTGTTAGAGTGTGTTAATTTCAGCATTTACTTATATATTTTAAAAATTTTAGTTGCTTTTGTTAACATTAGTGAACAGCGAACTAACTGTAATGATCAATATATATATTATTAATATTAATATTTGTATTCATTTACAAAGTATGGTTTATAACCCCACCGCCACCATGGGCCATTCGATCCACAACGTTGACATCAGCAAACCGCTTACCCACACAACGCCATACATGCTGTCTGCCATCTGCCCTGTACAGTGAAAACCAGGATTCATCCATGAAAAGAACACCTCTCCAAAGTGCCAGACCCCATCGAATGTGAGCATTTGCCCACTCAAGCCGGTTACGATGACGAACTGCAGTCAGGTTGAGACCCCGATGAGGACAACGAGCATGCAGATGAGCTTCCCTGAGATGGTTTCTGACAGTTTGTGCAGAAATTCTTTGGTCATGCAAACCGATTGTTGCAGCAGCTGTCTGGGTGGCTGGTCTCAGACGATCTTGGAGGGTGAAGATGCTGGATGTGGAGGTCCTCTGGTGTGGTTACACGTGGTCTGCGGTTGTGAGGCCAGTTGAATGTTCTGCCAAACTCTCTGAAACGGCTTTGGAGAAGGCTTATGGTAAAGAAATGAACATTCAACTCACGGGCAACAGCTCTGGTGGACATTCCTGCAGTCAGCATGCCAACTGCATGATTATGGTAATACGCAACAGTCTGTCAGCACTCATGGATGGGGCCCAAGTAGTTTGCATCATACTTTAAATCATTTTAAGTCATCTTGAAGCTTTGCTTCCCTTGGAAGTTTGCTGAGGCCCCTAGTTGAAAACCCCTGTTTTAGATAAATCTGTTTGGACAAAAATCTAGACACGCCCATAAATGCAAGATAAGTCATGGATATTTTAGGTCAGCAGTACATTACCTTTTTAATGCATGTTTTGGAAGGACATTAGCATCTAAACTAATATGCATATGCTACAGTATTTGATTCAGATTTCTAGGCATTTTTCAGGGAAAAGTTGAATCCTTTTGCGGGGTTGATCCCATGCTGAGAAAAACCCCAGTGGTAAATCAAGGTTAAACAGACACCATCACTGACGATGCATCTTTTTCTCATGCCGGTAATTTCCTTCCCCTCCACTGGGTCTCCACCTCTCTTCTAAACATTTAATACCAACTGGAGAGCGATATGATGGAGCCCACAATACTATCCATAAAGATTAACATTTCCCATTTTCAGACCAAGACCCTTCCATGTTTTATTCATGAAAAAGCTTGAGCTGTGTGGTCCAGAATTCTAGGAGATTTAGGTGGCGTACCAGTCGATTTGATCTGCCCTCCTACTCTTTTATTCATGAGCGTCTCTCTCTTCCTCAATGTTTGAGGAGGTAAATTAGCGGCCACTCTGGCTCTGGCGACTGTGACTCTGCCACATCGAGAGCTGAATGACACCAATTTGTCTTTGCAGTAGCAAACATAATCATTGAGGAGTAGACAGTGGCATACGTGCTCAAACATTCAACCTCAAACACAAAACACACACACATACAAATATGAACCATGAGCAGACATACGCAGGTGACTGCAAACACGAAGAACAAAACAATCTGGTAATGACATATGCTAATCAGCTGACAGAACACAGAGCTGTCCCGTCATCTGATCAGAGGATTACCATAACACTGACCACACACTGATCAAAAAATTTCCATAAAAGGTCAGTGGTAGTTCAAAGGTTTGACATGAACAATTGGGATGAACGATTTTATCCCTCTGGCAACTCTCAAGATTATGTGCATGAATGATTTGAAAGGCTCATGTCTAGCTTGTGTTGAAGATGCCACTGGTTTTCAACTGGGTTTGCTTCAAGGCCCGTGGCTTCACATGCTTCAAGTGGTAACTAAACACCACCGAGTAAAATTTTTTGATACAAAAATGTTCTTAAAGGCACAGCATGCAGTTTTCACTGCTAGAGGGTGTATATTCAAAACAAAGAAAGAAACAAAGGCATAGTTTTATGAAGCTGTTACTGAGTGTGGAATCATGGAGTTGTCATCTTCATCCCCACAGCTGATGCAATCTGACAGGACTAAAAGGGCAAAAATTATGTTCATGGATGAGCTAATGTATTAAAGATTTATTAACGTCACTAAAATATGAAGCAGGGTCTGGCTGAAAGCCGTGGAAGCAAAATGAGACCGCTGGAGTGATTGCTAATAAGTCTATTAAAAAGGGATGACATATTAAAAATCATATTACATATTAAACATATTAAAGCGTCTTTGATGTTTCCATGTTTTAAAAAAAAAAAAAAAGAAAACAAAATTGAGGGTGTATGACGTCAATGGCAGGCAACGCAATGACACGATCCAATAGACTAGCTAAATTCGTTATTTCTCCGGATTTAAACATTCTTGACAACATTTGGGATAAGTACAGTAGTCTACACAATATATAACACTGTTTTAGTAGTTTTTTGATATTTTAAAGTGGACCTATTATGCAAGTATCACTTTTCTAAGGTGTTTGAACACAGCTGTGCAGCCACAGTGTGTGAAAACAACCAACCTACAATTGCGCAATTACAAGATTTCGTGATTCCAGATTTCTCCTTCTGTGGATGCCATTGCAGGAAGAAATGCTGCCCATTTGTGACAATTATTAGCATAGATACAGCCCTGAGTCAGAAGCAGCAGTCCGCCATTACTGGAGATATACAATGTCAGCACCAAAGAGGCATTTCAAGTGTTGTGTTTTGGGATGCACCAATGAACATTGGAGTCTCCATAGACTCCCTCCATCTGAGCCAGTGAGGACACTGTAGTTAAATTTCATTTTCAAAGGAAATGTCCCAGAAAAAAAAATTGGTGAAGTACCCTGTATGTTTAGGGATAAATACCAACGCTTCGTTCACAAACGTCAGCTTCAGACAAAGTAAGTATCACCCATTATTCTTCCAAACTGTCTTTCTGAAAATGCTTCTTGGCACTCTGTAAGACTAATGTTGCTAAAGCTACCATTGTCTCTGCCTGTTTGCACTGATGCTGCCTTTGCGTGCTACTAGAATGATCGTAAATAGGAATGTGGTAGTTAAAAACTGCATATGAAAGCAATGTGAAGTCGACCACCTGAATTTGTCGAGCTTATTATTACAAGTGGGACTTATAAAGTCCCGTCTGTGTAATTCATAAACACACATTTATTATGCAAGGGTCAATATAACTGTAGGGTGCCTTTTGGTGTCCTGTACATAAGTAACTCATTTGCCATGATAACTTAACATAAAATGACTATGAAAGGTTGTGTTATATTAGGCTAAGTTTTTATATTCATAACAAAAGCAGTAGATTTTTTTTTTTTTTTTAAAGTTTTAAGATGCTTGTTATTTTGCTTATCCCATGCACTGCTCATTAAATTTGTAGAGAGTAGAATATAGTCAAATCAAAAAATTGTAACATTTCATTCTCCTATTAATATTTTGTTAAATAGGAGATTACTCAATTTGAGTGCATTAACGTGCATTAACCATTTGGTAATAAAACATTTTTTTGTTTGTTTTTTTTTTTAAAGAAAAAAGAAGAGTTTGTCCATGTCCCTTGAATGTTTGTCCATGTCCCTTAAATGTTTTCACTGGAAAATCCAATTATAATTGTATTGAAAAGTACAAAGTACAAAGTACAAAGTACAAAAAAAAAAAAAAAAAAAACATGAATGGATGGATCATTCTCAAAGATTGATAACATGGATGTAAAAAATAGATTTTCAGATTTCATGCTAACTTATATCATCAAATCAAATATTGAAATTATTTTCCATTCTTCATCAAAATGTTTTGATTTTCAATCAATCTCTTCAATCAAAATTATTTAATATTTTCGGAAACTAACAAATCACAATCCACAAAAAAAAAAAAAAAAATTGAAAGAAAGAAAAGAAATGGAAAGCTTTTTTATTATAATTTGATAAGCAGCACATTTATTAAGCTGCCACATTTGTACTTTATTATTATGTGATCATAATAGACCTGCAACCAATTTTTGGGTCCCAACCCACCAGTCGAGAATCATTGCCATACACGGATCAATAGTCTGGATTGTGAAAGGTGAGAGAGAGGTGAGACACATGTGCTGTCCTCATCTTTACTCCTGGAGGAAGAGAGATACTGTGAAAGGCAGGAGAGTGATTCAGAGTGTCTCTAGGGGGCCGATGGCTCCATTTAAGTTAAAATGTCACTCTGCAAAACAAGCTCCTGCCCCACATGACCCAAATACACCACTGTTAGTCAACAAACTGCTAATTTCACTCCAAACTGCTGCAGATTATTCACGTCTTTCTTTAATGTGCTTTAAATTAGTCCCATTTATTATTTATGTAGCTACTCGGTGCATTAAAAGTTAATTAATTCATTTCCTAATTATAAAACTTCTACCTCTAAACAAATGAATCATACTTCTAAAGAAAAAAAGCAAGTTTAAATTAAATAAGTTAAATTCAATTAAATTTAAATATTAAAATAAATTAAACTACTGCACATAAATGTGTTTAGAAATGGTTTGGTAAATAAGAACTTACGCAATCAGAAATAAGAGTCAGAATCTGTTTTTAATAGCAAATAACAAACCTTGACATCATTTATTTAATTTCCTCTTTTAAGTAATCTGTGAATCAGGTGAACAGTCATGAAAGTAACCGAGTTACACTGTGGAATTAAAGCGAATATGATTAAACAGGAATTAAAACACGGTACTAGGGTAAAATAGGTCCAAAACACATGTAATCTTAAGGTACTAATATGTACCATTAGGATACCACCTAGTTGACAGCGTTGTACCTTTTTTTCAGAGAGCATTTGAGGGCAAATGTCCAACCAGCAGAGGCCTTAAGTGAGAGAATTCCTGCTGGCAGGATAAATGCATTAAGATAGCATACTTAGGCTTCATTACAAATACGCAACAGGACTCTCCAAAGCATTAAAATTGCAGTATTTTGTGATGTCATTTAATGTTGCTCATTTTAAGCCATAATATGCAATAATATCTGAGTGAAAGAACAGAAAGCTTTCTGTTAAGGATCATTAAGCACATGCAATATGTGTTTCCTTGGTGCAGTGATACTGTAACGGAAGCTCTTACGCTCACCGATGTGTGACTGATAGATCTGCATATAAACATGATGCAGACCATAGGGAATGCTAAGCCGCTTTAGAGAGGAGATAAAAGGCATATAGTATGAAGGACTGGCTTGCTTAGAATATTTGATTGCACTTTAATGGCCTCATTATGAATTGATCTTTATTCAAGTTGTTTGAATTAAGATTTGAGATCAAAGATTGCAAATAAGATTACACTGTGTGCTCTGCACCCGCACAGGCTGAAAAAAAAAAAAAAACCCTGCTGTTTCACTACCTGATATGGCTACAGAACAAAACTGCCAGTAGAACTAGAGAAGTAAAGACCCTAGTCAAACAATCCTGAAGCTGTATGTACAGAACTTACATCGTAATTGTGATGCATCTTCTAAGAATCAAGATGAAAAAAAAAGACATTTCCAAGAAAAATCATGCAAAATGAAAACGGTTCTTGGAAGTAATTCCAGGCTATCATTTTGATGACACATTGGCTTTGGGATCTCAGAATGACCAGCACAAGATGTTTCGGTAACACTTTCTATAAAGCCCACGTTTATAATATATTATAAGGGTATTCTTAATGAATATATAATGGCATTATAAAAAAACCTTATAATCTTATGAATATTCATAAGAAAAGTTTTAATGTATTATAATATTTACTTATTTGTAGTTATAGTTTAAGAGTATGATGTTTATAACACAATTAACAGGTTGCATTCACTTAAGTTACAATGGATTATATTTCTCACAGTTATAATGTATTATAAGTCTCATATCTTGCCATCTTTCATATGCTACTTTACTTAAAGGGGTCACCGGATGCCCATTTTCACAAGTTGATATGATTCTTTAGGATCTGAATGAAAAAGTCTATAATACACTTTGGTTAAAAATTCTCAATGGTAGGTGTAAAACAACACACTTTTTACCTAAATAAGCTCTGCAAAAATCAACCCATTCTGAGGCATTGTTCCTTTAAATGTAAATTAGCTCTGCTCGCCCCGCCCCTCTCTTCTCTCTGTGGAGTGACAAACTGCTCTGAGAGATTGTTTACTTTAGCTGCATTTAGCACGTTTAGCCACCAAACTTGATAACTAGCACGTTATTAGGAAAGGTGATTGCAGAGATTCAAAAAAAAAGCCTAATACTCATTTCTGCTGTAGGTGAAGCTGGATCACGAATGACTGCACGAACATAGACATATTTATGTAGATCGGGAGGCGCATTCTGCTCTTGCATCGAAACAATGGAGGTCAGACTGTTACAGCTGATCTGAGGTAAGACGCTCATGTCAATCAACTATTGTGGGAGCGGCCTCTGACGGTGTGATGCCAACAACATGTAAAAGTGAAGTTTGCATCCGATGACCCCTTTAAAGCAATCAGTGACCACTTATAAATAAAGTTATAATAATATTTTTTTTTTCCTCAAACAGCCATAAGATCAGATATTAGATCAGATGAATGTGTGATATGACACATTTGCCTTTAACTATTTTTACTGTAATATCAGTTTGATTATTTTGATGGTACTCTTTATTCACCTGTTGATTAGTAACTCTGCAACTACGTCAACTAGCAGTCACAGGAGTATGCAAACATACCAATAAGCACATATCACTGCAGTTTCCAAAAGAAATGAACACTAGAGATGGTAAAACAGCGAGCACTTGTAATCGTTTTCATACACAGTTATGATTACAGCTCCATAGGTTTAGCTTTTCTGTGTTCTGACAAAAAATACTTCCTATCAGATTATACTACCAACACTGTATTTTTAATACTGTAAGGGTCGGTTTATGGTTGGGGTAGGTGTACATGGAATTGGACTTAGAATGTGAAATTTTTGAGTATGAATCTGGTGGAAAAACATGACTCATGATGAAAGAGATGGAAGATGAGAAATCAAAAAACAAGCTAAAACGGCATGCATGCGATTGCATTTTTACATCACATTTGCTTTTGTTTATACTGTCGGGTAGGTTTAGGTGTTGTGCAGATGGTACTTTATTTTAATACGTCACAGATAATTAAAGTTATAGCACCACTCAACAGACATTTCAAGTCAGACCTGCAGTGACGTGTGTAAAAACCAACTTAACATTAAACGTGGTTGACACAGCTGCGTTATGCCGATTCTGACCCCTGCCAGATTATTACCCCCCTAGTACTGACAGGTTTAGGGTTAGGATTAGGGGTGGGTTAGGATTAGGCAATCAGGTAGCGATTTCAACAAGAGGGGGTAATAATTTGGCAGGGGTCGAAAATGGGCACAACACCGGAAACTAACAATAAATTACATTGTCTACCTATTAGTTGTGTTTTATTAACGTCTACCTACCTCAAACCTAAACCTACTCCTTACAATAATGCAAAAACAGTAATTATTGTACACTACATCTGTGTATACCATCTAGCTTTTACCATAAAACATACCATATATAGGGCTTTTTGCAGTGATAAAAAAGTGACATAAGTGAACAACAGCCTTTAAAATGTCTTGAATACGTATACAGTAGCAATGAGGCAATAATAATTAGTTCAAATATCAAGTATCTAAAGCAAGTAATCATATGATCAGGTTGGTCTATCGCCATTTCCTTTTTTTTTTTTTTCACTTTTATACTGTGACAAAACAAGCTTCCATAGAAATCCCCATTAGTATACTTTTATGACTAGTTTCCGTATGGAGATTATGATAAAATTTTCAGTAGGGTTTCAGTACGATTTTTTGAAAGCTGTTTGAGACAGTTCCTTCACACTCAAAAGTGTCTTTCATATGTTAGAAAGTTCTGAATGCCATGTCAATGCATCGAAGAAGAAATTCATCCGTGGGCTGGAGAAATGGGAGAAATGGGAAGTTACCTAACTGAAAACCACATCTTGCACCTCAAGTCTGTGACCGAAAGCATTAGCCTTTAGAGTCCCATCACTTAAATTTTACCGCAAGCCATCCCTGTTATTCCTCTCTCCCGGAGGTCGTTAAAGCTTGTCATAATCAAGGAGAAAGGCTCCGTGACCTTCTGCTTTGACATTTCTGTCACTTGGCAATTGTATAGCAAGAACACCTGAGGGGGAAAAGGCATGCAGAGGCTGGGTGAGACAGGGTCTTCGCTGGCAGTAATTTGACATTGGGCGATAAGTATAAAAACAGTACATCATCCAGAGAAGCTGGAGAAAAAGAAGGAGAAAAACAGATTGTTCCATCGCAGCTTTGATTACAGGAGGAAGTGATGGCTTTTACGCCTCTGCGTGGTTAGCTTCCCAAGTGGTCACTTAAAGGTCTGAGCTAAATGCATCAGAAAATTAGCCAGGCACACTAGACGAGTAATCTTGTCAAGTTTGGTAACCTCAATTAGATCTCAGAGACAGGAAAATAAAATAACCATCAATTAATGTGCTTGTGTGCAATGTTCTCATCTTTCAGCATGTTTCTTAAAGGGGTAGTTCACTCCAAAATAAAAATTACAAGGGTTTAGCCAGTCAGATTCTCTGCAAAAACTACGAACACTAGGAAGATATTTTAATTAAAAAAAGTAATCAAACCACTGACAGACACATTGTGTGATTTAATTGAACATGCCTGTTTAACAAATGACTACTGTGTTAATTAAACTCTTGACAATTATATGCACTTTAACAATACCACTGATTGATTTAATTTACCATCAAAAGAACATTTAAATGAGACTGTCTGAGTGCACTGATTTTGAGAGAGATGCTTTCTCAAACCATTTAAATTTTTTTGAAACCTGTATGATCGTCTTTTGTAGAACACAACTGGAGATATAATGTAAGCTAATGCTGTGCTGACCACAGCTGTCAAGACAGATTTCTGAGGCTAGATTGCCAGTGGATGAAAACTTAAACCTTACCTAACTTCATATATATTCATATACATAAAATATATATAGTGTTCACGATATATCAGAGGTTGCGTTAACCAATTTTTTTTATATATCAGTGACGAAAAAATCTGAAAGCTGTCCGTAATTCCCACCCCTGTCCAGTTGGTGGCAAATGTGCTCCAGTGTAACAGCAAAGCACAAGATTCAGAACAAAAACGAAACTGTCACAAATATTTCACTATGCATTTGATTACACACAGGGGAGTGCTCAGAAGCTACAACGTTCTATCAGGCCACATTAAAGAGTGCTGAAACGGTATTTATTGCTTGAATTTCCTAATGAAATGGACAGAATTTGAAATTTGAAACTTTGTTTCTTATCAAAAGTAACACAAAGCTTAGCCTATTGCGATTTATTGGACAGTGATGTGCACTATGTACTGTTCATTCATCAACTGAAAACAGCATAAACCAAAAGATCGATTGGGATTTATGAATCGATATTGGTTCATAATAATGACAATCTATTAAAATCGCTGTCACTCAGTGAGGGGTGTGGTGTTGAACATGAAAAGTTATGAGCAGTCTCATCTGCTCATTTGTTCTTTTCAAAATAAATGCATAAGCCTATATTGTCCTGTAGGTTCATAATTAAAAAGGGGTGTAACGATACATGTATTTGTACCGAAACGTCACAGTACGGGCATCTCGGTTCGATGCATGAGGCCTTACAATGAATACAGGCAATTCTCAGTCCAGAAGGGGGCGTCCGCAGTAATGCAACTCTGTTTGATAACTGCCGGCAGAAGAACAGCGAATGCCAGCAGTTGCGCACTTGAAAACAAAGCCCACTAGACAGTGACCATGTGCTAATTCTGAACGCGTCTCTCTCTGACAAAGGAGTATAACGTTACTTTAAAGCCTTGCGCACTCAACTGTCTGTGAAATGGAGCTTTGTGCTCTTGTATCCTACCTCTCTCATTCGGCACAAATCCAAATATTCCATAATATTTCCATATTTGCGATGTATCCAAATGCTAAACTATTATTTATTTTGTCAATTATAGACACAGTGAGGCGGGCGCGCTGATGTTTGGTTTACTGTGTTTTATTTTGATAAAGTAGCAACTGCGCTGTCAAGTTAGCAATGCTGAAAGCGTGGAACTGATATGTTTTGTGTTTGTGTGCGCCGGCGCGACCAATACTTAAAACAATACTTAATTAAATAATTTTGTTATTTCATTTAAATGTAATACTTGACTTACCCCAATGTCATCCAAGATGTGTTTTTTTTCTTCAGTCAAAAAGAAGGTTTTTGACTAGAATTAACATTCTAGGATTTTTCTCCATATAGTGGACTTCAATGGGAGCCAACAGGTTAAAGGTCAAACTGCAGTTTCAGTGCAGCAAAGGACTCTACATGATCCCAGCCAAGGAATAAGGGTCATAAAAATGTATATACTTTTTAACTACAAATGGTCATCTTGCACCAGCTCTATGATGCACATCCACAACTTCACTCATTACGTAATGACGGTGGAAAGGTCATGCATGGTTAGTTTTTCATCTGTGTACTCCAGTTCAAAAAGCTCCATCTCATTTTCTCCTCCAACTTCAAAATCATCTGATTTTGATCTGTTTTTTGTAAAGGGCATTTGACTTTCTTTGCACATTTAGGTTGTAAACGCTGGCCCTTTCCAGTGTGATTACGTAATGCGTGAGGTCCAGCTAATGCAAGACGAGCATTTGTGGTTAAAAAGTATATACACATTTAAAATTTTTTTTAGAAAATGGCTCATCATTTTGCTAGATAAGACCCTTATTCCTCGGCTGGGATCGTGAAGCTGCACTGAAACGGCAATTTGAAACTTTGGACCCTAAATAAAGGTGGCTTTAACCCACTGGGCACCAATGAAGTCCACTATATGGAGAAAAATCCTGGAATGTTTTCCTCACAAACCTTAATTTCTTTCTGAAAACAAAGACAAAAAAAAAGGCATAATATATCTGTGGTCAAAATCCTTTTTTTTTTTTAGAAAAGAGCAACATTGACATTGTGCTAAACTTCTCCTTTTGTGTTCCACATAAGAAAAAAAATATTATGGGTTTAGAAATAATTAGATGATGATTAAGTGATAACAGAATGTTCACTTTGAGTGAACAAATCCTTAAACTTCACTAATCTATTAGCAAATGTTGGCAAGGATAGACGGCTGCATGCAGCACATTGCACAGGATATGACTAGGTAATGAGCAACAGGGGAAATATGACTTCAGATGTGACATTTTGTGTTTGTGTGTGTGGCATGCATATTTAATTCTGTAATCCAAAGGACTCCTCATTAAAACTCAATACTCAGACAAAACAGGTAAAGAAAAAACAAAACAAGGAAATAGTGTGGTGTCTGTGCAGGGGAAATATTAGAGCTCTCATTGTTCCCTAACTCACAGCAGCCTGATGTAAAAGTGGTCATGTCATATCTTAGCGCACGATAAGTTAGCAGTCCAGCAGGAAATGCAGGGAAGCGTATTATCATGCTCTAATGCGTATAGCGTGTATTTGTGTGTGCATACAGCACGTGAGCGTAATGGTGCTCGCTGCGGCAAGGGTTTGATGTTGATGCCTGTGGGCGTTTGAAATGTAACCCTAGGGGATTGATCTACACATGATCAAAATACATCAGAGAGATAAAGTGATAGCAGAAGAGCGAGAAAAATAATAGCTACGAACAGATTTGGAGAGCCTTACATAAAATAAAATGAGTTCGAACACAGGCATAGATATACACACAAACACACCGACTTGCATGAACATGATATAATTACTCACTAAAGTGAGGCAGGTGGCCAGATCCAAACCCTTAATTGAAGCATTAGTGAAGGTTGCTTGTTACCGCCATAATGATTCTGTGAGATCAAGAGAGCGTGAACAGGTCATAAAAAGGGTCCATAAATAAACTCGTGTGTAATTGAGTCCCATGGCCCATGTTTGAAAGCTAATGGTATTCATACATTTATTTTTTGACCTGCAGTGACTTTGAAGAAGCATCATATTGACATCGAATTGCTTAAGGTCACGTACACAGGACAAGTTTCAAAGTGAAGGATCTAAATTATCGTTCCGTGTGTGTGCGCAACACGAGTCACTCCGAATCTGAGACTACGACAATTGACGTAACCATAATGATAACAACATTTCGGCATTTCGTGGATGTGAATAAGAAACTTGAGTGCCGACAGTGTAAGCCGTTTAATAACCGCTAGTTTAAAATGAAGCTATATTAGTGACCAAAGACGCATTCTGAACGATAACCACCGCTGACTGAAGCGCCATGTTTTGTTTATGCATGTAAAGTGGCGGCTTTTAAACAATGCACTCTCAAAATCGTATGGGTTTCAACAAGAATGGCAGGTGGGAGAAACTACAGAGGAAAGAGAAAGTGTCACGACAAGGGAAAAGACGTGTGTATGGATTAATATGGGAAATCAAACACGCCAAAAATGACGAAACTGTTCGATGTTGCCAGTGTTGCTTCATGTTGGAGTTTATCCTATGGAAGCCAACTTCCGCCAAATAAGAAAAAAATGAATGCCTTAAAAAAAATCGAAATTATGATATACTTAAGTCATAATTGTGAGATTAAAAAATCGAAATTATGACTTACCATATGGAAACTCATAATTATGACTTACAAAAGACCAAGTTCAGTAAACGCAAACACAATCAAAGTCTCATTTATACTTTTTAAGAGTTGTCTATGGGATGAAAGCACTTAAATTCAGTGTGTTGCGTTCATATTCCAGGTTCATCCACTTGCCTGTACATTATTTTCAATAATGTTTTTTTTTTCTTTCATTTCACTTCTTTCATTAAGCCACGTTCTACCCCAAGAAAACACTTAATGCGCAACTCATATTCCAGAATATATTCTGCTTGCCTGTAAAATGGTATATGCTGTATTAATAAGGTGTGTACTAATCTTGGTCCTCCAAAGTGTTTTAAGCCAAGTTAATTCATTGTAGAATGTCCTGTTTATCATTAGACCCTGATCCTGTGTTGTGTCAGACCAGTGTTTATAAAGTCATTAAGTCATAATTTCAACTTTTTATCTCATAATTGTCTTAAGTATGTCATAATTGAGACTTTTACAGTAATAGTTTAGACTTTTTAACTAATAATTTCGACTTTTTATCCTTTAATTATGACTTCAGTAAGTCAGTTTCAACTTAGTAAGTCATATTTTTGACTTAGTAAGTCATAATTTTGTGGCAGAAATGTGCTTCCACATTATCCACCTTATTCTTTAATGAGGTAGTAAGCAGGTAAGTAAAATGAGCTATGTTATTTTTCCCATAAGAGTGGGTGCAACCATTTGTAAATTTAATAGGTCGGACTTCCTGTGTCATTTGCTTCCAGCTATTTTTAGCTGTACAAAACAGCTTGTTTTGCTGCTTGACATTGCAAATTGGTGTGTCTTACAATATTAATTTAATGTATTATCTTAAGTATGAACACACTGGTTTGTAGTGCAGACATTTTTACCATTTACTGCGCTTTATTATTTTTATTATTACTTCCCATTGAAAAATAAGGTGCATAATAAACAATGATAATAAACAAAACACAGTATGTGAAAGGAGTAGTATGTCCAAATTTATATTCATAAACCAGTAGGCAGAGAGTACCCTGATGGCTTACTACTTCTGCTGAGATTCTTAAGTGTGCATCTGATGGACACTTTATTATCCCATGAGACCGCAGGATAGGATTTGTGAATGGCAGTGAAGTAACAACTGATGCTGGAAGGTCATATGACAATGACAACATACCATAGTATGCACTGGGAGTAATTTTTATTGTCCATCTAACTAAAAATGTGCATTAATAACTACTTCTTAGGTTTCCCACACATTATTCAACTATGCTACCAGACCAAAAGTCTGTAGACGTTTCATAAACATGTTTCAAGAGGCCTCTTAAGCAAGGTCCATATAAAAATGGTTTACAAAGTCTGGTGAGGAAGAACAAAGCCCAGACCTGAACCACACAAAGACCTTTCAGATGAATTGGAATTAAAATTTTAAACCAGACCCAACCGGATCCCATGAGAAAAGTGTTCTATGAAGTGCCAAAATGTAAAATACTTACAAACTGGCATGAAATAGTGTTTTTTATGTCAGAATGGGAGCAAACCCCCATAATGTGTCATCTACAGGAAAGTCTTCACAGAAAGACCAACTCGCCATCAGTGCATGAAATGCATTAAAATAAAATGCATTCACATATTGTGTAGGTGTGTTATTATTATACATATGGCCATATGTTGCTGCTAGACTTTAATTCAAACTTTAATAAGCCTTTAATTCCACTGTGATTCATCTTCATGATTCATCTAACTAGGAAAAGTGTCCGCAGCAAGATCAACACACGCTTGAGAAAAACAGCAGAGACCTACTTCTAATTTAATCTCTTATATCACAAACTTATATTTTCAAAACATTTCCCCTAGTCCACATTACACTGAAATGGGAAATAAGACGGGGCAGAGAAATCATGTTGCCATGGCAACGGAAATGAAAACATCAAATATTGATGAAATGCAACAGGAAAAGGGGCTACCTAGAGTTGGGCATACAGTATGTCTCATTTTGAGAGCGTGATTGTTTGATTTCACCGTTAACACTTGAACAAATAAAGTATGGGTCGCAACCCACTGACAGCCGCCTACCGTTTTATCCTGCAGGTGCAAAATAAGAAAATGTATTATTTTCATTTATTTACTTATTATTTGCCTAGCTTGGAGCTGCAGAAAAATAGTAGGTTATGGTTGTATATGAAGCTTCAAAATATATAGACGAACGAAAATGACTGCAATGAGTGCAAAGCAAGTGTACATAATGTATAAATGACATCCTAAATAGCTGTACAGCAGCATCCCTGTTTTCACTATGAAACTGAAAGAGTGAAACAGAGCAAAAAGGTAAAAGATCTGGGCTTTGAGCCTAAAAATTGATGGTTCCAAGTATGGTGAGGCAATTACAATGGCGAGTAAGAGGAATACCAACTATTGACTGACAAATGAGAAATCTCAATCATTTCACGTTCACATCCAATGTTTTGTTTTCTTTAACAAGCACAAGCTGATGAAGCTCCATGGCAGACAAACATGCTGTGCAGAGCAATTGAGGTGCCACTCAATATGAATACATCTCATTTACACATTTTTAGTTGTGAAATACAGCTGCAAGATAAAGTATATGAACCCTTTGTCATAAAATGTTATTTGATCTTCAGCTAAATCATACACAATCTGCTCAAACCAGTAACACACTATACATTTTAATAAATTTATTGAACCCACTGTGTAAACGTACAAAGTGCAGTGGAAAAAGATTGTGAATCACTAGGTTTGGGGCAGCTTTGTCGCCTAAGGGCCCGGACAGCTTGATATCATTGAAAAACTGAATGAATGAATTCCCAGTTTATTAGGACATTTAGCAGGGGGATAAAAGCCCATCTGTCCTCCATTTGAAACTCAAAGAGAACTGGGGTGATGCAACAGCACAGGAGCAAATCAACAGCAGAATGGCTTCAACAGAAGAAAATACGCCTCCTGATGTAGCCCAGTCAGAGTCCTGACCTCAATCCGAGTGAGATGTTTTGGCATGACCTCGAGAGAGCCACCAGGCATCCCAAGAATATTGCTGACCTGAAAAGTTTTGTAAAGAGAAATGGTACAAAATTCCTCTCAACTGTTGTGAAGGTCTGATCCGCAGTCGAAAATATTTGTGGAGGTTATTGTCAGCAAAGGTGGGTCAAACTGTTATTAAATCCACCCTGCACTGTGTAAGTTTACAATGTGTTCCAAAAAGCCATAAAATGATTTTTATATCCACCTTACTCTTTAATGTGGAAGCAAGCCAATGGACGAGACTTCTAGTTCATTAGCCACTATAGGGAATTGACGAGAAGAATAACAACGTGCAGTAAACGGTAAAACCGGTCGCACTAAAAACCAGTGTGTTCATAATCAAAGTGAGCTGTTTTGTACAGCTAAAAATAGCTGGACGTGGATGAGTCCGGAAGCCAGACCCATAAAGTTTACAAATGGCCACTTCCGCTCTTACGGGAAAAATAAGGTGGATAGGTTTTTTTTTTTAAAACCTGACTTTGTCTGTTATGACCTAGATCAGACCAAGTTTATGGACAAGCCCAAGGGTTCACTTATGTTTTCCAGCAACTGAAATCAACATTATCAACTTGTTATTCTGAGATACAGTTTTATGCAAAAGTTTGGGAACCCCTTGCAGAATCTGTGAAAATGTGAATAATTATAACAAAATAAGAGATCATACAAAATGCTTGTTATTTTTTATTTAGTACTGTCCTGAGTAAGATATTTTACATAAAAGATGTTTACATATTGTCCACAAGACCAAAAAATAGCTGAAATTATTCAAATTTGAACCCTTTCCAACAGTGACTAAATTTTAAGATCCGTATTTGAGGGCAATTGAGGGACTCCATCATAACTATTAAAAAAGGTTCAAACACCATGCATTAAGAGCCGGGAGGTGAAAACTTGTAAGAAGATGTCCAAATTTTTCTTATTTTGTTGAAGTATCATTTTTTTTTCTATTTAGTACTGCCTTCGGAAGCAACAGAAGATACTTACATGTTTCCTGGAAGACAAGTTAAGTACAATTTACCTGGATCTTCAAATTCAAAATGTTTTCATATTTTCTTAATGCATTGTGTTTCCTTCTGGAGCATCAGTGAATGTTTGAACCTTTTTTAATAGTTGTGTTTGAGTCCCTCAGTTGTCCTCAGTGTGAAAAGATGGATCTCAAAATCATACAGACTGTTCAAATATGCAAAAGATGCTGGAAAACTGAAGAATCTGAAGGACCTGAAGGATTTTTCGGAAGAACAGTGCTTAGTTTAACTCTTCAGAACATCACAAAACAAAAAAACAGTCGTAGATCATCTAGGTAACCACACATAGTATTAAGAACTAAGGGTTCCCAAACTTTTGCAGAGGGTTATTTTTTTGGTTTTGTGGACTATATGTAAACATCTTTCATGTAAAATATCTTACTCGGGACAGTACTAAATTAAAAATATGCATTTTGTATGGTCTCTCTTATTTTGTTCAAATTATTCACATTTTCACAGATTCTGTAAGTGGTTCCCAAACTTTTGCATAAAACTGTATATCATCGGAAGCTTTCAAAATAACACGCTGTAGGAATGTTCAATCATAAACAGTGCTTTACAGCCATAGCAAGCCATAGAAGTGCCTTTTAATAACTGCTCTTTAATAAGTATGCAGAAGAGAAATGGATTTCCCATATAGGCCGTGTAAACGTCCATAGCACTAGCTGGCATTTAATTTCAGTCCATCAGTATATGGTCCCACCAGTCCATAAATATGCAAGTAGATGATCAGCCAGTCAATGTAGCAAGTAAACAAACAATCACAATACCAAGTTAAAGTTTACAGGAATAAGCATTAGGTGTACAATATATCTATATTCCACTGACACTTTCAATATATATATATTTCTTTAATTTGGCGTAATAGTCTTTTTTTCACATTCAGTGGTCTGTGATGTAAACCCATGACAATGCTGGCTCTTAGTTGTCTGTCTCATCGAGAAGAATCCATTGTGTAGTAACAAAGCAAGATACAGAGCGAAGCAGAAAACATTCAAGAAAAATTTGAGGTAATGCTGACTGACGTCTTCAACAATACAAAGCCTCGAACTTGGTTAACTTCATTTTATGCACATATATAATAGAACACCACAGCAACTGTTTTGCGATACAATTATTTTTTAAGCTTCAGTCTGTGCTACCAACCATACATGTATATAAAATATTTTTGCTTACTGTACAGTCAAACCAAGAAAAATATCAACTTTTTTTTTTTTTTAAATAACAATCAGGCTTTACAAGTCTCTGTAGTTTAAGATTCGGTGTCATAACTGTATATAATACATAGTACAGTCCATTTACTATATACTGGTTATACACTATATATATTCTATAGTGTATATAGTACAGTCCAACACTTGGCAATACCACAAAAAAGGACTGATACACTTACTCCGTAGGTTCAGATGTATGTTTAAGGCCATGAAATTCTACAGTCTTAAATTTCAAGAGAAACATTGATTGTTGTAAGATTGACATAAAAAGCATCTGTACAAGGCTGCAACACTGAACGACAAAGTGTAATAATTCTCGAATAAGAACAAAACCGTAGACAATAACATCTAAATCCAATTAAGACACTGTAAAGTGAGCCCCTTTGTCCCTAAAAGGGCGTGTCGTTTAACTCGACTCCGCCCTTACTCCTAGCCCAACCCGTTCCCCCGCCCACCTGGCGGAGGTGACTGTGGTGCTAGAGTGTTGTAATCTGAGTCAACTCAGAGTTTGAGTTTCCTGTCCCTGGATTGGGTTGAGGCTCAGGGCTGACCAGGGGCAGCTCCACGCCTAGTCATGCGGGGTTACTGTTCCCGTCCGCAGTCTTGCAGTTGTAGGCCACCTCGCGTGCGATGTTGCGCATGCGGCCCGACTGCTGCGCGTCGAGGCCAAAGGGCGAGGGGTGGCAGAACTCGCGGAAACAGCGCTTGAAGTTTTCATCGAGGAACGCATAGAGAACGGGGTTCAGGCTGCTGTTGACGTAGCCCAGGGCGATGCAGAAATGCATGAACACCACCGTCTGAACACTGCCCAGGTTGAAGCCCAGCGACTGCGCCAGCGCCATGATTTGGATGGGCGTCCAACACACAACGAAGGCCGCGACTACCACTAGCACCATGCGTGTGATGCGCCGAAGGTTGCGATCTTTTTCCTTGGACCCCGATAGGATTCGGACGCTACGGAGGCGTTTCACCATGAGGCTGTAGCACACGCTGATGATCGCCACAGGGACCAGGAAGGAAAGTAGGAAAACACACGTCCCGAACACTGGGTCCCAATAACTGCGAGGATCCGGGAGAACCAAGATGCACTCGATGCCTGTGTGGAAAGAAAAATACACATCACAATTCATTTAAATGGGAACCCTTGAATTGAATGTAAAGTTACATTGAATGTAAACAAAACAATCGGTCATTTTGTAAAAGATATTAAAACTGAGATACATTTAACCACAAATGCTCATCTTGCATCAACAACATCAACATAGGTGGAAGTACCGACCCAGTGTTTACAATGCAAAAAACGTTAAAACAACGATGTCGGATGATTTCGAAGGTGGAGGAGAAAATGAGATGGAGTTTTTGCCCTACCGTACCTTTTTGAACCAATGTTGGTTCTAACCACGTGTGATCTAAGAACTAACCACGTGTGATCTTTCCAACATGATTATTTAATGCGTGAAGTCATAGACGCACATCGAAGAGCTAGTGTAAGACCAGCATTTGTGGTTAAAAAGTATCTACATTTTGTTTTATTTTTTTAGAAAATGACTGATCGAAGACCCTTGTTCCTTGACTGGGATCGTTTAGAGCCTTTTGAAGCTGCATTGAAACTGCAGTTTGGATTTTCAACCCATTGGGTCCCACTGAAGTCCATTATATGGAGAAAAATCCTGGAATGTTTTTCTCAAAAACCTTAATTTCTTTTCAACTGAAGAAAGAAAGGCATGAACATCTTGGATGACATGGGGGTGAGTAAATTATACTTTTTATTCTGGAAGTGAATGTCAGTGTTTCACTAGAAAAGCCTTGGTTCCAAAAAGATAAAAAGACTTGAATGCTTTGAACAGATAGATAGATAGACAGACAGACAGATAGACAGACCGACTAGATAGACAGATAGACAGATAGATAGATAGATAGATAGATAGATAGATAGATAGATAGATAGATAGATAGATAGATAGATAGATAGATAGATAGATTTAATTACATTTGAATTTAAAAAAAAGAAAGATCAGAAAATATTTAAAACATTACAATGTATTTAATCTAAAATTGATAAGTTAATAGTGCCATCAATAATATTGAGTTCTTTACAGATTCAACATGCCCTTTTCAGAAAATGTTGTTTTTCACAGTTAATCATTTTCTCCTTGCCACTCCTCTTGACATTTTTGACAGCCTACCTCTGAGTGCATTAAAAGCCTCTCCATTCCTGAGATGTGTGAATTCGGACTTACTGTGAGCTACATCAACACTCCCTTGAAACAGCCGTCAATCGTTAATGCCAAAAGGTAGTCTTTTACCTGTCCTGGCTGAAAAGCATTGGGGTTCTAGATGTTACCCAGACTTTTGAACTGTGGAATAATATCTGCTCTATCTTATCATGGCCTTGAACTGCTCACTAATCGAGCAACACAGAAAATAAAACTCTTCAAGTAGGAGTTTCCATGAACAGCCGTGGAGAAAACTTAGACCTTTAAACCTCTTTAAAAAGTTTTTTTTTTTTTTTTTGTATTTTTCAATTTTTTCTGCCCTGGCTGACACGAACATTTCAAAACCACTATGCTTTGTAATGTAAGACTTTTTCTTGCAGTCAATATTGTGCACTAAACACAAAATAAAAACGCAAACCCTATACCAGCATTTCTAAAGGCAACCTTCGACTAGGTAATATCAGCAATGTCTTTACAGGCCTTATGCAGTCTAAACAATTTGAAATGTTAGGGGTATGATGTATTGTAATTGTATTCATGTGAATACTGATTGAGATTTTGAGAATTTGTATATGTCTGTTTAAAGGAAACTCCAGGTATTAAGACTTATATGGCTTAATGTATAACGTAAATGATGTCTCTTACTTAAATATGTAGTAGAAAACCCATAAAAGATTTACGTTATTTAAAAAATCCACATCATTTTATACATATTTTGGACTATGGGGGGTGCCATTATTTCGATGACTTGTAATGGTTGCACATGGTGAGCTACTGGCACTGCCTGTTGTTATTTTTACCGCAACACAACTCAGAAAATAAAATACTGATACAATGCCACATTGTGCGGCTTTTGGTTGTAATTTTCAGTCGAAAGGCAACAAGAGAAGCGATGTAAGCCTTCACTGCTTTTCCTAACGTTAAGAAGAGGAGAAAATAATGGGAAGATGCCTGTGGTCGAATAAAACTTCTAAAGACCTGCGTCTTTGTTCCCTCCACTTTAGCCCTGATGCCTTTGAGGCTTTTGTAGAACACAGCTACTGAAAGAGCTTACAAATGGCAGAGACAAGAAATGCTAGATGCCATCCTGGCAGGAATTAAACATGCTGACGCTTGTCATGACATCTGGGGACATTTAGAGGAAAATCAATTGTACGGCATTTGGTTTAAGCCTACACTTATATCCACTGTCACCTGTAAACATCTTCAGGAGCTGTGGTCATCATTTTCCTAATTGAGTTGCAGTAAAATAGCAACAGGAAGCCCCCTATAGTCCAAAATATGCATAAAACATTGTGGATATTTTAAATAACGTAAATCTTTCATGAATTTTCTACTGCATATTTGAGCAAGCGACATAATTTGTATTATATTAAACCATAAAAAAGTTTTCTACCCTACGATGCGCTAAAGAGAACTAAATTATGCATTCACACAAGTACTGAGTTCTCTTCACGTTGAATCGTTTAAAATTGTTTGAATGTTTTAAATAGCAAGACTTAAAAATGTGTGCAAATGATCAACTAGCATCATCACTTTATGATGGTTAAGCTTCGCAATTAATCTGCAAGGTACATGCGTGCCATTCTGTTAGGCGGTCCGTATGGATCAAATAAAATCTGTTACATCCCTATAACATGTAGTTTGAAATCTCAATCAATCAATCTTTAAATCTCTGGTACAAAAACAGCACACAAATTATTATTAACCTATTTATCATGGCCTTGTTTGAATATTTATCTGCACCCTACAATGTAGTCTTATATATCTCTGTCAATCTTGCTAGCAAAGCAAGTCTTATGTAAGTTATGAGTGGATTTTCATCATACTGGTCTAAAGTCGCTCCTATCACATCTGCACACAAGTGGCAATCTGCAGTGCACTGCAGAGAACAGATTCTTCCATACATAACCTTTTTTCCCTGCTGAAGTCAATCATATTGCAGGATCATTTCTAAGGCATTTCAAGATTGCTTTGTATTCCTTTCATCCAAAACCAGTCACTCAAATCGCATCAGTAAAACAGCAGGATTTTAACAAGTACAAATCTCCATGCATCTTCAAAGACTGGTGGAAACAGAGTGGAAACTGGTTGGAATTAGTTATATATGCAAATAATAGAAATACATGTAAACCATGCAACGGTTTGCAGTGTTTCTGTATTTATATGGTCTCACCAACCTGGAAAATGTAATTCTAATTCATCATTCGCCATGTTGTGACCAAGCAACTCCCGCTGAATCGAATGCTTTCACAATGATTTACGAATCATTGTTGCATGTCCGCTTGTTTGTTTGAAAGCTATTTTGAGATGGAACAGCTTTGCTGAAAACTTAAACACGGATTTAACCGCAACACTGCTGGACATTTGTTTGCAGACATTCGTCCACATCTCTGTACCTCTGAATCTCTGTCATCCTCCCTCTCTCTGCTTCTGTCTGTCTTTCCCTGCAGTGTCAAAGGCAGCAGAACGCAACTTGAAGTGATGAATAAATAAATATGTTGCGGGCTGGCAGGAGAGGAGAGGAGAGAGAGTGTTACGAAAGAAAGCTGTCTGAACATTCTGCTGGGAGGAACGCTGATCATCCGAGCACTGCGTGTCCAAAGAGTTTTAGTTATTTTCTTCAAACACTATATACAGTAAAGCACACTGCTGTTGATTGAACGTATTAAGGGAGGCTTCTACTACCTGTCTTTCATCTCAGCCCCCCAAGGTTCTGCGATTAATTCAGCTGTCAGCATCCTTAAAAATGTGTGATTATGTGATTTCCCTTCACGCTTGGTGAACAGAGGTGCAGTAAGCTATCGGAGCACATAAACGGTGCATTAAGCTATTTACACTTTTCATCACTCTGTCACTGTCTAGAAAGCATAATACTTAAAGTAATGAACTTTTTAGTGTCATCCAAACAACAAAAAAGAGAAACACCAAGACAATGCTAAAAATGCTCTTTTTAACTTTCCCTTCATTAAAGCACATCTGTTTTTAACATAGGTAATAATAAGAAATGTCTTAAAGAGCAAATCAGCATATTAGAATGATTTCTGAAGGATCAAGACTGAAGTAATAATGCTGAAAATTCAGCTTTGCTATTAAAATAGTATTTTTTTATTGTAATATCATTACTGATAATTCTGGCTAATATGATAGTCCATCTTAGGCATTCTGCTGACTATTACTAACTTTGCTACTACATGTCAACTAGCAGGAGTGTTAGGTAGCAACTAGTTATATGTAACAGAGTTAATTAATGACAAAATAAATGTAACTGTACTCTGTTACAATTACTGAGAAAAAAATGTGTAATTGAATTACAGTTACTTATGAAAATGTTAATGAGATGCAAAAGCAGTTGCATCTGAAAATTTTCACACACATACAGATTTAATTGTTTTCTTTCTCAAATTGCATTGACTGCTTTAAAATAATTATGAAACAGCAATATTTCAGGAGTTTAGGACAGAATAAAACAAGCTTATTCAATAACTGTTTTATTTTCTATTTTGGAAATTATGTACAGTGGGAAAAAAATAAAAGAAAAATTTGGACATCATTCAAAAGTTTTCACCCCCCACTGTTCTGAAGAACAATGCTCAGTTTAACTGTTCAGAACAAACAAGGGACTTATGAACAACCATCACAAAACAAAAACAAAAACAAACAAACAAACAAAAAAAAAAAAAGTCATAGATCATCCAGGTAACCACACACAGTATTAAGAACCAAGGGTTCCCAAACTTTTGAAGGGGGTTATTTTAATCATTTCAGCTATTTTGGACTATATGTAAACATCTATATGTAAAATATCTTACTCAGGACAGTACTAAATAAAAATAACATGCATTTTGTATGATCTCTCTTATTTTGTTAAAATTATTCACATTTTCACAGATTCTGCAAGGGGTTCCCAAACTTTGGCACGCCACTGTATATGCTTTTTTTTTTAAAGATTAACAGTTTTTTTTTCCAAGGCATTGTTAGATTCCAGTTTTTTTTTTTTCTTTTAAATTCCAAAAACAGTAACCTCAGAATGATCTCAAAGTAAACACAGGTGCTAAAGTCTGATTTTTTTGGTGGTTGTGCTTTAAAATTAAATTATTATAATTTTAATTTAAGTGATGAAGGATTTTGAAAGTCTGCTTTAAAAGTTTCAAAATGATTAACAGTTGAAAACATTCATTAGAAATTTAGAAAATAATCAAAGAGTTACACTAATCACATAGTTACACTACTTATTACATTTTAAATAGGGTAACTTGTAAACTGTAACCTACTGCATTTCCAAAGTAACCTTTCCAACACTAACTAGCAGTAAGAGTATAAGTAAACTGTCTGCTTAATATCTGCCAGCAATTGTAATGGTTCCCAGGCAGACATTTTTAATGTATACTGTAGATGAAGCAGCTCTTATAATATAAAATTAACCTCTAATTCATCTACATGTAAATGCTGTGTCCTGTTTCTGAGGTGCTTAAGGTTTAGTGGTGATTATTTCACTGAGAGGAAACTCGAGATCAGAGAAGGTTTTTTAACACAATACAGCTAAATGGGCTGTAGGATCTATAAGGTTCATGAATAATGGATCATGAAAGAGAGGAGGGTGTTGAAGAGATGTCACAGAGGGCACAGCAAAGATTCAGAACATATGCACAAATACAAATGCGTGGACACACATAAAAAAGGATGAGTAAAAGGTCAGGCTGCAGGTCTTTAAGAGATTTTCCATTAACATTATTTTCATTTTGTAGTTTTGTATTGTAAAACATAGTTTTTATTGTACTGCCATTAAAGGATTAGTTCACGTCCAGAATGAAACTTTCCTGATAATTTACTCATCCCCATATCATCCAAGATGTTCATGTCTTTCTTTGTTCAGTCGAAAAGAAATTAAGGTTTTTGAAGTAAACTTATCAGGATTTTTCTCCATATATTGAACTTCAGTGGTGGCCAATGGGTTGAAGGTTCAAATTACAGTTTCAGTGCCGTTTCAAAGGGCTCAACACGATCCCAGCTGAGGAATATGGGTCTCATCTAGTGACATGACCTGTCATTTTCTAAGAAAATACAAATTTATACACTTTTTAACCACAAATGCTTATCTTGCACTAGCTCGACCTCACACATAACATAGGCGAAAGTACAGATCCAGTGTTTACAAAGTGAACGTGCAAAGAAAGTCAAAAACCCTTTACAAAAAAAAAAAAAAAAAAAAAAAGGTCAAACAACGATGTTGGACGATTTTGAAGTTGGAGGAGAAAATGAGATGGATTTTTTTTGCCCTACCCTACTGTAACTTTTTTAACCTAAGTACACACATGAAGAACTAACCATGTGTGACCTTTCCAACCTGACTATGCAATGTGTGAAGACGTGCATGTGCATCGCAGAGCTAGTGCAAGACGAGCATTTGTGGTTAAAAAGTATATACATTTTTATTGTTTTTAGAAAATGACTGATCATGTCCCTAGATAAGACCCTTATTCCTCAGCTGGGTCATGTAGAGTCCTTTGAAGCTGCACTGAAACTGCAATTTGGACCTTCAACCCATTGGCCACCACTGAAATCCACTATATGGAGAAAAATCCTAAAATGTTTTCCTTTAAAAACCATAATTTCGTTTTGACTGAAGAAAAAAAGACAAGAACATCTTGGATGACATGGGGGTTGAGTAAATTATCAGGAAATTGAACTTCTCCTTTAATTCATGCTGATTGAATAATAATAAAAAAGATATAATAATATCAAAAGTGAAACAGTAATGAGAATCTGTAAATGAAAACAATGTCATGAAATGTCAATTTAAAAATCATAATATTTGATTTTAATTTATTGTTTTATTTTATTTGATCAATATTTAATTTTTTTAATATAACCTACAAATTTTTTTCCCCATGAGATTCACTCTTACACACTCAAAATTCATTGCACACTCACATACTGAACACACACTCAATACACACATTTATAAGCTTAATAAGAAAAGTGAGCTCAGCATGGTGTTAAACCTGTTTCCCCCTAATACAATTTGCGTAGCAAAGTACTTTCATGCTCTTTTCCAGTAAAAAGAAACCTCATTCAATTAGGAAATGTTATGATTATCAGGAGCTCAAAGCCACAGGGAGGAAAGGCCCTTCTGGGTCACCTGTGGTTCTGCTTTCAGAACACTGTGCAGAGCAATTACTGTAACCTCAATGGATCCAATAACAGCAAAATGATTAACACTGAAATGCTTCGGATGTGCTTTTTAAAGTCTCTTAATAGCGCACATATTATTGACAAACAAACCCCACACATATACAGTCATATTACGATTTCCCTGCAGGTCTCAGGTGTTTGAGTTTGTTATTGGGTGTGCTGGTGCATCCTGTGATAGTAAAACGGCTGCTTCAAATTGAATGCTGCATAAATGTTTAATATTCACTGACTGCCTTGTGAGCTACTGATTATTCTCACATTTTCTGCAGTTGAGGAAACCTTTTACATTAAAGTCAACAGGAAACAGCTTTTACAACCTATTTCACTTCCATCATTTGATGTACTCTACCTGTCATATGTTTGGACTTTTTTAGAACATTTTTGAAAGTCTTTTATGCTCACCAAGGCTCCGTTTATTATGATTAAAAATACAGTAAAAACGAATATTGTGAAATACTATTACAATTTAAAAGAATGGTACTTTCCTTAGTTAAATTGCAGTGATGTAACACAATTTAAATATTTGCAGTAAATATTAAGTAAATGTGAGAAAACACAAGGGAAAAAAGTAAATAGGGTCATAACTGTAAACACACTCACCGTTGTCGTTCTCCACATCTCCAAGTACCATAGCCGGGACCCCTATGGCTGAAGCCAAGACCCACACGCAGATATTGACCACCTTGGCCTTGTGGGGTGTCCGCATGTCCAGGGCTTTCACCGGGTGGCACACAGCAACATATCGATCCATGCTCATCACGGTCAAGGTGAACACACTAGTGAACATGTTATAGTAGTCGATGGAGACGACCGCCTTGCACAGGGCATTGCCAAAGGGCCAGAAACCGAGGAACACATCCGTGCCCTGGAAGGGAAGCGTAGCCAAAACCAGCGCATCAGCGAGTGCCAGGTTAAAGATATAGATGTTGGTAGCTGTCTTCATCTTGGTATATCTGGGAAAGTGACAGAGACAATAAAAAAGAGAATGAAAATATAAATCAGGATGAACAGCTCTACACATTCATCCTGACAAAGTCTGTATTTGCGAGGAAACAGATCAGTTGACGCTCCCCTGGGCCCTCCTCAACAATGGCATTAAAATGACATTTCACATCCAATCCGCTTCGCTTTTTAATGGTTTTTGTCTGCAATCTCTTGTTTTATTTGAAAGCTAGAACCTGTGATCCCCACTGCGGATATGCACCAAGATTCATAAACAATTACAAATATGAGCAACGCACTGCCATGACAATGCATGAAGAGCAGGAATTATTTGGTTGGCAGCTGTTTTATGATGTTTGAGAAAGGTTGATAACAGTTGCTGTGCTGTACCAACAATCCCATCATTCACCACAGCTCCACCTCCACTCACGATCTAACAAAAAAAACATTGTGAAATGAAACATGACAAAGACTGATAAATGCTTAAACTTAATGTATATTAAGTAATTACTAATTAATAATTTATTCAATAAACATATGACTATGTAACTACAATATTTGTATATAAATATATTTTAATGTATTTTAATATGTGCCTTGCCAGTATGTGTTGTGAAAACAGCTACATCCAAAGTAGAATTGACTTGATTATTGCAATTACAGTATAATCATTAAGAATAATTTTTTTTCACGGAAATGTAATTAGTCACTTATTTAGAGCTGAAATTGCACAGCCAATGCTTTGGGATATGAAGTGATCCTCAAAATATCTGTCTGGGCTAATCTAATGTTTTGTTCCTCTGTATTCAAACTGACATTTAACAGTAATGACAGGAAAAAGTGGTACTGGGACTGGTTCAGCAGGTGAGAATTTGTGTCTTATCTATCTGTTTTATGGAAGCACGTTTCTACTACTGAATAAAAAATAAGGTAATTGCAATTTTTGTGATATAAACTAATCACAGTTCAAATAGTACATTTAAGTAATTTTTTTAAATGTGTCTTAGAAAAAACATCTTAAGATGAAACAAAGGCACTGGCATGTTTTAAAGGAGAACTCCACTTCCAGAACAACAATTTACAAATAATTTCACCCCCTTGTCATCAAAGATGTTCATGTCTTTCTTTCTTCAGTCGTAAAGAAATTGTTTTTGAGCAAAGCATTTTAGCATTTTTCTCCATATAATGGACTGATAAGGTGACCCGAGCTTGAACCTCCAAATTGCAGTTTAAATGCAGCTTCAAACAATCCCAAATGCGTTTGTAAACGATCCCAGCCGAGGAAGAAGGGTCTTATCTAGTGTAACGATCGGTTGTTTTAATAAAAAGAATACAATTTATATACTTTTTAATGCCAAACGCTCATCTTGTCTCACTCTTCTTGGACTGTTTTTGTTCCGGTTCATGACAGTCAGGGTATGTCAAAAAACTCCCATCTCATGTTCTCCCTCAACTTCGAAATCGTCCTATATCGCAGTTTCACCTTTTTTGTTAAGGGTGTTCATCTTCTTTGCATGTTCACTTTGCAAAGACTGGGTCGGTACTTCTGCAGCGATGTAGGATGATTTTGAAATGATTTTTGAAGTTGAGGGAGAAAATACGATTGGAGTTTTTCGACATACCCACAGAGTTCATGGAGAGAAAGGCAAGACAAGCGTTTGAGATTAAAAAGAATTTAAATTGTATGTTTTAATGAAAATAAATCGTTTTGCTAGATAAGACCCTTCTTCCTCGGCTGGGGTTGTTTACAACCGCATTTGGGATCATTTGAAGCTGCATTTAAACTGCATTTTGGAAGTTCAAAATCAGGGCACCATATCAGTCCATTATATGGACAAAAATCTCGAAATGTTTTTCTCAAAAAACATAATTCCTTAACGAAAGAAAGACTTAAACCTTGGATGACAAGGGGTGAGTACATTATATGTGAATCTTTGTTTTGGAAGTGGACTTCTCCTTTAAGATCAATCAGTGCAAGTTTCTTTCAGTTGAAGCAGCTCAGACTTACATTTTAGTCTAGTACTAGGATTAAGCCTTGTCTGTGAAACCGGGAAATAAACTTGCAATTCTGACTTTTTTCTCAGAACTGTGTAATATAAACTCACAATCGTGAGTTATAAAGTCTGAATTGCAAGATATAAACTCACAATTCTGACTTCATGGCTTTTTTTTCACAGAGAGGGGTTAGACTAAACCAGAATTAGGCCATAGTTCAATTAGGACATTTAAGATTTTATTTTATAAACATGCCTTAGTAAAACATCACCGGTGTGCATCTTGAGACAAAACAAAGGCACTAATATATTTTAAGATCAGTTAGTGCAAGCTTCTTTTAGATGAAGCAGCTCAGACTTACATTTTAGTCTGGGACTAGGGTTAAGCCTTGTCTGTGAAACCAGGGGTATAACACGGAATTGCGAATTAAGTCAGAATTGTGAGATATAAACTTATAAAATATCAGTCTTTTTTTCCCCTCAAAATTGGACCTTATAGTTCACAGTCACGAGGTTATGTCCCACAATTTAGAGAAAACAAGTTGGAATTGCGAGAAATAAACACATTTGTGAAAAAAATCTGACTTTATCTTGAAATTCTGACTTTAATTTTTGCAATTGTGAGTTTATATCACGCAATTCTGAGGAAAAAAAGCCAGAATTGTAAGATATAACTCACATTTGCGAGAAAAAAAAAAATCAGACTTTTATCTTGCAATTCGGATTTAATTTCTTATAATTGTGAGTTTATATTTCGCAATTATGACTTTTTTTCTCAGAACTGCGTATAATGTAATATAAACCTGCAATTGCGAGTTATAAAGTCTGAATTGTAAGACATAAACTCGCAATTCTGAGAAATAAAGTCAGAATTGTGAGATATAAACAGACATACAAAGAGTTTATATCTCAGAAAAAAGTCAAAATTGTGAGTTTATATCACGGAATTCTGAGAAAAAAGTCAGAACTGCGAGACATAAAATCGCATTTGCGAGAAAAGAGTCTTTTATCTCGCAATTTTGACTTTATTTCTCAGATTTGTGAGTTTATATCTTGCAATTCTGGCTTTATAACTCAACTGTGAGTTTATATCTCACAATTCTGAGAAAAAAGTCAGAATTGAGAGATCTAAAATTGCACATGCAAGAAAAAAAAGAGTCTTTTATCTCGCAATTCTGACTTTATTTCTCGGAATTGTGAGTTTATATCTTGCAATTCAAACTTTATAACACAAAATTGCGAGTTTGCAATTCTGAGAAAAAAGGTTCGAATTGCGAGAAAAAAATGTCAGAATTTTGAGATTGGACTTTTGGACTTTTATCTTGCAATTTTGACTTTATATCTTGCAATTACGAGTTTATATCCTGCAATACTGAAAAAACAGTCAGAATTGCAAGTTTATCACACAATTCTGACTTTATAACTCGCAATTGCAAGTTTAAATCACATTTCTGTCTATTTCTAGCAATTTTGAGTTTATATCACACAATTCTGAGAAAAAAGTCAGAATTGCGAGTTTATCATCTTGCATTTCTAACTTTATTTCTCAACTGTAAGATAATTTCATGCAATTCTGAGAAAAAAAGTCAGAATTGTGAGTTTATATTTTGCAATTCGGACTTTATATCTCACATTTTCTCACAATCACAAAAAAAGTTGTTAGATTGTATCACAGTTCTGAGAAAAAATGTCAGAATTGTGAAATAAAAAGTCGTAATAACCTTTTTTAGTTTTTATTCAGTGGCAGAAACAGGCTTTCTATACTGTCTGTATAATAAGCCTGGATTTGTTTGTTTTTTATAAGAATTCTCTTTAATATTATTTGAAGGAATGTGAATATATTTAGCATAATGAAGTCCTGCTTCTGACATTGACATGCTTCATCAATTCCAGTCCTATTCTAAATCAGTTTTGCTGCATGTACGCATGTAGAAAATGGATGAATGGACATTGAATTTGCATAAATATACAAACAAAAATTGACAGAAAAGAAAGAAAGAAAAGCACAAAACAAAGCAATAATTTTAATACATTTATGCATTTGCAAAATATGTTTACCCCAAATGGTCCAAATATTCATTTTCACTAGCTTTTTTCTTATTAGGTTTTGCTCAGCAGTTTATTCAGAGTCAGCAGACAGGCCAATCTCATTTTCAGTTTTCTATTTTAGCACGCTTTAATGGCAAGACCATATGAAACCGTGCAATGCAAATTAAAGTGTAATCCCAACAGGGCCAGTAAACAAGTAATATTAACCAATGAAACTGACTACCAGTGATGCAAATAAATAAACAAGCAGAATAATAATAAAAAGAAACTCGCCCTGTTCTCTAATACAGGAACATTAGAGGATAACCAGTGCTTTTTGCCTCCTCTGCTGTCCTTTTTTGGATTGTTATGCAACAGCGAGAGCCAGCCTGAGTGAGTACGGTGAAGAAGTGAAGAAGAAAGACAGCAACACATCCTCCTCCAGTCCTGAGTCACGCAGGTATAGAGCCATTTTAATCATCTAACACTACAAACATCACTATAGAAAAAAATAATAATCAGAGGAGATGGACTTGAAACACAAGGCCTGTGGATCCAGCAGTAAGTACTACCTAAACTTACCATCAAATATGGTACTGTTAGATTATTTGTTGACCTCCTAGGAAGTGGAACATAAGATCTGAATTGCATTCTCACTCAGGCGATGTTTTCATATCTTCAGCTGTATGACAGTACAATACAAACACTGACAGACACTGCTGTGAAATGACACTAGTGATAATACTTTCATTGGACTTCATAACCCTAATTATGAATCTGTATGTGTGTGTAAGAGCTACAGCAGCAATATTAGAACGCCGCTTATGAGCCCCTCCGGGTTTATTGTGACAAGTTAGCTGGCAAATGAAAACAACACCCTGTTTTCACTGATATATCGTATTTAATAAGCAGTGAACAGACTTCATCATTAGATGTTAATGGTAATTCCCTTATAACTGGCTCAAAGTATGTCTTGAAGCTTGAATCTTGACCAAATTACAGTTCAATATCTTAACGACTGAAAAACCTATCAGAATATTTCACAAACTGAGTGTCTTTATGATTCAAATATGATTTAAAACACTGAGCATAACTTTTCCAAACCAAAAAAAAAAAAAAAAACCTGTTTGGACAAACTCAATTTGCAACAATATCTTGACTTGTTTTTAAATTAGTTTTAGAAAAATTTATATATGCCAATAAATGGTCTTGGACTGATTTAAGATGTATTCACCCACGCTTTGGCGCAACCTCCAGCTTTTTCTTCTATTTTCAAAAAAATAGTGTTTTTATTACTCAGTATGTGTCTGTACTGCCATGTCACATATCATAGATTTTGACAAATCAGTTTAAACCTAAGCAAATCTACCTCTCCAGAGGCTGTGTGACTTTATTAAACTCGCAGCAGGTGAAATATGGAAAATGGACTGCCGGGATGAAGGCTTACATTGACATTGCGTGATTTCATAAATATCTGATGGTGTTGACAAAAGGGACATAGTTTTGAAATCTTATAAAAGAGTTATATTTTCTGAAATATTAACATCTTCCTGAAAGTTGTCAAGATGCAGTAGTAATGTTTCTTTGAAAGATACATATTAATATTTCAGTTTTTCATTTACAATGGCGTGTAGTCAAACCGAAGGATGAGGCAGACCATGAAGTTGAAATGCAAACATTAATCCACAGATAATCCAAATACAGTGCAGGAAAACATACCTTAGAGTGCCCCTCTTATAAAAATGAAATTTTGAAAATTACCTTTCATGCAGTGTGTAACATAGCTTTAGGTGAATGTAAAAGGTGTCTGCAAAGTTAAACAGCTAAAAGTGCATCATAAATTATTGAATATATAAGTGAATCATAAACCTATTTCTAATGATGGAAAGATGGTTGGCGTGCCTGCCGCATGGTCTAAAAGGGTTGTCCCTATTCTCTGAATGAGTCATGCATTAAACCAATCAGAGTCTTATCTCCCATTTCCTTTAAGAGCCAGTTGCGCTCGCGCCAAAGACTGAACGCTTCTTCAGAGAGCAGAGCCGGCGCAAGGGGTAGGGCATTCACGGGCCAAGCCCACTCAAATGAGTTACTGTGCACCCCCCTTTCAAAACTCTCCCCTCATTGCTGAACGTGATAGTTTTTGAAAGCGAAAGTGAAACCAAAAAACAGCTCGCAAAAGAAAGCGATTGATCCATTATGACATGTAAGCATTTTTATATTTTCAAACACAATAATAATCTTTTACATTGTAACCCTTTCATTTTTAATGTCTGGCATGTTTGTGTGCTGCTGCATGTCCCTGTTTGTGCAAAGTGTATGTGCATTGTGCACCTGCCACATTACTAACATGCTCTTTAAATAACAAAAAAAAAAATAATAATATTGCGCCATTGACTTTAGACCAGGTTTCAGTTGGTCAATGGCGCAGTCTATTTCAGTTGCCTCAAAATAGCAACGTGCCAACAATGCGCCTGAACACACCTCGTTTTCATAACTGCGTCGGGCTAAAATGAGCAAAAATCACTTGCGTCGCACCTGGTACCGCATTGCGCCGGGTGTATGATAGCTCCCCTTGTCTCTCAAAAGAAAAAACGACTCTGAACCTCTGAAACAAGTTGTTTTAAATTAAAATCCCATTTCCGTGAAGTTCACACATTGCACTTCATGTTCATAAGCCAAAGGATGAGGCTGTAAAATAATCTATATTACGATACCACAGCAGTATAATCCCAAACTTTTGCTGTGTTCCTGTTATTTCACTGATGACTGCTTTTCCAATCTCCGTGAGTTCAATGTGGAATTCGTAAACTGGTCTTTGAAAATGAGTTTGTGCCCAGTTTGTTTGGACCAGCTTGTTTTTTTAAATCACAGCCTGTAAGTATAATTAATAGTTGCTGCTTTAAAGGCACAATATGTACGTTTTCACCGCTAGAGGGCGCATATTCAAAACAAAGAAAGAACCAAAGGCGCAGTTTGATGACTCCGTGAGTGTGGAATCATGGGAGTTGTTGTCTAGTTCCCACAGCCAATGAAGTCCATTGGGACTTGAGCAGAAATCATATTCATGGATGAGCTAATGTATTAAAGACTTAGAAAGTCGTGGAAGCGAAACGAGGATGCTGGAGCGACTGCTAATGAAGTACGAGTGCGATACATGGCTCGAAAGCAGTAGAGCTTGTATTATGCCACAGTCAAGCCCTGCCACAGCACTGTTTCATCAAACTAGATACATCTGAGTGTTTTGAAAGTTCTGTTATAATGCTACTCTGTGCGTTCAGCACCCATCCAACAAAATCCATAACATATTAAAGCCTCTTTGGTGTTTCTGTGTTTTCCACAAAATAAAAACGGACGTATAACGTCACTGGCAGGCGACGCAATGACACGGCTCGTTATACTATTTAAAATAGCTCTTTCTCTGGATTTAAACATTCTTTGAAACATTTGGGATAATATAATTACACAAGTCAGCAAAATATATATAACTGTTCTAGTGGTTTTTGGATATTTGAATTAAAAAATCTTACATATTGTGCCTTTATTGTCCTGTCGAACGTGCAAAATATGTAGATTTATCAGCACTCCATGTCTATGTTCAGCTAACGTGTATACCATTATTGTTTGTGCCTAGATCACTAACATAAGTGTAATACAACTTTTTTTACTCTGATTGTTTATTTTTGGAACAGAGTGGAGCGCTAACATTATTATAATAGGATGTATTATTAATAAGCGTATTCCAGTACTGGTGATGAGTGTTCTGTTTCTGACATGTAAATGAGCTGCTGCTCCGCATCCGCTTTTCCAGAACAAGGATGTGCCTTTACAGCTCGTCCATCAGATATTCTGCCAAAAATCAGTTTGGTTTGATTTTCATGTCTATTATGCTGAAATAATGTGTTTTAAATCATATTAGTTTGAACTTCTGATATACGGTTTTCTGAACACACACATCTGAAGCATGTGCACTAGGGATGTAACAATATTCAATATAATCAATATTGTGAAATCGCAATAGCAAAACTATATTACAGGTCTTCCTTTTAAATGTTAAAAATACATTTAAACTTCTTTTTCTAACATAAAAGGTCTTTAAAGTTGTGTTTTGGGCCATTATGCTGTGGCACAGTATCTGTCAAACGAACTAAAACCAAAAGTACAATATTGCTTAATCCCTTAAGTCTGTTTTTTGTTTTCAAAGCGAAGCGTGCACTTCATTCAGACGATCAGCTCAGCTGATGTTTTCCACACCTCAGAACGACTCCGTTCACAGTAAATGAATGCAGTGAACTCATTTGTTGCATGTGCTGTGAGTTTAGCACATGTTTGGGAATGCAACAGCCACCAGTTAGGCTTTATTTTTGCAGCAGATGATTACAGCAATTCACTACATTTGTTGTGAGGCGTCTTGTAGTGAGGTAAGACTGTTTTTACTAAAGCTGGAGTTTTCCATCAAAATAAAAGTTTAAAAGTGCAGTATGAATTGCTGACAGATGGTGGTTGTCAAATGGTTGCAAATGGGTAATGTTACTGCAGTCCAAATTCAAAATATCTCTTTCAAGTGTAGAAATTTAGAAAGAAGTATTGTAATTTCCCTACTATAGTGTAAAGCAAAATAATATACCTATGAAATATTCATTTTCATTTATTTTCCAGTGCAATCGTTTTACAACATTTATTATATTCTAATTTGTTTGGCTTTCTAAAACACCAGTGTGAATGTAATTTAGACTGAGACAGTATATCACAAATAAAAAGAGGGTTGAGTCCCCTTTAAAGTTTAGGTACAAGTCAATTCACTGACATTATTTTCCCCTGACTTAATTTTTTTTAGTTAAGAACAAGGGACGGAGCTATTAATTTTGAACTCTCAACGTGCATTAGATAGAATAATTTAACTTTAAAATGTACAAAATGTAAACAAAATTCCAATTCCTCATTTGTCTTTTTTTTTTTTTTTTTAAATATCAACAACAAATATCTCACTGTGGATTTCATTTCGCGATATTATCGTATCGTGAGATTTTGATAATGTTACATCCCTAACGCATACAGAAAGCGGCTGTCACACAGCATGTGAGTACTAAACTAAGTTCTCTTTCATGTCTTATTGCGCTTAAACGTTAAAACCACACAGGAGTTACAAAAACAGCTGGTGAAGGTAAACAGCTGCGAAATAAATCACGTTTATATTAGATCTGTGTGGCAGCAGCGTAATATACAGTAAATAAATCAATAAATTCACTGCTCTCTTGTCTCCTCTGAGGTTGGGACTCTAAATAGTGTTCTGTGCTCGTCTGTGCAGCCAAAGACAGAACAGTTAACATGCTTTGCTCGAACTTTCGCCATGGCGTTAGAACTGGTACACCACTGTCGCTTGCGAAAACACAATGACAGCGTAGTGGGCGGAAACATGCAGATTACGGGGCTGTAATATTATAAAAAGATCCCCTTTGTACGTCAAGGGGGGAGTGAAATCTGAGTGGCACATTTTTCACAAGCTTGCAGAGAAAGGCTTTATCAAAAAAAATGTACTGGGTTGTTCTTTTTCACATTTTCTGGGTTGGTAGATGCAACAGGGACACGATTCTAGCACTTAAACAGAAAAAAAGTCAGATTTTTTAATGATATGTCACTTTTAAATATTATCATTTTAAGTTTTAAATGCATATATTTTTTATTTACATTTGATATAATACATTTCTTAAAAGTAATTTATGGTCTTGAGGTAGCGAGTTATATAATGTGGTTATATATTTAATAAAATAAAGAGAAAATTAATTAATATGAACTGTTTGTGTTGAGAATATTCTAATGATTGTCTCTTATTCACTTCATAGTTGAAATGTTGCTGCTTTCCAACCGAATGGCAAATAAAGTCATGGATCACGTTGCATCCCATGTGTTTGTCACCAGCCGAGCTGATCTAGGTTGGTTTTTCCGCAGGGTTAGCAAGTCAAACTAAAACTAGAGAGATTAAACATTTCACAGCAGGCATGGTTGTAGCAAGAAAATCTGAAGTTGGATGAGTAAAAGAAAATCTCACTGGAATGGAGAGAGTTTGCTTTGAAATATGAAGACTGAAAGCTCAGATTCAGTCTCTGTTAGTCTGGGATTGGATAGAGGAGCGGACTCGTGAGAATTGCGGTTGATCTTGCACTGACAGCATTTCAACTCCTTGAAAACCAGACTGGGATCAGACAGTACTGAAACTAGACCCTAAGCCTGAGAGCAGCAGAGAGGAGTGCAGAAGAGAGAGATCAATGAAGTGGAGGGATGGAGAGAGAGTAATCAAGGTTGAGACATCAGGGAGGGAGAAGAGCGTTCGGATCTGATGAGGCTGCGATGAGCTTTTGGGGGAACCAGTGGGAATACATTCATACACAGCAGCTCCTCTCTCTCCCTCTATAATCACGTCTCATTTACACAATCTTGGCCTGAATGTCTACACAGACATTTTTGGGCTCGGGCCAGACTCAGTCTGTTAACTCATGCTAAAACATGAAGAATACAGGAGCTTAAAACAAAACAATCAGTTTTCTGGAATGCTTTCCCATCTAAATTAGTACTTAAGTATTGGATTATAATGCAGGATTATGCTGCCTTGTGAGGGAACATCACATGTACTCTTCATGAAGAGTCCCAGAGTCCCAAATAAAACTAGTTTAAGGGTTACGTTTACTCAAAAAATTAACATTCTGTCTTTAATTACTCACCTTCACGTTGTTCCAAAGCTGTACAACCTTTGTTCATCTTTGGAACACAAATGAAGATATTTTTGATGAAATCCAAAAGCTTTCGGGCCGTACACAGGCAGCAACGAAACTACCACGTTCAAGGCCCAGAAATGTAGTAAGTAGTAAATCACTAAAATAGTCCTAAGTTGCGTTGCTGTCTATGCAGGGTCAAAAAGCTCTAAGAGATAAAAGTATCAGTGGTTTATTGTTCCTGTAGCATGAGATCAATTCTAATTTTGGTTCATGAAACACTCTCTCCATAGATTATGTATCCATGTGGGAAAAAAGAATGAATAATCACTCGATCTGGTATAAATATTATATGACCTGCCATGTTAAATGATGTATTTATGTTAATTGTATAATTTTTTTTTTATATCTTGCAGCCACTGAAGTCACAGGGGGAAGGGTTGAGATTGCTGAAATTTAATTTAGTTTTCTGCAGAGTAATATCTCAAATCTTAATAAAGCAGCTGCGTTATGCAGTGCCGGTAAGACTGTGTGTGTCAGTCATGAGAGGGAAGAGCGTTTCTGTAGAGACTCTCACTCCGACACCTGATCTGCCAAAGACAATCACCGCTTTCGTGAAGATCTCCTGAGCCACGAGTGATAAATGTGAGGAGATGAAACAGTGTTTGAGAAAATCTTTGTGGGACGTTTTCAACATATAAAGCAGCACAACTGATTTCAACATCGATAATCATAAGAAATGTTTCTTGAACAGCAATACAGCATATTAGAATGATTTCTGAAAGATCACGTGACACTAAAGACTGGAGTAATTAATTCAGCTTTGCAACACAGCAACAAATTTCATTTTAAAATATATTTAAATAGTAAAATGTAATTTTAAACTGTAATCATATTTCACAATATTACATTTTTCGCTGTATTTTTGGTCAAATAAATGCAGCTTTGGTAAACATAAGAGACTTTTTTTCAATCTAACCAACCCCAACATTTGACCGGTAGTGTATATAAAGTAGCAAGAGGTTGTGATATAAATAAAAGTCTACTTGACTTTAAAGAGCCCATTAAAATGTTATATACAGATGAAGTCAAAAGTTTGCATACACCTTGCAGAATCTGCAAAATGTTAAGTATTTTACCAAAATAAGAGGGATCATACAAAATGCATGTTGTTGTTTTTTATTTAGTACTGACCTGAATAAGATATTCCACATAAAAGACGTCCACAAGAGAAAATAATAAGTGAATTTATAAAAATTACCCCGTTCAAGAGTTTACATACACTTGATTCTTGATACTGTGTTGCTACCTGAATGATCCACAGCTGTTTGTTTGTTTTGTTTTGTTTAGTGATAGTTGTTCATGAGTCCCTTGTTTGTCCTGAACAGTTAAACGGTCTGCTGTTCTTCAGAAAAATCCTCCAGGTCCCACAAATTCTTTGGTCTTACAGCATTCTTGTGTATTTGAACCCTTTCCAGCAATGACTGTATAATTTTGAGATCCATCTTTTCACAGTGACGACAACTGAGGAACTGATAGGCAACTATTACAGAAGATTCAAACGCTCACTGATGCTTCAGAAGGAAATACAATGCATTAAGTGTTACACCGGGGGGTGTAAACTTTTGAACAGAATGAAGATGTTGTGTACATATTTCCTATTTAGCCTAAACATCATATTCATATATTTTTTTTTAAATTTTGTACTGCCCTATAAAAGCTACAGAAGATACTTACATGATCCCCAGAAGACAAAATGAGTTACATTTAGCCTGATCTTCAAATTCAAAAAGTTTTCACCCCCTGGGTCTTAATGCATTGTGTTTCCTTCTGGAGCATCAGTGAGCGTTTGAACCTTCTGTAGTAGTTGCATATGAGTCCTCAGTGTGAAAAGATGGATCTCAAAATCATACTGTCATTGTTGGACAGGGTTTAAATACACAAAAAATACTGAAAAACCAAAGAATTTGTGGGACCTGAAGGATTTTTCTGAAGAACAGCAAGCAGTTTAACTATTCAGGACAAACAAGGGAAAACAAAACAAAACAAAACAAACAAAAAAATAAATAAATAAAACATCTGTGTTTCAGTACAGTATCAGCACAGTATTAAGAATCAAGTGTATGGAAACTTCTGAATAGAGTCATTTTTATCAATTCAACTATTATTTTCTATTGTGGATTATATGTAAATGTCTTTTATATGAAATATCTTATTCAGGTCAGTACTAACTAAAAAGTAGCATGCATTTTGTATGATCCCTCTTATTTTGGTAAAATAATTAACATTTTGCAGATTCTTGACTTCATATCTGCCTAGAAAGTGCATTTTGTAAATGCTGGAGTACACTAAAATAGCAGGCATAAAATCTACAAAACGAAAGAATGTGTTTTTGTTACCTCAACAAATATTTTGTCTGATAAATCTGTGTAAACTGCTGTTTCTGAACACTAAATAGTTGTAATGCTGCAATAGTAAGTAAAGTACATAAGCCATATGGTGGCTGTATGTGTCATTAATCACAGCTGTGGCCGTCATATGTACACATGACATAAATGCCACGTGTGATCTGAATGATGCGGTTACTGGTGAGTAACCTTCCATTTGGGAGCAATAACAAATTTTACTGTTGCTCCTCAGCAGCCAAAAGACAGCTTGCTTCATGAATGATGGATGACTTGTTTGAATAGTCAACATCCAAGACATATTTAATAAAAAACTTTCTAGACGAAACTCTTCTACACAGTGTCCGATTGAACTATCAAATATTGTGCAAAAGAGAAAAGGATTATTTATGTAGCGTTGCATCAAATGCCACTCAATTCTACTGTACATGAACTCCAGCAATGAGACAAACAAATCTTCTGCTGTAGTAGTCATCATGCAAATGTACTTAAGTATAATTATATTTTCTCACTCTATAGAATAAGGACGACTGTCCTATTCATGACCAAAAGTGATCAACCGACTGAAATTGCAGAGTAATTCGTTCTTTCAGATGCTGTGTGATGGTTTTATGAGGTAAATTTACAAGGACAGCTATAGAAAATGATAGAGATTGAATGTGCTTTGCCAATTTGTATTGCTACACTCACACAGAAATATGGCCGCTCATCAGTGCGAGCCCGTCACTGAAAGAGAAGCTTCAGAATACGAGGAATTGAAAAAGAACACAATGAATCAGAAATCATGCAAACATGCATATAAATCAATATATATATACCTCTACATAAGGTCATATTCTGATGGAAAGAGAGGAAAAACTGTTTAACTTTATCCTTGGCATATACAAAATAATAAAAACACAGCCTAATTGACTGGAATAAAGCATACAGTATAGTGAGTAATAAATTAATAAATATATAAAAACTAGGGATGCACAATATTGGATTTTTGCCGATATCCAATATTTTTCATTTCGCCAGTTCGGAAATTATAAGCAAATTATTTGTCATTTTGTTATGACAATTAGTTCTTAACAAGAATGTATTTGTTAGAATTAAATAAATAACAATGAAGTTCTTTTATAATGACAGTGCACTGAAGCTTTGCAAATAACTACAAATAACCTACATATCAATCGCTACATTTTAAAATTAATTAATTAACCAATTTATTTAATTTATTTTTATTTTTTTATTTTTTTTTTTTTTTTTTAGAAAAATGCAGTGGTAACCTTAAAGGAGAACTTCACTTCCAGAACAACAATTTACAAATAATGTACTCACCCCCTTGTCATCCACGATGTTTATGTCTTTCTTTCTTCAGTCGTAAAGAAATTATGTTTTTTTGAGGAAAACATGTCTGCATTTTTCTCCATATAATGGACTGATATGGTGTCCCGATTTTGAACCCCCCAAAATGCAGTTTACATGCAGCTTCAAACGATCCCAAATGCGGTTGTAAACGACCCCAGTCGAGAAAGAAGGGTCTTTTCTAGCGTAACGATCGGTTATTTTAATAAAAAGAATACAATTTATATACTTTCTAATGCCAAACGCTCATCTTGTCTTACTCTGCTTGGACTGTTTTGTTCCGGTTCATGACAGGGTATATGTCGAAAAACTCCCATCTCATGTTCTCCCTCAACTTCGAAACTGTCCTATATCGCTGTTTTACCTGTTTTTTTAAGAGTGTTTGATCTTCTTTGCATGTTCACTTTGCAAAGACTGGGTCGGTACTTCTGCAGCAATGTAGGATGATTTTGAAATGATTTTTGAAGTTGAGGGAGAAAATACGATTGGAGTTTTTCGACATACCCTAACTGTCTTGAGTCAGAATACACAGAGTTCATGGAGAGAAAGGCAAGACGAGCGTTCGAGATTAGAAAAGTATTGAAATTGTATTTTTTTTAAATGAAAATATTTCGCTAGATAAGACCCTTCTTCCTCGGCTGTGATCATTTACAACCGCATTTGGGATCATTTGAAGCCGCATTTAAACTGCATTTTGGAAGTTCAAAATCGGGGCACCGTATCAGTCCATTATATGGAGAAAAATGTAGAAATGTTTTCCTCAAAAAACACAATTTCTTTAAGACTGAAGAAAGAAAGACATGAACATCTTGGATGACAAGGTGGTGAGTACATTACATGTGAATCTTTGTTTTGGAAGTGGACTTCTCCTTTAACATTTTATTTTAAGATTTAACATTTGAAGATGGTCTAAAGCATAAGAGTTGTACAAATTCTGAAAATCTTGTAGAGCTCATAATTTATTTAAAAAATATAACATATTACACATTAATGAATAAATCAGTATACAGTAGTCAACAATTGAAGTGGATCAAAACCTTTAATAAAAGTTGTCCTAAAACTAAAACAATACCCATTCTTGTTTTATGACAACTTTGATGACCTTTTTACTGTATACAAAATTATTTAATTCACAAATGTCATGTTTGTGATTTTTTTTAATTCATGTAAGCTAGAGCCTCTGACCTTTAAATCAAAACATACTTATGACTTTATGATATCAATTACTGCTTTATTTAATCAGAAACACAGTCTAAATGTTAATTGTTTATTTTTCTTTCATTTTATTAGAAGTAGGCCAACAGCGCCCCCTACAGAATACAGAACTCTTTACCAAACAGGCATTAGGACCCGGGGGAGGCTGCCTCTGCTGCCACTGCATGTGCTAGTACTGTTTACTCTATCACACACCGAATGCATCATTCTGTAGTGCATTCTCAGATTAAATGCAACGATCCAAAACAGTTTATCTAATCATGATTCAGACAAAACTTTGCTTCAAAAATGGGCGACACTGTCAACCTGATCTAATTGCTAGCACACCCTGAGTTATTCCTCTTAGCAGCAAGACATATCAGCATAATTTTTCATATCGGGACAATGCTGATATTTACATTTAAAGCCATTATCGTCGATTCTGATATAGGTCCGATAATATCATGTATCCCTATTAAAAAAATCTAGACAGATGGAAAAATATAAATGCTAAAAAGCAAGGGTCCCAGAATTGAGCCCTGGGGGACACCAGTACTAACTGGACCAACAAGTGAGACTGTGTGTGTCAGTCATGAGAGGGAAGAGCGTTTCTGTAGAGACTCTCACTCCGACACCTGATCTGCCAAAGACAATCGCCACTTTCGTGAAGACCTCCTGAGCCACGAGTGATAAATGTGAGGAGATGAAGTGTATTACAAATCTGTGTATCATGTTTTCGACATATAAAGCAGCATGACTGTTGTCAACATATATGAATAAATAAATAAAAAAATCTAGATAGATGGAAAAATATAAATGCTAAAAAGCATAGGTCCAAGAATTGAGCCCTGGGGGACACCAATACTAACCAGACCAACCTCTGATCTGTGTCTTTAAAAACAAAATGACTACAATCGGAAAAATAAGGTCTGAACCAGTTTCCATTACATTAAGTCCAGGAGAATAAGGACTGACACAGAGTCAGCTACGACTATATACACTACCAGTCAAAAGTTTTTGAACAGTAAGATTTTTATTGTTTTTTTTTTATTGTTTATTTTTTTCAGAAAGTCTCTTCTGCTCACCAAGCCAGCATTTATTTGATCCAAAGTACAGCTAAAACTGTAACATTTTAAAAAAGGTTTTTATTATTTAAAATAACTGTTTTCTATTTGGATATATTTTAAAATGTCATTTTTTCAAAGGTAAATTTTTAGCATCATTACTCTAGTCACATGATCCTTCAGAAATCATTCTAATATTCTGATTTGCTGCACAAAAAGCATTTATTATTATTATTATGTTAAAACCAGCATAGTAGAGTAGAATTTTTTCAGGTTTCTTTGATGAATAGAAAGTTCAGAAGAACAGCCTTTATCTGAAATAGAAATCTTCTGTAACATTATAAATGTCTTTATCATCACTTTTGATCAATTTAAAGCATCTTTGCTAAACAAAAGTTTTAATTTCCATAATTCCCTATAATTCCTATAATTAGTTTTGAATGAAGAAGAGACGTCTTTAATAAAATAAAAATTCTTACTGTTTAAAAACTTTTGACTTGTGGTGAATAGATAGATAGATAGATAGATAGATAGATAGACAGATAGATCACAATTACTCCAAACTTATACTGGTAAGCCTATATATAAGCAATTTACTTGGGTAATGATGCAGTAATTCTGAGCCTAAATCAGGCAACGTGTGGGATAGCCCTCAAGGACCACATTAATCATCTCAATACAGATTAAATGAACTGGGAAGAGAGTCAGGATTGACAAAATGACTGGCAGCTCAGATAATGTTTGGCCAAAACTAAGCAAAACAAACTGCTTGACTGGCACCATTAGCGTAATGACAATCATTATAACTAGGGAGGACAGAAATGCTAAATTCATTCCCCTTAACTTTCATTGGCTACAGTGTGAAGATGAAAAATGATACTCATTGTAAACACCAACTTTAAAATCAAGCTATATCCTCTGCCAAATGGATGCTCTGGCAATGAACAAATGTGTGAGCTGTAAACTTCTAGCGCTCACTTTCCAATGTCGGTTTTCAGCTAATCAGATGGGGCAAATGTCATTCTTATATTCAGTTTTAAGCCTAATTATGGCAAAATAGTTAGTGACTGATGTTTCTGTTACTGAGCTGATCCTAGCAATGCAGAATTGTAAATGTCTAATCAAAAGCTCCAGACGTTGTGGCTCCAGACGTCTGCTCTGCCGTTGTGCACATTTCGTGTCATGCTGGGTGAAGCCCATCACTGCTTGTGTAAAGCTTCTGCTTTGATTGACTATAATCAAAAACCAAATTTCTTATGTCCCTGTCTCTGCCAGCGGTTCAGATAATACCCGGCAGGCCCTGAGAGGATTACTATGCATGGAAAAGGACAACACAACGGAGAGACAACAAACAACTCAATTAAAACTGTGTGGGCTAAAATCAAACAAGCATGAAAAACAAACTGTTCTGCGTTCAAATATCAATCAGCATTGTTGAGAACGCTCCACGAAACCATATTGGGTAGTAATATGACAAATTTAGAATTCAGTGGAAACCATAAGCTATGAATTATTCAGTTTTGTGCAAGTAAAATTAACCTAATTAAACTGAATTAAATAAATTGCTTTTCAGCAGCAACTTGGTTATGCAAATGTTAAAGTCCAAAATTCTTTTTAAATTAATTGGCTAGCATTTTAACTTGGTATAATTAAATCAGCTTGCTATAATAACACATGAAAAAGAAGAGTAAATATTGAATAAGAGCTAATAATCATTCTACTTCAACCAGTCAACCAGTTTATTGAATTCTTTACAGCCAGGATATATAAAGATAAAATGGGGGTGACACAAATAGGGAACACTTTGGTCTCTCATAACTTCATATAAATTATTACAGACATAAATCCTCCTAAGTAGATAAGCCAGATAAACTATAAAATAAATAAAGCATGACACATAGGGCATTTTACCCATGAACTACCATTCACCACCATTTATTTGTTTTCTATTTATTTTTTTCTGCACTCTAAAAAATGCTGGGTTATTTTGCTTAACCCAAATGCTGGGTTCAGCTTGTTGGGTCATTTTATTGGGTTGTTTTTAATATTTTTTACACAGGTGCTGGGTAGTTTTTCTGCACTCTAAAAAATGCTGGGTTATTTTGCTTAACCCAAATGCTGGGTTCAGCTTGTTGGGTCATTGTATTGTGTTGTTTTTAATATTTTTACACAGGTGCTGGGTAGTTTTTCTGCACTCTAACAAATGCTGGGTTATTTTGTTTAACCCAAATGCTGGGTTCAGCTTGTTGGGTCATTTAATTGGGATGTTTTTAATATTTTTACCCAGCTGCTGGATAGTTTTTCTGCACTCTAACAAATGCTGGGTTATTTTGCTTAAGCCAAATGCTGGGTTCAGCTTGTTGGGTCATTTTATTGGGTTGTTTTTAATATTTTTTACACAGGTGCTGGGTAGTTTTTCTGCACTCTAAAAAATTCTGGGTTATTTTGCTTAACCCAAATGCTGGGTTCAGCTTGTTGGGTCATTTTATTGGGTTATTTTTAATATTTTATACCCAGGTGCTGGCTAGTTTTTCTGCACTCTAAATAAAAAATGCTGGGTTATTTTGCTTAACCCAAATGTTAGGTTCAGCTTGTTGGGTCATTGTATTGGGTTGTTTTTAATATTTTTACACAGGTGCTGGGTAGTTTTTCTGCACTCTAACAAATGCTGGGTTATTTTGTTTAACCCAAATCCTGGGTTCAGCTTGTTGGGTCATTTTATTGGGTTATTTTTAATTTTTTTTTTACATAGGTGCTGGGTAGTTTTTCTGCATTCTAAAAAATGCTGGGTTATTTTGGTTAACCCAAATGCTGGGTTCCGCTTGTTGAGTCATTTTATTGGGTTATTTCTAATATTTTATACCCAGGTGCTGGCTAGTTTTTCTGCACTCTAAAAAAAATGCTGGGTTATTTTGTTTAACCCAAATGCTGGGTTCAGCTTGTTGGGTCATTTTATTGGGTTATATTTAATATTTTTTTTTTACCAAAGTGCTGGGTAGTTTTTCTGCAACTAAGCTGCTGGGTCATTTTTATTGAGTTAATAAATATTGGGTTATTTTGTTTTATTTATTTATTTTTTTTTCACCCAACTGCTGGGTTAAGTTGAGAACGGTTGAATACACTTAAATTAAAATGCCACTTTTAAATATTCCAAGTTTTTCTAAAATGCTTGTTAAACGAGTTTAAATGTATATAATATTGTAAACTATGCTGTATTAATCCAAATAAATTCTATCTGTCATATTTTTTGTGCATGGATGTTCTTGTTTAATAATAACTGTTCACCTTTTGATTATTGCTGTTGCCTCTATAATTCTGTGTGTGATTTTTAATTTCCAGCCCATTTTAAGTCAGCAATTTAATCATTTTTAAACAATAGCTGACTTAAATAAAACAACCCAGCATGTTGGGTAAAAACATTTAACCCAACCATCTGAGTCAAAGTAACTAAGCATGTGTTCTGTCCAATATTTAAATATTCAGTATTCAATATTCAGTAACCAATATTCAGCGCTGAGTTGCCAAATAACCCAAATTAGTTGGGTTGTTTTTAACCCAGCATTTTTTTAGAGTTTAGAGCTGGTGAAAGTGTATTAAATAAATGCTAAATAAAAATGTTATTTAGTGTACAATGTTTAGTGCTGAGGTGGACAGTTGGCATTTTGTGAATGTAAAGCACCTTCTTTTAGTGATCATTTGCTGAAAAACAGAGTCGACAAAACTCTTTGAGATCCTCGTTTGTTTCCTGTTCATGGCAGGTGAGAATTGCTTCAGCAGATGCATTCACTTTAACTGAGTTTAGATTTCGTAACAATTACCCAGAGACTGAACACAAGCCGTCAACCTGTGGCATCTTTATTACAGACACAACACATCCAGTGACTTCAAAAACAAACAGCCTGGAAAGGGAAGTGAATTGAATTAGCCCCTGCCTGTACATAATTAATGATTTACACATCCAAACAGAACAAGTGCATGACTGCACAATTTTACATGTCTCTCGTTTGGCAAGAAGCTGCTGGGAATCACAACTTTGCGTCTGCCAAGCACATTTGCGTCTGACTGCTTCTGCATTTTTTGCCAAACGCTTTACATTATCAACTCACACACCTGTATGTGAGTGTTTACACACACTGAGTCCTGTCTGTCCACATGCCGGAGGCAGAAACAAAGTCTAGTGCAACAGAGTATAAAGGCACAGTGTTTTACATTCAGCCTTGGCATAGAGAAATTACCAATGGAGAAAATAATCTTAAAGGAATACTTCAGACAAAAATGAAAGATTTACTCACCCTCAGGACATCCAAGATATAGATGAGTTTGTTTCTTCATCAGAACATATTTGGAGAACTTTAGCATTACTTCACTTGCTCACGAATGGATCCTATGCAGTGAATGGGTGCCGTCAGAATGAAAGTCCAAACAGCTGATAAAAACATCACAATAATTCACAAGTAATCCACACGACTCCAGTCCATCAGTTAACGTCTTGTGAAATGAAAAGCTTCTGTTTGTAAGAAACAAATCCATCAAGTCATTTTAACTTCAAAGTGTTGCTTCTGGCTATCCATAAATATTGCTTTCTCCATTGCTTTTTTAAAAAGTTGTCTTGTCTGAATAAGGAGAGAAATTTGCATAGATTAAGCACAATTTACAAACAGTTTAAAACAGCTCTGAACAAACATGTTGGTGGATTTTGATGTAGGAGCACAATAAGGGATGGCTTTTTTGGAAGAAATGGAAGAAGCATTATTAAATATTAAGGATTTTGGTATTTTGGCCAGAATGGAGAGTGTGAGGTTAAAAATGTCTTAACAGCAGATTTGTTTCACGCTTTTCACTTTACAAGATGTTAACTGATGGACTGGAGTGGTGTGAATTACTTGTGGATCACTGTGATACTTTGATCAACTGTTTGGACTCACATTCTGATGGCACCCATTCACTGCAGAAGATCCATTGCTGAGCAAGTAGATTTTCATCAAATTGTCATTTTTAGTGGATTACTGGATCCTCATCACATGAAGTTTTCTAATACTTGAGACTCTTCATGTTTGTGATACAGTGAGGGTCTGCAGGCACACTGGATTCAAATATTTCACATTGTGCATTGTCATTGTCATAAAAACAGAATTTGTTTTCCAACAGGGTATCAGCCCAGTGCCAGAACCATTCAGGTGCAGAGGACAATAAAGTGTCTGACAAGCTGTAAATTAAAGCATTTGTAATTGCACAGCAATGTTTTAAAATATTCCCGTCTGAATTTTTAACTTTATGAAACTGGAATTAGGATTAGTTGATGTTAGTGTGGTTTGACAGTCACACAGGCACAACATCCATTAAAGTGTCGCATTCTCTGTAAACACTGGATCTCATGCACTAATGTGCTTAGCTGTTATGTGTTTAAAAATCTTCTTCCATGAAAATTTCCAAGAGATTCACAACAGCTATCCGTTTATCTATTTATATCCATTTCTTTCGGTAGATGGACAAATCTATGTAACCTCTTTATGCAGGGTTAGTGAATAAGATTACATTTTTTTGAACATTTCAAAATATTGTTTTTATTCTGTGTTAAAATAAGACTAGTTACAATAATCTTAGGGCCCTAAGATTTTCGTGAAGCAGAAAATGGAATGGAATTTACTGTGTAACCGCAAATGTCAAAGAATTTGCCAAATATTGGATGAATTAATTAATACTAGGTCACTTAAACCAAAACAAGTGTCTGTGAATATTAAGCCTGTGACATGAGGTTTTGTTTATGACGCACATACTAAAACGCATGTGATGCTTGCAGTGTTTTCTGCCTCTAAGTACATGAACATATTCTCTAGAACTGCTCTGATAGTCACTTCATGAGCATCTTACTTTTCTTTTGAGGAAAAGCTATCATCATATCATATACAAAAAGAAACTTAAAGGTCTTCACAGCAACCCGTCACAATAAAAGTTCAGTTTAACATGACAAAACTGACAGAAATATATTACTTAATGTAATGATTGGGGCTGCCCCCTAATAGTCGACTAACCATTTGTCGTCAAGAGGAGGCTTGGTTATTAGTCGTTTCGTTGCAAAGTGGCAAAGTCACGCAGTCCGCGATGGATAGATCGTTAACAGCTAGTCTATGTGGTAATACAGTACATCGGCCAGGACATCCAAACGCTCACATCTCATTTGTCAACCTCAAATATGGCTTTTCATCTGAGAGATGTAGTAGCAACTTAACATAGCACTTGAAACTTCGAAACTCCTTGTATACTTGCCTTACAGATATGAAAAATATATATATAGAGAGAGTGAAATGTCTACTTTTAAAATGAACCAATTCAAACAGAAAATAAATATTCTCTGATTATGTAATTCGTATGCAACATGCATACAGGCGCATCACTACTGCGGAGACGACAAGTCAGTGTCGTTCATCTCTTTAGCTGAAAACAATAAGAGCACTAGTTTATCAGTAAATTATTAAAATGTTAATACAGTCTCCTTGCTGTTTTTCCCTGACACATTCATAATTATTATATCTGCCGGTGCGCTGTGGCGAGCTATTTTTCTATGCGCTTGAGCGCTTATTAGGCAGTAGACAATTAAAGACTCATTATAATGATTTATATGGTTTAAACGTGTGACTAATAGTCGACTAATCGCTTAAAATGAACAACTACTAGTGAACCAGAAAAATCTTTAGTCGAGGACAGTCCTAGTAATGATACTACAACTTCTAATAAAATTATTATTAATACTCAATTACTATTCTTTAATGAATATTTACCAGAATTTTTTTGAAATAGATTATTATTCATTTTAAATAAAATCAATAATTTAAGATGCTTTTGATTTATTAATAAAAGAAGCGTTTCATAAGGCTTTAAAATGTATTTTTGTTAAACTTTTAATAAATCGCTGTTAAATTGTGTATGTTTCATGATTTCAATTAATTGGACAAGCTTTTGATTAAGATTTTTTCAATTTAACCATTAAAACAGAGTAAAAAAAAAACAAAACACAAAATTAAAAAATAATAATAATAATAATAAAATAAAATGTATTTCTTAAGGCCCTAGTCTAAAACAACTTAAAATCTATTCTTATTTTATTATTCACACAATCCAGATAAATTAGGAATCATAATTTTAAAAGTGTGATTTCTAAACCTGGAAAGGTCATGCAAATTAAAATCACTCCACGGGATGTATTTGTTTATTTATTTTGTTTGTTTGAATGAACGAATAGTCTAAAATGTTATCGGGTAGAAACTGTGAGTAAACATAATTATCTATCATCCTACAGCCCTACAGTTTTTGTTTTTTTTGTAATGATTAATTACATTAACACCTGAGGTTTCATCTTCCTAATACAGTACATTACTAAAAAGGAAGACCAAGCATATCACATTCATAGTTACGCAACTAGTCCTTTCACTCCCATCTGTTAAGAGTCATGCTGTTGTCATCTCCCTTCATGCGACATGCCACTCTCCTACAATTTGTTCTGTCTGTTTAGTCTACTTTCTTAGAAGATGATTCAGTGACTGAGCAGTGACTTGCCTTTTTTGGCAAAATGACTTTCCAGTGCTTGGTCATTAACTAAAATCGTTTCCACCGGGGTGAACATTACTGTTAAACTCTTCGGAATCATTATAGATTCTTCTAAATGTTCAACATCAAGCGACCAGCCTCATTTCTGATGATCCGTGGAACACAATGAAGCCGAAGAACTAAATATGTGTGTGTCTTCCAACGCTGAGATCTCAAAGGATATTGTTTTATTCAAGAGATATGATTGAAATATTTAGGCTGAATACTCTGCGTTTGATCTGAGATAGTATTATGTGCCACAAGCAATTCCGGCGTTCCTTTTCAGCAATGCGGCTTTGATCACAGCTAATGAATTGTTGTGCATAGCTCCTAACAATTCAAATGCAACAATGCACTAACTCTTTTTTTTTTTTTTGCAATACACTAAGAAGCAATCGAGCAAAGCTAATAATGCCAATTGTACTGACCGTCCACCTTGTAATGAAGGCACTTAGAGAAAGACAGTTAAGATAAAAGCACGTGCGTAACGACAAAGTGACCACAGATAGAGAAGAAAGTCTCTTATGTTTTAATTAAGAGGTTGCAAATCTTTGTCAACCTGCGCCTCTAATTAAGACAAAGACTATGAGGCTATGAGGTGAATGTAGACAGAGAAAGGGGTCAGCCATAAAAGGTTTAATTAAATTAGATTTCATTTATACAGCACTTTTGTTTGCACACATAAGGTGCTATGAAGCATGCAGAATTATTTTTTTCCTACACCATAAATAAATTAATTGCATGGAGACTTTCTGGTCTAGAAGGAATAAATTTGCTCAATGGCCACTCGAACGGTTTTCTATTCAGTGGTGAATTACTCAGGTAACCTGTGCATTTGCACAGTAAGGAAAGGTAATGTAAGGACCTGCTTGTTGTTTATGGATCTTCAAGTGTAGCACTGCTATACTCAAGAGGGCCAGGCATACGTGCATGAATGTGTTTTTCAGCAATTCGAAAATCAAGTGCTGACCTCAGTGACCGTGAGGTGTTTAGGCCCTATAGCATCAATGAAGCAGTAATGTTCAGGGCAGAGATCACACAAGGAGAAGGTGATACCAGCTGCTGTGCGCTCTGCTTCAACAGCTTACACTGGATTAAAGTGAGGAATAATTCACCCAAACGTGGACATTTATACTTATCCTCATGTTTTAAACCTATTAGAACCCATTGTCTTAATTTTCCATTTAGTTAAATAGTAAATATGGACTACAGTTCAACATCTTTTTTTTTTTTTTTTTTTTTTTTTTTAAAAAGAAGTCTCTACATTCACACTGCAGGCAAATTTGGCCCAAATCTGATTTTTTTTTTTTTTTTGCTCATATTTGACTTAGTGTGAACAGCACAAACCGCATGGAATCTGATCTTTCCAATTCCGTTTTGTGCCACTTCCATCTGTGGTACTAAATCCGATACAAGTCAAATGTTTGCAATGTGACCGCAGTGTGAACAGTCATATGGGAATTCATGTGACTTTTACCTCAGCAATCGTCACGATTTTACATGCCCAAAGTTATCAAGACAGCTGCAAAAGGTAGTCAGTGGAAGTACAGTGCTGTGTCAAAACTCATAAGTATTGGTATCATAAAAGTTTAAAAACTCTGCTCTCTTCTATGTGTCTAAAGACACATCCTTGTCTTTGTTTTTTATATTGCCTGCACATAATTTCGCTGGCTTCTGCAGCAGATCACACTATAAATAAAAGCATAATAGCTTACTTTATGTCCTCCGTGTTTACTTCCGTATGACAGTGCACTGTGCAAGAGTTGCCAAGTCCACAGATTTCCCACGGAATCATTGTTCACAGGTTGTTTTTTCAACTAACTTGAACCCACTAACTGGATATTTACATCCCCAGAACATGATTGGGCTAGTTTTGGACTAGTTTTGAGAAGCAATTGGGCAGATTTAGTTTTGAAAACCTGGCAACCCTGTTTGTATTATTTTTTTGCCAATCTGGCCTCATGACAAATACATACCTGTGGGAACGTTTTCGCGAGACACGAAAAAACGTACCAATAAGTACATATCGCTGCAGTTTCCAACAGAAAAAGGCGCTTAAAGGGTGTTCGTTTTTTTATTCCCTGAACAAATGAATGTACATAAGGTGTTGGTTTTGTACATGTCACTGCAGTTCTGACTTTAAATGTCCATTGAGTGGCGCTATAACTCTAATGCTCTGCGACTTTTTAAAATAACACATCATCTGAACTACACCTAAAGCTACCCAAGAGTAGGAACAAAAGCGAATGTTATGTAAAAACGCAATCGCAAACATGCCGTTTTAGCTTGTGTTTCGATCTCTCATCCTTCAGCTCTTTCATTGCGAGCAATGATTTTCATGGAATTTGTACCCAAGGTTTCCGCATCCTAAGTCCACCTTGTGCCACCTGAGCTACCGAGCAAGCTTGTTATGTCCGGAAAGCGAAACATATGGAGCTGTAATCATAACTGTGTATGAAAACGATTACGAGTGCTCACTCTTTTACCGCCTTTAGTGGACATTTCTGTGGGAAACTGTAGTGATATGTACTTATTTGTATGTATTTTGCATCTCGTGAAAAGTTCCCACAGGTACGTTTTAGTCATAAGATCAGGTAGTTTTTTGCGCATACAGGTCAGTTACGAACACTGTTGGGGGTAACGCATTGGAAGTAAAGTGAGTTACGTAATAATATTACTTTTTTCAAGTAACTAGTAAAGTAACGCATTACTTTTGAATTTCTAAGAAAATATCAGAGTTACTTTTTCAAATAAGTAACACCAGTTACTTTCCCCCCCCCCATTTATTGATTGACAAGTCTTTTGTCTGGAAATTGGGAGTAAACATGATGTTACTGTATTCTAGACTAAATGTGAACATGCATTAATTTATCTCACTCACAAAAAACAGATTCAGTATTCCTCAAAATGAATAAAAACAGTGAAATGCAAACTCAGAATATGACGCAACCCTTCAATGATTAAATATGTTAAATGAAACAAATATCCTTTATGTATTTAATCCCATTTTATTAACCAGGGTCTTTGCTGCTGACCTTCGATGATGCAATTCAGCTATACTAATAAGCAAAAATTACTTTAGATAAACTAACATTTGTGCTTCACTTTTTTATAGCTGAAGAGTGATCTCCTGCATAAATGTACTTTTCTTTCAGCCTGAGGTGAATTCTTTTCACTTTTGGTGTAAAAGGGCTTTTACACTAGAATTGTTTTATATTCTATATTCTAGACAAATTCTAAAATTCTATATTCTAAACAAAGAAGCAAGCGGTGCCCAGATTTAAAAAGTAACACAGAAGTAAAGTAACGCATTACTTTCCAAAAAAAGTAACTAAGTAACGTAATTATTTACTTTTTTAGGGAGTAACACAAAATCATAATGCATTACTTTTAAAAGTAACTTTCCCCTGGTTACGAACTATGATCTGTTCACATTGTAAATCTGATATGGGTCACATTTAAAACAAAAATGTGAACAGCTAATCTGAATCTGAGCAAAAATTGAGCACTTAGGCTTGCAGTTTGAATGTATACTCACCAACAGTGTTGAGGGAAGTTACTTTTAAAAGAAATGCATTACAATATTTCATTACTTCCTAAAAAGTAACTAATTACATTACTTAGTTACTTTTTAGAGAAAGTAAGTGTTATGTTACTTTTGTGTTAGTTTTTAAATCTGACGCAGGGGCTTGTTTGTTTTTAACACAAAGTTCTACTTTTGGCAAATGTAAAAGCCCTTTGACACAAAAAGTGAAATGAATAAACATCAGGCTGAAGGAAAAGTAGCCTAAATTCACATCTGTACAGTAGAACACAGCTCTTCAGTGATAAAAAAGGAAGCACAAATGTTAGTTTATCTAAAGTCATTTTTACTTATTAGTACGGTTGAACTGGATCAACGTAGGTCAGTACCAAAGACACTGGTTACTAAAACTGGATTAAAAAAACGTGAAGTGTTATTTGTGTTATTTAACATATTTAATTATTGTGCTTGCGGCAACTCAAGTTAGAGTCCTACCATTTAATCTAACAAAAGACATAAAAGCCCCCAAAAAAAACCAACATATTTATTTATTGCAGGTTTACGTCATATTCTTAGTTTGCATTTCACTATTTTTATTCATTTTGAGGAATACTGAATCTGTTTTTGTGCAAGTGAGATGTTTAGTTTAGTCATGTTTACACAGCACACACAAATGCCTTCCTGATTTCTCTCAACACAGGTACAGGAGAGCTTTTTTCATGTAAATTAAAAAGTAATGCATTACTTTACTAGTTATTTGAAAAAGTAATCAGATTACATCTTACCCCAAACTTTTGAAAGGTTTCAAACATTATTATTGTTATTTTTATTTTATTTTTTTTATTTTTTTATGGTGACAGCTTAAAAACTCTGACGTCCATTCTTTGCTGTGGAATGGAAAACAGACAACAAGTGCATTGTTCAAAACTTTTCCTTTTATATTTTCACTTAATAACTAAAGTCATACAGGTTTGGAATTATATGAGGTTCAGTAAATGATGAGAGAATTTTCATTTTCTGATTAAACTATCCTTTTAAGACCCACTTTGTTCAGTGCAAACAAGCCTTGTATCATCTGCGAGCACGACCTGACGTTTTGAGTCTTCAGCCTAATTTAACTGACAGAAATTCACTGATGTAGTGGCACTGATGGCCTCTGAAGTCAAGCTTCAAAGAATTCCCTGAACTGACAAAACTGAATTAAACTGTTTTAATGTAGATTAACATCATATTGAAATGACATATCTGCATGGAAAAATGGCCTTAATAAATGTGCCACAACCCTGACAACTGATCATAGCTCATGGGATTCTTTTGAAATCTGTGGTGGTTTTATGTTTTTTATTTAAGTGAGCAGACCACACATTTTATGTGAGCACACACAGTCAGAGTTGTCAAAAAAGCCATTTTGAGTCTCACAGAACAGCCTTTTATTGAATACCTCCTGACAGCTACTGTGTATATTCCCAAGCACACAGAAAAAAAAAAAAATTAATTGTTTCCTTTGCACGTGTGCCTGATCATACATAAAATACACGTGTATAAGTTATAATCGTCACACTCTGCATACTCTAATATGCCGGCTACCGTCTAGTGATTTTGCAAGCCCTGCTAATTTGCTGGTAACAATTTCATTGCATCAACTTTGATAAGGGTAAGGGGCTAATAGCATAAAACTGCATATAAACTCATATAAAATGAGCCAGTGAGGTTGGACACCCTCAGTCACTGGCACACTGACTACACACCCATGAGTAAACAAATAAAACCACTGATGTCCAGTGTTGGATACAGACATAAGGCATTTCTGAAACCAACCATGACTGCACTATACCTACACAAAACAAAAAATGACTGTGGGATGTGAGATCAAATGAATCAAGCTTTTGGTGGAAAACTATACTGGTATTCTTATGGTGAAACTGCATCTTATAGTAAATGGAGGCCAGTCATGAAGTGATTTAATTACATTAAAAACATTTTACACAGAAGGCCCAATATAAAAAAAACACAGAGCTCTAATGCTTGGATAAATTGCTGTCAGTCACAAAAGCATCACTACAGCCAAACAGCATTTACACTGAATTTAGTGAACGGCAGGACAGTGCTAACGCTGTTATGCAGCTTCATATTCATTCCTCCTTGTAATGTACTGTCTTGAGTGCAGTGAGAGAGGATGAATTCATTACAGCTCCAGTATCGATCTGACAGGCCCCAGCTGAGCCAACTGGAAGAGAACTCTCTCCAAATGCCCATAAACACACCTTTACCTCAAAGCTCTTTCAGGGAGTTCAGAGTAGGGTGATGAATTGACAGACGGAGGAACAAGCAAACAGGTGGATGGACGTACAGATGTGCATGAATAGACAGACGAACCAAGGAAAGGATGGGTAAACAGGCAGATGGATACACGGATACATGGAAAGATTGGACAACTGAACGGACGGACGGACGGACGGACGTGCACTGATAGACAATGCATGGATAGACAAGCACATGGATGGATGGATGAACAAGCAGAAAGATGAATGTTTGGCTAAACAGCTAAACAGACAGATATAAGAATGGACAGACAGATGGATGGATTGATGTATGCTCTTAGATAAACCAATAACCCGTGAACAGATGGATGGATGGTGCATGGATAGACACCCAACTGATGGATGGATATATGGAAAAATTAATGAACAGACAGATCGATGAATGGACTGATGCGCCTTGATGGAGAGATAACCTATGGATGGATGGATGGGATAATAAGTGATGGATGGACAGATGGATAGATTAAGATTAAGAAGTAATGGGTAGATGGACAGATAGATGAAAAAGTGATACAGGGATGGACAGGCAGACAGACAAACAGATGGATGTAAGCACAAAGACAGACAGGCAATCCATGGATGGATGGACAGACAGACAGATAAATGGATGGATGAGTGGATTTGTGGAAGGACAGGACAGATGGATGGATGGATGGATGGATGGATAGGGAATCCATAGATGGATGGATGGCTGGATGGACAGACGGACAGACAGATAAATAGATGGATGGATGGGTGGATTCATGGAATAACAGTTTAATAGATGAATGGATGCACACAGATGTACAGACAACCCAAAGATGGACAGATGGATAGATGGACGGACACACACAGATGGACAGACAACTCATGGAAGGACAGACAGACACACATACAGATAGATGAATGGATGCACTCATGCAAGAACATAGATAGATAGATAGATAGATGGATGGATGGATGGATGGATGGACGGATGGACAGACAACCCATGGATGGTCGGACCAAGCAGATTGATGGATGGGTGGATTTATGGAAGAACAGTTGGATGGATAAATGAATAGATGCACAGATAGATGGAAGGATGGAGATGGATGGATGGATGCAGACAAATGTACAGACAACCCAAGGGTGGATTCACAGAAGAACAGTTGGATGGATAAATGAATGAATGGATGGATGGATGCACACAGATGTACAGACAACCAATGGATGGAGAGACAGACAAATAGATGCATGGATGGGTGGATTAATGGAGGAACAGTTGGATAGATAAATGAATGGATGGACAAATGGATGGATGGATGGATGGATGGACAGGCAATCCATGGATGGATGGACAGACAGATAAATAGATGGATGGATGGGTGGATTCATGGAATAACAGTTGAATAGATGAATGAATGTACACAGATGTACAGACAACCCAAAAATGGACAGATGGATAGATGGATGGACACACACAGATGGACAGACAACTCATGGAAGGACAGACAGACACACAAACAGATAGATGGATGGGTGGACTCATGCAAGAACATTTGGATGGCTAAATGAATGGATGGATAATAGATAAATAGATAGATAGATAGACAGACAGACAGACAGACAGACAGACAGAGACAGACAGACAGATAGATAGATAGATAGATAGATAGATAGATACATGTACAGACAACCCAAGGGTGGATTCACAGAAGAACAGTTGGATGAATGGATAAATGAATGAATGGATGGATGGATGGATGCACAGATGTACAGACAACCAATGGAGGAAGAGACAGACAAATAGATGCATGGATGGGTGGATTAATGAAAGAACAGTTGGATGGACAGATAGATAAATAGATGGATGGATGCACACAAATGTACAGACAACCCAAGGATAGATGGACACGCACAGAAGGACAGACAACCCATGGATGGAGAGACAGAAAGAAAGACAAACTGATGGATGGATGGATGGATGGATGGATGGATGGATGGATGGGTGGATTCATGGTTGGATGGATACATGAATGAATGGACAGATAGATAACAGATGGATGGACAGACAGATGGATGGATTGATGCACACAGATGTACAGACAATCCAAGAATGGATGGATGAATGGATGGATGGATAAACAGATAGACAAACACATGGATAGGTGGATGGATGGATGGATTCATGGAAGAACAGTTGGATGGATAAATGAATGGATGGATAGATAGATAAATGGATGAATGGATGGATGGATAGATGGATGGACACAGATGTACAGACAACCCAAGGATGAATGGATGGATGGATGGATACAGATGTACAGATAACCCAAGGATGGACAGACAGACAAACAAACAGAGGAATGGATCGGTGGATTCATGGAAGAACAAATCGGTGGATGAACGGATGGACAGGTGGATGAAAAGAAGTATGCAAAAACACAGACAACCGAAGAATAGATGGATCTATGGATCCATAAATGGAAAAATGGCTGGACTGATGGGCAGAAAGATGAAAGGGTGCAGAGGCAAATGGATGAATGGACAAAGAAATGGATGTATAGATAAATAGACAGTCAGGCAGAAGAACTGTCAGCCAGACAAATGGATGGAAGAACAATGTCACATCTTCCATTTAAATTTCATAATCCCTTACACCATGCCATTCATGGATTAACAGGCATCCAGTTAAAACAGTCAAACATGTGACACTTCAATCTGTTTTACCTGTAAAAGGACACTTGTCAATGTCATCACACAACATAGACAGAAACAGAGATGAAACTCATGGAATTTGCTCAAGCATTCCAGAAACGACTGCTTTTAGAGAGTGGATCGACTCAGCATTTAGACTCAGCACAACACAAACTGATTAGAATGATGCATATACGGTTTCATCCTGCCAGTGGGTCGATGCTTCTGATTGGCTGAGATTGGTGAAAACGCTTGTCTGGCAGGAAAGCTTTTCTCTTAAAGAAGGAAAGAACAGCACTGCAGAAGTAAACCGCTTACATCCACATTCCTACACACAAGCACACGACTGATTCACATGACATAACATGGAGGCAAAACAATACATTAAAAGAGAGTGAAAAGAGAGAAAACGCCACAACCTTCACAGCTAAAGTCATCAACGGCACTCATCCAAGGAAAAGCAGTGATACATCAGACTCATAATCATACACTTTCCATCAGTGAGGGAGGGACAGTAAACACATTTGTGGCCTCCACGCATGCTGGCAGATGGAGAAGGTGGGTGAGCTGGGCCTGAGTGGGTGACGGCCTAAAGACTCAGCACAGAACAGGAAACCGTGGCTGCCCGATGATTAGTCTCTGGTACATCACTATGCAACATGTGCCGCACAATATCATTACGGGACAACCAGACACAACCAGATGGACAGTTCAGGCCACTTCTGTATACGAAACCAAAATGATGCTGCCTTCTTGAGAAGTGAAGAGGTGAAAAATGAAAATTCTGACATCAATTACATAATTGTTTTTCTTATGTGGAGCACAAATGAAGAGACTTTGAAGAATGTTCATTCATCTTCGGAACACAAATGACCATATTTTTGATGAAATCCGAGAGCTTCCTGACCCTACATAGACAGCAAAGCAACTACCAACTTCAAGACCCAGAAAGTAAGGACATTGTTAAATTAGCCGATGTGACAGCAAGTAATTCAACCGTACTTTTATCAAGTTACAAGAATATTTTCTGTGTGCAAAGAAAACAAAAAATAATGACTTTATTCAACAATTTCTTCTCTTCCATGTCAGTCTCTGCTGTGCAAACGTTGAACGTGGGAGTAGCGTTGCTGTTTATGCAGGGTCAAAAAGCTCTCGTATTTCATTAAAATTTCATCCTAATTTGTGTTCCAAAGATAAACGAAGGTCTTAAAGGTTTGGAAAGACATGAGGTTGAGTAATTAATGACAGAATTTTCATTTTTGGGTGAACTAACCCTTTAAAGGTTCTTCATGGAACCATAGATGCCAATAAATAACCTTTATTTTAAGAGTGTATCTGCACTAAATGAATCATTTAGCTCATTTGGATTTGTTTTAGATCATTAAACATGACCACATGGGGCACTGAAAGGCAGACAGGAACCAGATTTCTTAAAAGGTGTCTTCATACAAAAACGCCGCCTGTTAATGCACTGACTGGGCAATGAAACAGCATAGCAGCTGCCTTCTGAAACCAAATGGTATTAATTTGGCAGCATATGTGACCTCGCCATGAAATCCGAAGGACTGTGGGTAGATCTATCTGTATTCTGTCTGTTTAACTTGCAGTGTGTTGGCTAATATTATAAATATTGGGCTCCTCATATTGAAATGATATTGGCATACAAGTAGTAACATGTTGAAACCATCGATAATAATTACTAAAAAAATTGGTTCCTGGCATTTACAGTATAAACATAAGCAAAAAGTGCAATAAACTGTGAGGGAGTGATGCAAAAAAGTCTTTGTACTTCCAGATGGTTTATGAAATGAGAAAATGGGGTAAACAGGAAAAGCACTGAACTGGGAAACGATAGACAAAGTGCCATGATTGGTTATGAAACAGACTTTGGACCCAGTGAAACTCCAGGACCAAATCACTTACATTTTGTAAAACAACATAGGAATGGAGAGCGAAAGGGGTGAGGGTGGGGAATGAGGGGTGGGAAAGATGAGGTAATTGAGAGAAACTTGAGAGTGAGGATGGAGGGTGAAAATTCATTTCACATATCTAAGCCCACCGAGCTGTCGATAGTGATCAAAGCCTGCTGGGTGAGATGGTTGTGCATTGGGGGCTCAGCTGTAGTACAGCAAGGGTTAAATGTGTTCTGCTGGCTCTCAACTGCTTTAAAGAGTTCACCCCAAAATGTTATTTATTCACCTTCAGGTCAAAATGAGATATTACGGAAACCATTCTGGCTGTACAATGAAAGTCAATGGGGTCCAAAACAACACTGGACTCCAGTGACTTTCATTGTATTGACCAAAATAATGTTTGAAACAAAGGAGCATTTGGACATCAGACAAAAAGACAGGACTGTGTAGTTAATGACAGCAATGAAGAAAAGTACTACAATTACATAAAGCAATGAGAATTGCATAATTTAAAAATGACAAATGAAATACAAAACTAATAATTTACCTATAAACAGGATTACATAGTACAGGATTTACCTTTTTATCATTTGTGGTGTTACATGGGGGTGATGCTTTTTGGTGTGCTCTGATCACTGCAACTCTCTAATTGGTGGCATTTCCTGTACAGCATAATGGGTAATGTAGTTTTTTATTTTACCACAAATTCCACTATTAACATAACATTATTGTTTTAAAATAAGTTGAACTGATGCAAACTGATGGCACTCTTAAAATTAAAGGTGCTTCACGATCCCATAGAATAACCTTTTTTGTCTAAATGGTTTTATAAAGAACCTTTAACATCTGAAGAACCTTTCTGTTTCACAAAAGGTTCTTTGTGGTGAAAGATAGTTCTACAGATTTTAAAAAGGTAAGAAAGAGATGGTTCTTCAAAGAACCTTTGACTGAATGGTTCTTCTATGGCATCGCTGTGAAGAACCTTTTAAGGCAACTTTATTTTTAAGAGTGTACCATCGATTAACAACCTCAGAGCTCACAACAGGTCTGCCTTTAATGGTTTATCAGATACTGTTAAAAATCAATTTGCCTATCCACATTTTTCTTTACATAAAAGTAGCTGTGGCCATTTGTAAATTTTATGGGTTTGACTTCTGATCTTATCTGCGTCAAGCTAGTTTTAGCTGTACAAAACAGCTCGTTTTGCTACTTGATATTGCAAATTGGTGTGTCTAACCATATTAATGCTTAATTATCTTAATTATGAACACACTGATTCTTCTCGTTATTTCCCTATAGCGGAAGTCTCACCCATAAGCTTACTTCCGTGTTGTGCTTCCGTGTTTTGGGTAAAATTTTTATTTTGGGGTGTACTGTCCCTTTAACACTTCTTAAAGCTACAATGCCTAATTTGTGAAACATTAATGGCTCATAACAGAACTACAAAAATGGTTTCCTAGTCAAACAAGAAGTTCTGCCCTTTTTCTATGGCACTGATTGAGTCAGTGTAGGTAAAGAAAAAAAAAGAGAAAAAGAATGGCCATTTTCAGTACTGAATTGTCCAACGCAGCAAATAAACACTTCAATCTCTGTGCCGAAGGTCACAACCCTGTGCTCTGCTGTCAGGATACAGAGGTTTTCCGCATGGCTCTCAAATAAACATCCACAACAGTGCAGTGTACTATTACCAAACCCATTACCAAACCCATAACCTGCAACTCCTCATTTTATTACAAATAATATATGACGTTCCATCCTGTTTTCCAGTCATTCTGTAACAAATGAAGTTCCATCCTGTTTTGAGCTGTCAGCTTACCTGATGATGACGTACATGACCAAGCAGTTTCCCACCAGCCCCACCACGCAGACGATCATGTAGACCACTGCTATAGTGATCTTGACGCCCCTGGGGAAGAAGCTGTCAGTCCCGTTGTAGGCGCTGAAGTTGTTCTGGAACAGGGACTCGTTGTACAGACGGAAGTGTCTGGGGTCAGCAAAGCCGGTGGAATCATTAGGGAACTCCATGAGTACAGCTATTACAAAAAAAAAAAAAAAAAAAAGGCTGAGTGAAGCACACATGTTTTAAATTTCTGAATAAAAACTATTTTTCACTTACCTTCACAAACTACTTTTTTTAGGTAAAAGGTAAGGTTACACTTTTAAGGTGTCCTTGTTATTACACATTTAATATGTTGTAAAACGGTTTAAAAACACATACTTACTACAGGGTTAGGATTAGTGTTTGTTTTAGGGTTAGTTGCATGTAATTATCCTTAATGCACTCTTATTACTAGTAGGTTAGTATGTAATATTATAGTATGTAAGAAGGACACTTAAATAAAGTGTGTTACCAGAAGTAATAATAATAAAAAAAACCTTTAAAATATTGGAACTGCTTTCGTTCCTTTTTGTAAAATGTTTTGGATAAAAGTGTTCTAAATGTAAACGGAAACAAAAGAGTGCGGTAATGCAGTATTGGGTAACACTTCACAAGGTGTCATTTGTTAATATTAATTAATGTATTAACTAACATGAACAAACAATGAGCGACACATTTGTTACAGTATTTATTAATATTTGTTAATGTTATTAATAAAAATACAGTTGGTTAGTTCATGTAGGTTCGCAGTGCATTAACTAATGTTAACAAAAACAACTTTAATAACGCCATTAGTAAATGCTGAAATTAACATTAACTAAGCTTAATAAATGCTGTAGAAGTATTGGCCATTCTTAGTTCATGTTATCTAATGTAGTTAATTAATGTTAACCAATGAACCTTATTGTAAAGGGGTTTAAAATATTATTAATATTTGAAAAAGTTTGTTCGCCAAATTAAAGTCACTTTGGTGTAACCCATATGCAGGCAGCCATTTTGTTGTCATGTGACATGACAACAAACCACTCTCAAGTTTTCTGAGGTTTTGACCATATTTAAAATAAATAAATAAATAAATAAATAAAAATATTAACAAATAAAATAGAAAATCACTGCTTAGGTCAAATGGAGTAACTTTTCATATTCATGAATTAAAAATGCTTGGATTATTATATATTTATTTATTTATTTATTTATTTTAAACATACCTTCAAAACATGTTTGGAAAAATGATGTTTACTTGAGACCCAGCAAGAACACAAAGATAACATTATTAAGTTCTTGAAACGTGTGATTTATGTTATACGTTTTTAAAGATGTCCCGTTTGTATCTCGGACTACATTTATCGTCATTGAATATATTTTGCTACAGTTGATGGGGTCGATGTGATATGCGAGGCGCATAGTGAACCATCTACTGTACTGTCAACAGTTTGCGCATGAAATACATCACACAGTTTGGCTACACAGAAAACAACCCAAACATGCCGAATTCCCGATAACGTTCACACCGGACCAAACAAAAGTAGACAATGGTTTAAATCGCAAGGCTTCAGGAGGGTTCAAATAGAGCAGCACATACCGCTGTTTGAAGAGATCCCGTGTGATCGCTTATGCGTCCGACTCCTGTAAGCACGCGAGGAATTCTTGTTTCCGCTATTCTTTCTGTTTTAAGCAGACTCAGTGCTCTGTTTCCAACGGCACACAGATATTCACATCACTGTGTATCTCAGGCAAAAGAGAAACATGTTTTTTCTCTTTTTTCTGAGCGAGTGCAGTGGGAGGGGGGAGGTGCGCTAAAGCACTTGCTTGTTGTTGCGAATCTTCAGCAGCGACTTACATCTCCACTAGGTATCTTTCAGTCTCTCTCTCCCTTTCTCTCTCTCTCCTGGCACGCGCTAACCCAAACGCTGATTACGCAGCGGTGGCGCGCGCATGCAGGTGTCAGTGGCACGCGCGCGCGCGTCTGAACAGGTGTCTTGTGGTGGAGAGTCAGTGTAACTCAAGGTTTTACAATATTGTAATTTTAAAATATATATATATATATATATATATATATATATATATTATAATGTTATCAACTGAACGAAAAGTAGTATGTTTCAAGTAAACTAGAGTAAACAGGCATGAATTTTTGTAAGTATGAATAACTAAAACTATAATAAAACATTTAGTTAACATTTATTAGCTACTTTAGTTAACATTAACTAAGAATGAACAAAACGTCTACACCATTTGTTCAAGTTATTTCATGTTAATTTCAGCATTTACTAACGCATTATTAAAATCAAAAGTTCTGCTTGTAAACACCAATGTACTGTGAACAAACATGAATGACAATGAATGATTGTATTTTTAGTAACTAACATTAACAAAGATAAATAAATACTGTAATAAATGTATTGTTCATTGTTCATGTTTATTAATACATTAAGCAATGGAATCTTATTGTAAAGTGTTACAAAGATAACATTATTAAAACTTGTTTTATTATTTTATTATTGGTTAAGATTTCCTGATTTGATCTAAAACAGCATAATTGCATATATATATATATATATATATATATATATATATATATATATATAATTTCAGCTACTCACCAGGGCATTTTCTAATTTTTTTATATAGTTTAAATTAAATTATAAAATATCTAAAAATAAAACCTAATGAAAACTATGGACGTTTTAACAACAACAACAACAACAATAATAATAATAATAATAATAATAATAATAATAATAATAATAGTGACAAAAACATACACAACAAAATTAAAATGATCTAAAAAAACACTGACAATGGAAAAATACAATTAAAATATAAAATAAACTAAAACTAAAACTAAAATTAATTCAAATAAAAATTGAAAATATACAAATTTCAAAAATATTAACAAAAACTACAATAGTTACTTATATATTTTTGCATGTATGAATAACTATAACTGTAATATAACATTTTCATTATCTGAAATAAAATATATTTTAACTGAACTAAGCTGAGAAAAGAGTATCCCTGAGAAAAACCTGATAAACATGGTTCAGATAAATATACTAATAAAATATATTTCTTTATACCTGTTAATTTGAAAACTACTTTATCTTGGACAGTATTAACTAAACTAAACTAAAAATCTGAAAAAAACAAAAAAACAAAAAACAAACAAACAAAAAAACCCCTTTGCTTTCTTTCTTTCTTTCTTTCTTTCTTTCTTTCTAAATTAAAATTAAAATGAACTACAAATAAAAAATAGAAAATAAACTTAAATACAATTAAAACAATATTTTGATACAATTAAAATCTAACGATCCAGTCTATCAAATGATTTAAATTAAAATAAATATAGAAAACAGAAAAAAAAATCTATTTCAAAATATTAACAAAAACTACAACAGTATATCAATGATACTAATATAATAGTATGAATCACCTTAGAATTTTTAGGGAATTGTTTTTTTTAACATGATGTACTGTTATGAGTATTTTATGTTGCTTCATTCATGTTTACTGCATTAATATAGTGTAATGTGTTTTATCCTTGTCTTTCATTGTACAATCTGCTTGCTAATCAATACATTTCACAGTAACAAACCAATTTTAATGAGAACAACCACAGGCACCATGTAGTTCTGGATCCTTCTGGCAAGCAGAGCTGCCCATTTTTACTATAAATTTACTAAAGTATATTCAAATACATTTTAACCTAAAATCTTGTGTGTCAACCATTTTTACATGACAAAGCTTGAAATATGATGTGCGTCTCTGATCTCATATTTTTATATTAATTTGTGCATCAAGCATCTTTTGTCATAATTGCAACAGATTTCAATTGCAAAGTGCAACAGATTTCATGGATAATGCCGTTTGAATTATTTTCAAGATGTGGCTGATTTTGCATGCAAATTTGTTTCCTCAGCCACATGACAGAATTGTGAAGTGCACGAATGCTTTCTCAGCCGAACGTCAGTGATGCATGTTGTATGTCCTGCCCTTAAAATGTTTCAGCGAGTTTAATGTGAGTATAAATGGGAATGTTGGCTACAGGGGGAGCTCATGCTCAGGTATCAACGCACCGGTGATAAATCACAGTGCTGTTACTTTGACAACATGTCACACTCATCAGTCACATAAACCCTTGGCTGATTCTTGTTTTTTATGCCTGAAAGAAACATGCTTTGGAGGCTGTGACTACTTAGTGCATTAATATGGTCTCATTAACATTTTGCTCCGTGAATTTTATGCTCTCCTAAGCAGTTTCAAGCACTCTGGGCCTAGCCGAGTTAAAGAAATATGCAAAGTGCTATATATTAATAGAATGGAATGTCTAAGAGTGCAGTAAAAATGTTACTCAATTTGACATGCTTTATTCCCGCACTGCCGGTGGAAACTGTTTACTGCATAACTGTCAGGATGGTCACTGTCCTTGGTGCTGAAACATACAAAAGGAAATATGACAAGCTCTCAGTTGTTCATAGACTACTTAGCAAAAAACAAAGGGTAAAGCTACAACTAGAGACCATAATATAGGGGAGACCAGAAGCAAGTTATCATTTAAGGCTCATAACACTTCATCTAACAGTAAATCTTTATGCTGGTTTTAAATATTTACCTTGAAATTGGTCTTATATTATACCTTTTTGGGTTAAAGGTCTTTTAAAGAAACAGTTCACCCCAAAATGAAAATTTGCTGAGCATTTGCTCACACTCAGGCCATCCAAGATGTAGATGGGTTTCTTTTTTCATCAGAAGAGATTTGGACACCGACTTGCTCACCGATGGATTCACTGCAGTGAATGGGTGCCGTCAGAATGAGAGTCCAGACAGCTGATAAAAACATCACAGTAATCCACAAGTAATCCACTCCAGTCCATCAGTTAGCATCTTGTGAAGTGAAAAGTTACACGTTTGTAAGAAACTAATCAATCATTAAGATGTTTTAGCTTTAAGATATCACTTCTGGCCAAAATAAAGAGTCCATAATATGTAATAACACATCCTACAGTAGTAAAGTCCATCCCCTGTTGTATTCTTACATCAACATCCACCCACATAGTTGATTAGATATGATTTGGACTGTTGTAACTGGTGCTTGATCTATGCATATTTCTCTCCTGATTCAGATTCTAGAAAAACAATATTATAAATAAAGAACTTATTTAAAGTTAAAAAGTCAAAAGCTTTTTGTTTCTTACAAACACAGAGCTTTTCACTTCACAAAATGTTGACTGATGAACAAAAGTTGTTTCAACTTAAAAAAGTAAGCGTTCGTGCTACCTTAAAAGTTTAAGTTTATTCAACATGAAAAGTTAGGTTGTACTACATGAAAACATGGATATTTAAGTTGAGTGAACTTAACATTTTAAGGCAGCACGAACAACTTTTTAAGTTGAAACAACTTTTAAGTTTTTTTCAGTGTACTACTTGTGGATTATTGTGATGTTTTTATCAGCTATTTGGACTCATTGTGACGGCACCCATTCACTACAAAGAATCCACTGGCGAGCAAGTTACGTAATGCTAAATTTCTCCAAATCTGTTCTGATGAATGAACAGACGTATCTACATCTTGGATGGCTTGAGGGATGAGTACATTTTCAGCAAGTTTTCATTTTCACTATTCATTTTACTTTCAATATGATCATGTTTTAGCTATATCTGTTGTGTAAACAAGTGTAAAACACAAACAAGTTAACACTAGCATAAATTCAGCTGAATAATAAAGATAAATTTTAACAAAAATGTTGAATGTGTAAATGACAACTAGCCCCAGTCTTCTATTTTGGCTTGTGTAAATCATTCAAACTGTATTTCTATTGCAGTGCTACACACATTATTTGAATCTCAGCTGATTAAACCTGTTAGATGTGAAATATCCTGCTGTGCTTTTACAAGCCAGGAAATTAGCAGCATGTTCTGCTTGGATTCATTTGATCACTCATATCGTCTTAAATGTAGCAAATCTGTTTGCATTATAAATGTCACTCTGAATAATAATGCGAAAATGTTGCGCCATACAAATGCTAATAAAATCCATCCTTCATGGTGTCGTAAACCCTGGCAGGATCAGACCAGGGCTGATGTAATCTCTGATGTCATGTACTATTATATATCTCTCTTGTGTACACTGAGGCAACAGGCCCACATTTGAATCACTTCCACTAAATACGATAATCGTTCACTTAATAGGTTTCAGATAAGCCACATGTACTTTTACACACAGCTTTTATAACATCCAAATCAATAAATAAATTTATCCACCCATTCTCTAGCACAAGCCTCTAATGCATCCTTGCTAATCAAAAGTATTATTATTGTCAATATTTTGATAATAAAATTAGAAAACAAGATATTGAAATAAACTTACTGCAGCTGTACATTTTAGTTCACCCTATGCTTCAAGAGTAAGTGTAACTTCTGGCTTTGGGTTTCGGGGGGAATTTGAAATCCCAGACAGAGGGGAAAGAATCACGGGCTGTGCGAGGTGAAGAGAAGGTGATGGAGCATTGAGGTGCAGAAATGAGAGGCAGAGAGAGGAAACCTGTGGGGGGAGGATGACTGATAACAATAATGGTTGCGACTGACATGGAGAGAACAGAAAATGACCAATAATAGATGAGAAGACACAGCGGCGGTTAAGTGCTATAACATAGTGCTAAAACAGGGTGCAAAGACACTGAGAGATGGGAAGAGGGAAAACAATGAGGGACTGCTAAGATGGTGTGATGCTTCATTCAAGCGACTCAAAGCTATTCAAATGGTGGAATGAAGAGCATTTCTCAGAGATGCATCACAGCATTCTAGGCTACAACCATAATAAAAATATGAATGTGCCTTGAGAATTTGTTTGTTTGTTTGTTTTTTTCAGAAAGACTTAAAACAAGTTTGTAGCCAACATAAGTCGCAAAGTCACGCAGTCGGTGTCAGACAGATTGTTTAAGCCCGGTCTATGTGGTAATACATTGGGTAGGACATCCAAACGCTCGCATCTTATTCATAGACCTCAAATACGGCTTATCATCTGAAATATGTTTATAGCAGCAATATTTTACATGGCTGCTCAATCTAATGTTAACCTAAAAAAGTGCTCTATTCAAGTGTCTGTGCGGAGTGTGGAAGCTGAATAGTAGCGCGCTCACTGCTTGACAGTTGGAGGCGCCGGTGCGGTCACTTGCTCTTAAAATACTAATTTTTGGTCATGCAGATAAGAGTAATACATCTTTTAAATCTGTAAAGACTACATTTATTTGTGCACACTCACAATAGCAACAAAACATTGTGCTTTTGTAAAATAATGAAAGCAAACTGGATGTGTTTTCTGCCGTCTCGGTCTCTATGAACTTGAATGCAAAACTCATGCCTTGGATACATGAAAAAAATAGAGAGAATGATATGTCAATGTTTATACAAACCAATTCAAATGGAAAACAAATATTGTCAGATTATGTAATCCTGATGAAAATACAGGTGCAACTACTGCAGATATGACAAGTCAATGTCGCCAACTTCATCTCTTAAATCAAAAGCAAAAAATCACTAGTTTATCAAGAAATTATTAAAATATTAATGCAGCCTCTTTACTGTTCTTACCTGACACATTCACAATCATTATTTTTGCCGGTGTGCTGTGGCAAGCTTTATAAATGCACTTGAGGGCTTTTTAGTCTCTGTAAGTAATTAAAGGCTAGTTATTATGATTTAAATGGTTCTTTAATAAACTAATCCCTTAAAAAGAACAACTACTAGCTGACCAGAAAAATCTTTAGTCAAGGGCAGCCCTAGTTGCAACCCATTTTACTTACATAATATAATGTAATTAAAAGTGTGGAAGAGAAAGAAAACACTGCAACCAATATAACTGTGAAGTGGTTAATTTAAGAAGTAAAAAATGGGATGTACCCATATTAAAATTCTTGTCAATACATGAACTGTTAATTAGGCTACGTTCACACTGTCAGTTTTTGGAATCGACATCCACATTTACCTACAGGTGTGAGTCTCAAAATATCCTATTCACACAGCAGCTTACAGTCACTTTTCGAGTAGTGTCTGTATGAACGTTCAATGAGTGTTAAGCCCATATTACTTACAAGTAAACAGCCACAGAGACCAAAGCAATATCAAAGAAAAGTATTACCACTTTTTGACACGACAATTGAGTCCAATCAAGCCGTGAGTTCATCCATCAAATCATCATTAACCGACAGCAGCTTTTAAATTTGAGTCGAGAGTGGAGAATTTGAGCTGAGCGCGGAACACAAAACAGAGCGGCAGAGCGGCTCTTTTGTGCTGTGGCCATGTTCACACAGCAGCAGAATACGGTTGTCAATACCGTATTTGAGTCCTTAATACGGTTACGTTCACACAGTACGTACATTTTCAAACGCACATCTACCGTGTGCTCCATGCTTTATTGTGTGGTTTTGGTAACTTACAGAGACGGAGAAATACAAAGTGAAATACGAAGTGAATACAAGCATCACAAGGTAATTTATGAAAGCCCATTTCACTGAATAAAAAATAAAATTTTGACTTTTTAATCACAATTTTGAGAAAAAAAGTCAGAATTGATGGATAAAAACTCACAATACTGATTTTCTTTCTCAGAATTGTGAGATATAAATTTGCAATTGCGAGTTATAAAGTCCAATTTTTGATCTCACACTTCTGAGATAAATGTCAGAATTACAAGTATGTATCATTCAGTTCTGAGAAGAAACGTCAGAATTGCGAGATATAAACGTAATTGCGAGAAAAAAAGAATTATGAGATAAAAAGTCGCATTTACCTTTTTTTATTTTTTTAATTAAGTGGTGGAAACAGGCTTAAAATAACTTTAAATGAGTGTCAGATGATGGCAAAGGCCATTAAATGTAGAAGTAGGAGAAATTAGCATGATTAGTTAAATAATCAATATCAACAGATATATACCAAAGATATATTTCTATACATTTCTATTTTTTGTTTTTTTATTTTATTTTATTATTTTATAATATTTAATTATTTTATACATTTATTGTTATTATTATTATTATTATTACATGGTGAAAAGTTGTATTGTCAACATCATTGCAGTCTTCAGTGTCGCATGATCCTTCAGAAATTATTCTAATATATTGATTATATTAAATATCAACAAATGTGTATACATAAACAAAATAATAATAATAATAGTATATTAGTGAATAATAGTGAATTTAATCTAACTAAATCATATCATTTTGTCATGAATATAACAAGTTAATTTAAAGCTATTTTTTAGGTTACCTGACAAAAAATTTCCAATGAATGTAGGACAGGACTTATTCACCCATCCATTGGGAATTGTCTGGATTGTAAAACATGGTTTCTGTATCACACTTGGAGGTTAGGATCCGAAAAATAATAAGAGGTGACGTCAAACGAAAAGTGTTTTAGGATTTAGAGGCAGAGCAAGTTATTACATTTTGATGAAAGAGACTTATTTTCTTTGGAATAACATGCACCAATAAATTGTTCCTAATAACAGCAGGAACATGCATTAGTAAAAGTAAATTGGCCTTAAGGAGTCTTAGACCACTCTTCTACAAATCCTTCACTGCAATAAAGTAATTTCAAGAGGGACTGAAGGATGTGCTTTGGAATGGAGATGTGGGTGGTTGTGTCAGCAATTTCCGGTTATTAAGGGGGATAAAAGGTGGAGGGCCTACAGAGGCAAGACAGGAGTAATTAGTGGTGAAATGATGACTCTGAAATAGAGATGCAGCATTATCTCCTTCAACCATCCATCCTCAAAGACAGAAACGCTTCATCTCAACCTTCAAACCCTCCAGCCTGGCTCACTCTCTGTCCATTTTTCTACTGTTCCAACAACGCATTTGAGGAAATCTCTTCACAGCAACAAAACAGGTTTTTTAGTGTATTCAGATCTATTAGCTGATACGGTTGCCGGATTCACTTCATGGTTGACTGCGTAATTAACAAAGCCCTTATATCTGTTTTATCACATTTATTCAGCAAGCGCTGAAAGATTATCCTACTGATAGGAGAATAATTGAAGGCTCAGATATGAAAATCATAATATATGCTTATTTACTTGCCATGAGCGGATAACTGTGCCACTCACAGACCTTCGAAAAATTCCATTTATTCCTCAAGAGTTCTTTAAACGAGTACTGTTGGGGGTGTCAAAGCCATTCTTGACACCTGCCTATCAACGTCATTGTCGTACATGAATGTGTCAGCAGTCTGTCATGTTGTCATTGGCCACTAAGCATGTCTATAAACGTCCTACAATATGCCCTAACGATTTGTGAGGAAGTGTAACGTCCTATGGAAAACCCACGAACATAAAATGCACACACAAGACCTATTGATCAAAGCCAAGTGTGTATGAAGAACATCATAAAGGAACAAAGAGAACGGAGCCGCGTGACATTGATTGAGGAAGACAGGAGTGCGTAGACTGTATTTCTTCAGAACTGCACGGTGAATTCCGCAGATGAAGTTCGGAGAATGTCAGCAGGGGATGAATTCCATTTAAATTCAATTTAACGTAACAGACAAAAGAAGTGGAAGCACAGAGAGACAGAACGAGATTGCGAGAGACAAATCATTACAAGCCTATTCAGACACTATTTTCTCACAAATGATGTGCTTATTGATTTGTATCCTCATTTAAAGTTCTAAAGTACCTTGTTTGATTATATAATGGGAGCCCAACAAGATTTTAAATCACTTTTGCCTGTACTTTTAAATCACATTAAATGGGTTGATTCACATTCATGAATTCACTTTGAATCATATTTAAAATCCGAAAAGCAGTTTTACAGAATATTCTAATCACAGGAGGTGATATTTAGAAAGCCACCAAAGTTCAAGCAGTTTAATAAACAATTAGTTAATATTAAGTGACTTACATTTTAGACAATATTGGAAGTTGTCTGTTTTTGCTCAAACAAACAGTTTAAAACAAAGCCATAGCTAGACAAAGCAGTGGTGTTTTGTTCTTAAATTAATACATTTTTTAAACAAGTTTGTTGAGTGAATAATTCAAAGACTCGTTTATGTACATGAATCTGTGTTTTTGAAAAAAAAAATAATAATAATTTCAGCAATTCATAAATGCATAGCAGTGTTAATTTCGCTAATGAAAACTATGACAAAAAATGTTTGACGACAAGCTTTTTTTTCCATGACTTAAACGAAACGTTGACGAGACGACAATAAGGTCAAAATGTGACAACTGTGACTATATCAACATGCAATATCGTTGACGATAAAAGATGAGATTAAAATGTATTTTAAAAAATAAAAAGTATTCCAAAATCTCTTTTTATTTTCGGCAAAATAAGGAAAATGCGTTATTGCAGACTGCTGTACATGTCTCTACTATGCAAGCCTTCATGGGTCACACTTTATTTTAAGGTCCGGCTCTCACTATTAACAAACCATTAACTAGGACTTTTGCCTCATTAAACTCCTAATTTGCTACTTATTAATAGTTAGTAAGGTAGTTGTTAGGTTCAGGTATTGGGTAGGATTAGGGATGTATAGGCCTATGTGAAAACTGGAATTAGTCTTTTGAACAAATAGGTTGAATGAACAATTCTATGACTCACTTATGCTGTGTGCACACCAAACGGAAAGTGAATATTCTCATTGCAATATTTTTTATACTTTTTAAGCACAAAAGCTTGTGTAGCACAGGCTCTGGGATGCGCATTCATGATGCTACGCACTATTGAATCACGTCAAAAGGTCATGCGGAACGTAGCCGGAACTACAGACCCAGTGTTTACAAAGCGAACACGCAAAGACTAAGAAAGTGCAAGTAAGTTGGTAAAAGCTGTTTACAAACAAAAAGGTACAGCAATGTCCTCCTCTCAAGTTGTAGGAGAAAATAAGATGTTTTTCGCAGCATACTCAGTACACAGGCGATGAACTTACACGTGATTCATAGAAGTGATGAGAAGTTCGGATCATTTTACCAACTTGGACCTTCGATTCTCATTCAAAATGAACGTATCTTTTTTCGAGTCATTTTGTTCATTTTAGTAAAATATAATTGAAATGTTACGTGTTACTTCCCTAACACATCTACTACCTACACAAATGTAGATCACACTACAAACAAGACAAAACTATAATGCTATGAGAAACAGAAAAGATTAATTCATTGTTTACCTGGGTCTTTAGTCTATGATTAGCTCACCTCACCTCTTATCTGACAAGTTTTCGGGTTTGAGTCGTTGATTCATCACGTGACAGCCCCATAAGATGAACGAACGAATTGAAAAACCTGAAGACTCGAAACAGATGAACTAATTTCAGTACAGAACCTAATGGAATGTTGCACATGCGCGACTAAACGAATCACTCCCCGAGACAACTCGTTCTTCCCATGTCACATTACGGATTCATTCAAAATGAAAGAATCTGTGTGGTTTAGCTCAAAAAGGGAAATGTATATAAATAATTACAATTAATTATGATTGATTACAGTTATTTAGCCAGTAGTAACTGTAGCAGAATTAATTTTCCATCAACTAATATGTTCGTCCAGCAAACATTCAGCATTATATTATATATATACATTATAATTTCGTATCAACAAGAAATTATATTTTCTTGGCCACAGCAAATACATTTCTTAAAGTACTATTGCATTAGAGCATGTAGCTCAAATCGGAATCGTAAAGGGACATTGATTTTGCAAGACAGAAATCAGAATCAAAACTCATGTAATTTGTGCACAAGAGTTTTATTAACTAAGGACTAACACATAACTAATCTAAACAAACACACATGAAATCACTCATACATGGGGAAGGGTCAGTGAAAAGCCATTAGAGATACAAGAAAATGAAGCTATGAAAAGAGTCAGTTAACCACCTGAGTGAAACCATCAGTGCTGTCTACAGCTTATACTAAACCTCTGTTTTGTTTAGTTAGATGTACGATACTTGCATTGCCTTGGTCGTTGAACAAGTGTCCGAATGCAGTCTCGGTGAAAGTCCTGATGGTTTGGAGCAGTGGTGGTTTTGGAATCGTGATCATGTTCTTCTGGGTCCAAAGAGTGATGAACTCCAAATATGTTCTGACTCGATAGTGACTAGAAGTTTCTTCCCATGTGAAAAGTGTAGAAGAACCAAGAGCTGAGAGAGACCTAGCTGAAATCCTATGATTTTTGGGGACTGGAAAGACAAGGCCTGGCGCACGTTTAGGGAAGTCCTAAAAAGTTCTTCCTCAATCAAGATCTTCTTAGGTTCTACAAGAACCACTGACTGACTGAGGCGAGTCACTCATGTGAGACGAGTGAAGAAACTAAAAAGAAAACGCACAAACTTTGTAGTCGAGAGCCACAGCTCTATGTTGGGGCCTGTCGGGCCCGCCGGGCAGATCCTGTGCTGGCTCAGGCTCCCTGTGAGTTCTTCCACACGGGCAGCAATCTGAAGATTTTGCATAAGATAGATTTTGCACTAATATGTTGCAAAGGTATCAGCATATAATATACACCATCATTTAGATCATCAAAATACAAATTCAAAGAGACCAAACATGGCATAGGTAAGTTATACTACTAGTTATCTATCAAATGCATATAACAGTGCATAATGAAAAACACAAAATTACAGTGATATTATGCACAATGACCTGGGGCTATGTCTGATAGGAAGGTCAAAGATAGGTTTGTCTGTGAATGAATAAAAGTGGTCATTTCCTATAGCAGTATGTTTCTGTTTTAGAGAGATTTAAATAGGGGAAGATTCTCCCTACATACTTGTAGGTCGTAAAGTTTATCTGATCTGGCTGAGGTATTCTGGTTGCCATGGTAACCAGGGGCCTGGTGGGCCATTGGAGATGTCCCAGCAGCCAGTGTTGTGGATTGAGTGAGGGGGTCTGTGATTATTTATTAATTCAATGAAAAATTGATTTAGTAAATCGAATGAACAATTGTGTGTCTGATTGGCTCAAACGCTACAAATCATTCAAGACCGACCCATTACTAATTCGTAGCACCGTGGACGCGCATACCAGAGCCTGTGCTACACAAGCTTTTGTGCTTAAAAAGTATACAAATTTTTATTTTTGGAAAAAAATGACAGATCGTTTCGCTTCTTCCTCGGCTGGGATCGTTTAGAGCCATTTGAAGCTGCATTTAAACTGCATTTTGGAAGTTCAAAATCGGGGCACCAATGAAGTCCATTATATAGAGAAAAATCCTGAAATCCTTAAAAACCATAATTTCTTTACGACTGAAGACAGAAAGACATGAACATGACTAGGGAGTGAGTAAATTAAGTTCTCCTTTAAATATCTGCATACATCAAATGCTGCTCGGCCAAACAAATTAGAGTACTAGAACAAACTCATTTATACACATTCAGTTGAAGACATAAGAGTATCAATAAAATCATTCCTAGATATCCGATTCAGGGTCAGGCGTAGATTTCTGCCACGGTCAAAATGTATTATGCCCAGTGATTTGGGATGTATTAATAATTTAGTGATGCGTTCGTCTCATTTTCAAATGTGGTATTTCCTCTATCACACCGGTCAGACGGGTTAAGCAGACGCAAGCAAATGCTTTTCTCTTCCATTTCAGCTAATTACAAACACTCCTACGCACACACACCAACACACACAGAAACACACATACACACACTCTTCCCTTTAAACTAATGACAAACAAAGCAACGAGGCTGCCAGCGGGTGGCCTTTCGTAAACAAAGCAGGACTGACTCTGAACGAACAAGTCCCACCTCACCACCAATGCTCAGTTAGCAGCCCTGAGGCTCAATTAGCACTGATCCTGTATTTATACACACACACACCTCATAGTCTGCAATTATAATATGCACAAATCATGCATCCCTTTTGTACCACAGTGTCACACTGCTTTACGCAATTATCCATTCAGGTTCTTCAGAGAAACATATATTAGGTGCTGCTCGTGTATACCGAATGAGAACACAGATGAGATTGACTGAAAAGCAATAACTAACTCCATTTCATATTCTGTAATATGTTAAATTGAAATTTATTACAGAATATTGTCCTTACTACCTTTCTGGGCTTTGAACATGGTAGTTGCATTTCCAGATACTATAGATCCCCATTATATCACTAGCCCTGGAAAACAGAGTGAAGATGGCTTGCTAGAACTACAACAATGCATTGGCGTGTCTGGAGAGAGTCATAAACCCTGTGATTAGAAGAATAGACCATTTGGCTGGTAAACCAGCAGATGGACACATGTAAGAGAGAGAAAGGAGGACACAAAAGAGTCCTCTCGCTTCAGATGGACTAAATCCAGCCTGCGGGTGAGCAGTGGGTGTGTGCAAGTGCTTACTCTCACACGATGATACAGACACGCACACTCACGCACAGATCTCCAGCACGTCACTCCTGTAGGCAGGTCAGCGCCTGTCCATCTGTCTGACCTATTGGAGAGCATTGGAGGAGAGAGAGACCGCAGAGACAGGCAATTACACAGACGCAGAGCTTGACGGACAGCCGTGAAGGTCAGAATGCCAATCTGCAACACAAATGTGCAAAAAACACACACTCATCTAGAGTAAGGTTTGATGGTGTTATCTCAATTTAGGCAGAACTCTACTTCTTTAGAATGGTAGTAAAGATGTGGAGAGCCTGAATAGTGTGATATGAGTCAATGACGAATTCAAAAGTTTTATTTAAGCAAAGATGCATTAAAGGTGACATATCATGAAAATCAGAGTGCTAAGTGCTATAATCAGGTCTCTGGTGCATCTACCAACCCAGAAAATGTGAAAAAGAACAACCCAGTAACTGTTTTGGTAAGCCTTTCTTTGCAAGCTTATGAAAGCCACTCAGATTTTACTCCCACCATGATGTAGAAATGGGATCTTATTATAATAAAAGTTTCCATTCATGGCATCATTATTTTGTTTTTGCAAATGACAACGGTGTACCAGAACTAACGCCATGGTGAAAGTTCGAGCAAAGCATGCCAACTGATCTGTCACTGGCTGCACAGATGAGCACAGAACACTATTTAGAGTCCCAGCCTCAGAGGAGACAAGAGAACAGTGGATTTATTGATTTATTTAGTGTATACTACGCTGCTGCCACACAGATCCAATATAAACGTTATTTTTTCCCCAGATGTTAACATAAACTTGTGTGTATTTGACTGTTTAAGCACAATATGACATGAAAGAAAACTTAGTTTAGTACTCACATTCTGTGTGACAGCCACTTTCTGCGCATGTGCTTCAGATGTGTGCGCTCAGAAAGCCATATATCAGAAGCTTAAACTAATATGGTTTAAAACACATTATTTAAACACGACAGACATAACAATTAAAACCAAACAGATGTTTTTGGCAGCGTATATGAGGTACGAGCTGTAAAGGCAAAGCCCTGTTTTGGAAAAAGGGGTGGGGAGCAATAGCTTATTTGCTTTTAAAGAGACATGCATGAAAACTTGTTTCTGCTTCCACTCAAAACAGAATTTTTCAAAATTATAATAAATGATCTGTGGGGTATTTTGAGCTGAAACTTCACAGACACATCTGGGGACACATGAGACTTATATGACATATTGTAAAAAGGGGCATAATAGCTCTGTTTTAATCATTACATTTTATGCAGTTTAGAAATGGATTTTTCAGGGCAAGCTTTTTGTACAAATGTCATTCATTATTAATTTTAAAATTGTATTCAGTTTGTAAACTGCAACACCATATTACACTTTACCTATCATCTTTCTTTCACATTAAAATATCACAAAGATTAAAATATCCAATATTTTAAGACACTTATTAACCCCTAAATACATGACTGTTTCGCCAATCACTATTACATATTCGGGTCTTAAGCAACCCGGACCTGTATATCCAGCACGGATGGATCTCTTACCACTGCAATAGCAAAAAACTCTTGATATTTTAAGAACAATTACAGAAGAATAAAATAAAGCATATTTCGTTACCTTTTGAAACTTAGAAGAGTTCTACTGAGCGGATGATTTTGCCATAGCCGTTATCTTCAGAGCATACTTACTACAAAACCCGCCCAATTGCTACTCAAAACTAGCCCAAATCGCGTTCCAGGGTATAAAATACACGTTTTTATGGGTTCCCCCGGTAAATTCATATTTCAGGGGCTAAATATGACGTTACTGGGGTCGCTTCAACCCGTGGCAACAGTGTTAAAGTAGCCCAGTTCCACGGGAAAACCGCGGACTTGGCAACACTGATCTCGAGGACTAGAGGTGAATTGCATGCATTTAGTCATCAGATATTTACATATTTTTGCGCACGAAAAATATACTTACACTATTACACATCTCGGGTCTCTAGTATGGAAGCCCGTTTCCGCCACTGAAGAAAAAGTTAAGAAGTAATTTTTCTTAGAATTGTGAGAAATAAAGTCAGAACTGCGGGATATAAACTCACAAATTGCGAGAAATAGTCAGAATTGCGACTTATTCTGACTTATTTTTCTCGCATTTGCGAGTTTGTATCCTGCCTTTTTTTCTCTGAATTATGAGATACAAACTCGCAACTGCAAGTTAAAGTCCAGTTATGAGGAGAAAAAAAAGACTGATATGTTCAGAGAATTGCAAGTTTATATCTCACAATTCTGACTTAATTTCTCAGATTTCTCAGACTTCATATCTCGGAATTCTGACTTTTTAACTCGTAATTGCGATGTAATATCATGCTATTGCAATTTTATTTCTCAGAATTGCGAGTTTACATCACGCAATTCTGACTTTATTTTTCAGAATTGCAACTTTATATCGCAATTCTGACTTTATAACTCACAATTTTGAGTTTATATCTCACAATTCTGAGAAAAAAAGTCAGAATTGTTAGATAAGTCACAATAACCTTTTTTAAAAAAAATGATTCAGTGGCGGAAACGGGCTTCCATATTCTAGCTACCCTATACCTTTTTTACAAAAAAACAGACTATTATTTTATATTTTATGATTTTTTTTTCTAGTTTTATTGTTCATAATGAATAGGAATACTAAGAAGGCTGATGTCAAACTTTAAAAAAATGAAGGAGAGAGAGGGTAGTAAATTACGTCCCGGGTCGCTAAAGATGAGCCACAAGCTAACAGGTATGCATTTAAGGGTTAATCTCGACAAACTGTCATCTCTATATCTTTTCCTGTTTCACCTCCCCCTCCCCCCATGCATGTTGCTCCAAAGAAATATCAACATGAACTGTGAAATATAAAGTTTAATTCATTATAGTCATAGAAGGTGTGTATTCAGGTCATTATCTATGAACAGTACATATGTATTTTTGAAAAAATTAATAGATGCTAACAAAAAAGTCCACATCAATGACTAGTAAATGGTTTCTCTGATCTCTTGACCTGCGACTATTATTTTGCTCAAGAAGGCTAATGGGCAATGAACGGCAGCTAATGTCTGTGCATCTGTGTGGGTGGGTGTGAAAAACATATATTTTTTGTGTATATGGATCGATAGAGATTAAAGAATAATGTTGAGCATTACAAACAGACCTGCTTTTTTGTGATTAATAGCTATGGTTATCATCAGCAGCATAATTTCTCTGGCAATGAGGTGAACAGAGGGCAGTGCGGGCTAGCTTGGAGAAGGTGGAAAATTGCTCTTTGGATAATTTTGCAGAAATGTGTCAGAAGTCATCAGTTTCATTCAATGAAATGCTGACTGAAGGAGAAATTACTCAAAGGTCTCAGATTTTTGAAGGATGAAAGGAGCACTCTACAATGCATCGAATGACATCATAGACAAAACCACTCAAAACCAAGGAGTTTTTACCATTCTGACGAAAATGTGACATTCAGTCGGCACCAATAGCCTCGCAGTTTGTGCACCGACATACAGTGCAATTGTGCTCACGGTGACCCGAGTTCGAATCCCGGCTCGTGGTCATTTGCTGATCCCACTCCCCTCTCTCTTCACCCAATGCTTTCCTGTCTTATCTACACTGTCCTGTCCAAATAAAGGCATACAAAATCCCAAAAATAAATCTTGAAAATGTGACATTCAGTGATAGAGATGAATGGTGGCCAATGTACATTCTTTACTTGTCATTTAGATGAAACATTTGATCCTTAAATATATAAAGGCACAGGCACTGAGAAAAAGGGCAAGGAGAAATCTCAAGTGGCATTTGCACAAAACTAAAAGTATTGATCTGAGTCTTCAGTTGGCAAGAAGAACCACCACTGGTTGCTGTACAAAACCTGTAACCGATAAATCAATACATCTATAATCTCAATTCATACTGACTATGAGTACGTGACTTAAAGCTAATTTAAATGCCATACCAGGTAACTACTAGATTTCTAAATAAATGATGCTTACGCAACCATCTTACTTCCATAATTTGACTTGAAAAACAGGAAATTAAAGACAATTCAGGAAATTGGATCATTAGATCATGAAAGCGGCTGGAGATCATGAAAGAGGTTGAAGATACGGTTCTATCAGATGAAAAGGGAAGAAAATTTGGCTCAAATACAGCATTTCAATGAAGGATTAAGAAGCAAACTGTTTTTTTCTTTAGGAAAATAGGCACTGATGAATCATACACATTATGATCATGAATGGACCAGGAATGCGTATTAAGAAATGAAATAGGGTCAACTTTGCTTTCATTGGCTTTATTATAAACTCTTAACCCCACAGTGAGATCATTAAATTGCCTTATTCTGTAGAACAAAAGAAAAAATCAGTTCAAATTACATGCATCTTTCTTACTGCGTCTTAGGTCTTTGCACTCATTTCACATTTTCTATCTCTAATCACTCACTATGATCCTTGCATTGACCTATTAGCTTGTGGCTCAGGTTGGAAATATTCAATGTGGCTGAAATGTTCACAGGTTTCACTGCAGTGACATAAACTACTGACCTTTCAAGTATAGTTTACTCCATTTAGACGCCCCTGACCCCCACCATGATGGACCAGCATACACCACTGTTAATTAAACAAGCTCTTGAATGTCACCGTGCTGCTTTCTGCATTGCAATGAAGGATGTTTCAAGCCCAGAAATTGACTGCTGTTGTCTGTCTAACTTAAAGTGAACTAAATATTTTCATTCTTCATTGTCTGGAATTGATTAGTGACTAATGGATTCATTGATTAATGGATTTTGTCACATCACTGAAGTGGAAAATCAACAAGGCAAATCTTTTTTCACCAGCAATTTAAAATGTCAGACTAAATACAAAATGGATGCTGAAATAAAAGGACAACCAAGAGGAAGAGTGTGATATTAAAGTGATAAGAGAACTCCAACCGTTTCACCGTTTGTATCACTCTGCCTCTGGTATCTCTCATAGTGGGTGTAATGGCGGACACCCAAAACCACTACAGTTTTATAAATAAATCTGTTTTTGTGTCACAGAATGTAGTTTTAAGAGAATGTACTTGTTTAGCTTTCAAATATGCGGTTTGTTCATAAAGATAACATCTGAAAATTTGCTTCAATGTTTTCAGAGATGTGAGCTCCAGAGTGTCAGCAGGTGTTTTGCACTCATGAACCCACCGAGAGCAGTCTTACCTCGGCCAGATCTTCCCGAATTTGCTGCTGGATCTGATGTCTCTATAGTGGTTAAACATGAGATATAGTTAGTTTTGGGTATTCTAACAGGCAGTCTTTTGGCCTCTTTAAAGGGGTCATCGGATGGTCATTTTCCACAATATGATATGATTCTTTAGGGTCTTAGTGAGAAGTCTATAACATACAACATCCTTTATACCTTGCCAAAATCAGTCCTTTTCAAAGTAAGCTGTTTTGGTGCATTTGCCTTTAAATGCTAATGAGCTTTGCTCACCCCGCCCCTCTCTTCTGTGGGGTGACGAGCCATAAGGCCGCATTTAGCCATATTTAGTAACAAAAGGCAATTTGTAACGATGCACAAAAACCCTTATACTCACTTCTGTTGTGGTGAAGCTAGATCACAAATGATTCACGCGAACATAGATATATTTATGTATATTGATTGCGCATTTCCTTCTAAAACGAAAGAAACGTTAATCTTCTGCATCTTCAGCGGCTCAGATGTCGGGAATAAATGACAACTGTTATGTTCATTATTACATTCAACAACAAAACACATCAATCGCTCAGTCTGAGATATTCTTGTCTTCCCCTGCACTGGAGTCAAAACAATGGCGGACAGTTCACAGCTCACTCAGCTCATTTAGGGTGGCTCTAAGGTAAGACGTTCAAATCAATCAACTATCGTGGGAGCGGCCTTGTTCTGAGAATGGCCTGACTTGAAAAAGGGGATATTACCTATAAAGATTAGAAAAATACAGATTTTTATCATTATAGGGTGGTTGTGTACACACACTGCCAACACACATTTGTGTTCAAACAACATTCAGAAGTGAGTTTTGCATGCAAAGACCCCTTTAATCTATTATTTGTTCCAGAGCAAATAGTTTTGGCTGAGGGCAAAATCTCATCACGTTATATTTTATGTAAATTTACTGCGTTCTCAGAATTACTCAAATGTATATTAATATACTTTATCTAATAGTTCACTAAAGCCTTTGTTGAATTGTTTTCAGAAAATGTTGTTCTCTGCAGCAAAATGTCTTGCAGGTCAAGGGGGTTGAATATCTGAACATTTTGATTGTAACTGTATATATATATATATATATATATATATACAGTAAACCTGGTCCACAAAACCAGTCTTAAGTAGCACGGCTATATTTGTAGCACACTTTGTATGAGTCAAAATGATTGATTTTTTGTTTAGGCCAAAAACCATTAGGATATTAAGTAAAGATCATGTTCCATGAAGATATTTTATAAATTTCCTACAACAAATATATCAAAACTTGTTGATCTTGTTGATTAGTAATATGCATGGCTAAGAACTTCATCTGGACATCTTGGATTTGCTCAATATTTTGATTTCTTTGCACCCTCAGTTTCCAGATTTTTAAATAATTGTATCTTGGCCAAATATTGTTCTATCCTAACCATGCATCAGTGGGAAGCTTAAGAAGTTTAAGATAACTGTTTTCCATTTTAATATATAAAATGTATTTTTTTGCTGTGATGCAAAGATAAATTTTCAGCATTATTACTCCAGCCTTCAGTGTCACATGATCCTTCATAAAGCATTCTAATATGTTGATTTAAATAGAAAACAGTTATTTTAAAATGTAATAATATTTTACAATATTATTTTTTTCTGTTTTTGATCACATGAATGCAACCTTGGTGAGTATCTAAGACGTGAAAACACTGCACATCAAAAAACTTGTAGTGTAAATATGTATAAATGAATAAATTCGTAAAGTCTGCATTTATAAAGTAATGTATAAATGCAAAATAGGGTTTAGATTAGTTGGTTCACAAGATTGCAGAACTCAAACTTAAACCACCATATATCATGTCCACCAATTCAAATAAAAGAGAAAATTATATGAGAGATGGTATTTTTCTCAGTGTTTTGGTATGTTTTAAGGCAAGTGAACAACCTGAGATGTTTTTTAGAGCTTTAAACTGTATAACTTGTCTGAAATCCCTGCCTAAACAGCTTCAATGCATGAGGGGGAAATAACTAGCTGAAAAATGGCATACAGTACATTAGCAAACTAAAAGGCCCCTAAAGTACAGTAACAAATACACACATCAGTATTTACTATAAAGGTTAGAATTTCCATTTTTGGTTCTGCTTGGTTTCAGGGACATTTGGTCCCCTAAAACCTGACTCACGCAAACCCACACATGTACACACACTTCCTTCACCCAGATTACTGCAGAAATACCATCAAATTGTGCTTTACTGCTCTGGACTGGGTTTGAGACAGACAAGATCTAATTATATGACAAGGGTCTGTGCAGAAATGTGCCCGCAGCAGTAGTGTTTCTCCATTTACTCGCTCCACCTCTGTACGTCTGTACTCTCTCCTTCTCTCATCCTCCTTCACGCATCCTTTATCGTCATTAGCTGAACTCTCTTTCTGTTCATTCACTCTGCTCTGCCCTTTATTTAAACACCAAACCATTTATCAGCTTCTCAACTGTCCCGACCTCTGAACTACCTGCATACAGCCTCTTGAAGGTCTGTAAGAGCCTAAGATGATCGAAACGTTTATAGCAGTAATCAGTTTGTCTGACAACGTCATAGTGAATACCTTTATTATAAAGCCAGTTGGAATGCTGTAAATGTAAAGTTTGTAATTTATACTAAAACTAGTTAAAATACTTAAAATCTGTTTTTAATGAACCTTTTACTGAACATTTAAAATAAATAAATAAATAATTAAATAAATAATTGTGAATTTGCTATACACTGTAAAAAAAAAACAATTTGAGTCAACTTAAAATAATTTGTAACCTGGCTGCCTTAAAATGTTAAGTTCAGTCAACTCAAAAAAAGCTTTTAAAATTGAAATGTTAAATTATACTAAGTGACAACTTAGATATTTGAGTTGAATCAACTTAAAATTTTAAGGCAGCTGGGTTACTTACCCATTTGTTAAGTTTACCAAACACAAATATCTAAGTAGTACAACTTAACATTTCAAGTTGTCTAAACTTATTTTAGTTGACTGAACTTAAAATTTTAAGGCAGCAGGGTAGCAAATTATTTTAAGCTGACTCAACAAATTGTTTTTTTTTTTTTTTTTTTTTTTTATAGTGTATATGTGTTTTTGTTACCAACAACAAGATGTATTATTATTATTATTATTATTTCATTTGACACATCTGTTGATAATTATAGTTGAAATAATACAAGTGGTTGATTGTAATTTCAGCACTCACAAAAGCATAAAAAAGAAAAAGAAATCTAATTTACTTTTCTGTAACAAAAGGAAGGAATTATTGTTGCAATTAACATGCAGAATTATTTTAATATATTTTAACATTTAAATGACAGCATATGCTGCAAACACAATGAGGGAAGGCTCAATTCATTTAGCTCAGTCATTTTGAGATAATGTGTCAATTGATACTCTTTGAAACAACGGGCAAATAAAAGACATCAAAGAGTGCTAGCCAGGTGATGGCTCCTTTCTAATCATGAAGAAAGGCAGGATGGACTAATAGGAACTAAAGGACTGGTGCAACTAATGAGATCTCACATTTACATGAGCACTGAATTAGCATCCTAAATATGCATAACAGGCTCTCAAACATGTTTTCAAGCGAAACTGCTTCAAAACATCTCACAAGCTCTTGCAAGTGTTTCAGCGAGTATGAGTAAGTATTTCTGGCAGATTTTATAATCATCTTCTATCGTAAGTGTGAATGGGGAAGAATTAAGAAATGAGTCAACAATAATAAAAGTCCTCACCATTAACTTTATAACTCAAAGGCCCGATTTCACAGACAGGGCTTAGGTTAAGCCAGGATTAGGCCCTAGTTCAATTAGGACATTTAGGTAGCTTTAATAAATGTGACCCTGGACCACAAAACTAGTCTTCAGTAGTTGGGGTATATTTGTAGCCATAGCCAAAAATGAACTGTTTGGGTCAAAATTATACATTTTTCTTTATGCCAAAATCATTAGGATATTAAGTAAAGATCATGTTCCATGAATATATTTTGTAAATTTCCTACTGTAAATATACTAATCAAAACTTAATTTTTGATTAGTAATATGCATTGCTAAGAACTTAATTTGGGCAAATGTAAAGGCAATTTTCTCAATATTTAGATTGTTTTATTTATTTATTTTATTTATTTATTTTTTTTTTTGCACCCTCAGATTCCAGATTTTCAAATAGTTGTATCTCTGCCAAATATTGTTTTACAACAAACCGAACCAACCATACATCAATATTTATCCAGCTTTCAGATATAAATCTCAATTTCATAAAACTGAATGAATCTGACATATTTTAAGATCAGTTGAAACAGCTCAGACTTACATTTTAGTCTGGGACTAGGCTTAAGCGGGAAAATGTTTATTTAGCATTAAAAGAATAGCTCACCCAAAAACATTTTTGCTCACCTTCAGGCCATCCAAAATGTAGATAAGTTTGTTTATCATAACATCCTCTGCCCTGAATGGGTGCTGTCAGAATGGGAGACCAAACAGCTGATGAAAAACATCACAATAATCCACAAGTAACTCCATCAATTATATTCAGTCAATATTGCTTTCTCCAGTGAAAAGTCTCAGCTGAATTAGGAGAGAAATATGCACAGATCAACAACTGTTTATGAAACAAAATATTCCAAAGCAGTTCTTAAAAAAAAAAAAAGTTAGTTGGATGGGAATCGTGTGGATTATTGTAATGGTTTTATCAGATGTTTGGACTCTCATTCTGACGGCACCCATTAAGGCTCCATTTGTAAACAAGTGCTACATTTCTCCAAATCTGCTCTGATGAAGTAACATCATGGATGGCCTGAATGTGAGTACATTTTCAGCAAATTTTAATTTTTGTTAATGAACTGTTCCTTTAACTTGACATTGTAACAAAGGATTTCAGTACTAGTATTTTCCAAATCTAAAACTAGAACATTGAACATACAAAACAATCCAATTTCACACATAGAAACTTTTTAGAAGACTGTTATTTCAAATGAATTAATACAATGTGAATCATATAAAAAAGTATGGCAGAAAAAAAAAAATGAATTAGATACCAATTCACCCAAAAGTAAAATAGAGATTGTGTTGAAAATAAAAAAAACTGGACAAACTAAAACTATATATTTATTTGTTCAAGGCAGCCACTTGTTGTTTCAAAAATGTATGGGCATAATTTATTTTTTTGTCACACTTTAGTTTAGGGACCAATTCTCACTATTAACTAACCATTAACTATGACTTTTGCCTCAATAAACTCCTAGTTTGCTGCTAATTATTAGTGAGATAGTTGTTAAGTTTAGGTATTACGTAGGATTAAGGGATGTAAAACATGGTCATGAAGAATAAGAAATTAATATGTGCTTTATAATTACTAATAAATAACCAATATGTTAGTAATATGCAGTGTTTTGAAAGTTACTTTGGAATTGTAATAGGTTAGCGATTACAAGTAAATCTATTGATAACATAATAAGTAGTGTAAGTATTTCAGTTATTATTTTATTTTGTTATTCAGTTAAATATTTTTAGTTATTACAATCAGACTTTCAAAATCCTTCATCACTTGAATTTAGATTATAATGATTTAATTTTAAGCCACAACAAAATCAGACTTTAACACCTATTTTACTTTGAGATTGTTAAGGTTAAATACAGATTTAAATCATAAGATATAGTTTAATAGCTACGATACTGTTTTTGAAAGCAAATCTTGGCATAGCTATGACAGGAAACATTGGCATCTAACAATGCCTTGGAAAAACAACAGTTAATCTTAAAAAAATAAACCATATACATAAACCCAAATAGGAAATAAGACAGTTATTAAAGGGGTGCTATTATGCTTTTTCACTTTTTGAACTTTAGTCAGTGTGTGGTGTGTATCTTTGGGCATAAAAAAGATCTGCAAAGTTACAAATCTCAAAGTCCACTCTAAAAGGAGATATTTCGTTTTTAAAAAATCCCTTTTCAAGAACTACAACAAACGGCTTCTTTTGGACTACAACGTTTGTTTTCTACATGATGTCACAACCATTAGAATATCATTAAATTAAATCCCACCCATGGAAATGCAAATTGTTGGAGGGAAGGTAGGGACGAGGTGGGGGATTAGCCTAACTTTAGCGATGCAGCGTGGAGAACCACTTCAACGACCCGCAGCGCGGCGGGTATAAACACAAGCATTGACTAGAGTGGCCGCTTCAGAGATGTAACGCGCTGCAAACGTGTGCAGTACAGGGGGTCGAAACATTGGCGTCTCACATTTTAGAGCAGTCAAATTGGGAAATTTGGAAAAGAAATCAATCAAATCTGTAGGTGAAAATGCTGAGATGTAACTCCTTTTGTAATCGTTAACATTTTCATAAGTAACTGTAATTTCATTTCTCAGTAACTGTAACAGTAACAATTACACAATTCAATTACACATACAGGTAGTTACTCCCCAACTAGCAACTAGTTGAGAATTGGTCCCTGAACTAGGGTGTTACCTATTTTTCTTGTACAGTATACAGTCTTTTTTTTTTAAGATCATAAACAACCTTTAAGAAATGTGATTTTCTTTAGAGCATTTCTCAAGTAAATTATTAGTGGTTAAGGCATCGTTTTGTTACGAAACACCTTTCAAGCTGTCTAGCAACAAATGGTGCTGGTAAAAGAAGGGTCACATCTCTGTGCCATTAGCATTCACACAAACACACGCTGAAAATGAGTTTGAATTGAGCTGAGTGCCTTGATCAAGACAGATGAAGGTAAACACAAATTCTATTTCTTTCCTCTGTGTCTGCTTCCTTTTGGGACTTGGCCTGATATTGTACAGCCTATAATTTGGTTGAACAGAGCTGTGGAAAACAGCAGCCCTGAATATTGTGTGCAACAGTTGCTGGCTGATTAAGGTCGCCAGAGGTGTTACATCAGAGGACATCACAGTGAGGGACTCTAATTCTCTGCTTGATTAGCTTCCAGTGCTCGCAGAAAGAAGATATATACAGAGATAAAGGAAGATAAGGAGCAGAGCATAACACCATCACCGGAAATAACACAGCGCTCATTTGTCGACATATTAGCATGAACAAAACATGGGGCGCTACACCTTTGTGTGTGTTTTCGAAGTGCTTTTAACCTAATTTCATTCCTCGCATGTGCGTTAATCTTTCCTTTAGAGGATTGCCGAAGATCTTATTGTTTTCTTTGTGTTTGAAAACACACATTCTCTACATAATAAATGGCATTGCTTGAGGCTGCATTCTGAACAGCCAAAATAATAAGAAGCCTGAGGATGTGCAATACAAAAGCATAAAAACAAATGTGTAAATATGGTAAACTAAAAACGGTTTTCTCTAGGCATGCAGTAACGTAAAGTTGGTTTATTGCTTTTTAGAGGACATAGCTGATAGATTGCTAACATATCAAGTCACACACCCGAATAAATAAAAGAAAATTCAAAGGAAAAAAAAAGAAAGCAAGAGAAATGATGCAACAATGGTTGCTGGTATAAGAAAAAAATTAAGTAAGATCAGGTGTGTTTCTACTAACATAGAAACTTTTTTAAAAATTATTTTTCTTCACTTGTCAGGATGGCACAGTTGCCCTTGCAAGCAAATTTCCTATTTCCCTGACAACAGCCTTTTTTTCAGAATACTAGTTTTCCCGGAGGAAATGTAAATTTCCGTTTCACAAACATGCTTCATTTTAATCCTGTCCGTTTTTTTTTCCTCTCACACAACCTCCTTAAAAATTACCTTCTGTTTTTAGACTGTCCTCTGAGAAATCTAATCATGTCTAGATGGCAGTGTCTGTGAGTGCGGTATATTTTTTTTTCCCCCCAAAATGCTTCTCCTTTATTTCAACCTTCATTAAATTCCTTAACTAAAGTAAATGCTTTCTTGCGCTGCCTGGTGAACATTGACTTTAAGAGTTCCTGCAAACTTTGTTGAAGTACCGCCGGCATCCAAGATAAAAGATTAAAGGAATAAGGAGAGTCAGTTCCCAGACACGTCTCATAATGGTAGTTGTGAAGCTGCAATGGCATCAGCCATGATCCTCGTCTTCATTTATTCCTTCTTTCAGATTTTATACATACTGCTATAATTAACTCATTATACATGCAAGTCTCGTCTCTGCCTGTTTGCAAACAAACACAATTTTACTTCTAGTTTTACTTCTAAAGTTTTCCCTTACAATCACTGCGATTGAACCTCACTGTGCTTTTTTGTTATTGCAAAACTTTGCATAGCCTTCCTAAGATCTGAATATTAAAGATTCATGGGTAAAGTTTATTTTTAATAACGTGCCTGAGCAACTGAAATAATATTCACATTGTTACCATTTCACAAGACTGTTTTGTGAATTGCTCTAAACATGCTGCAAGTTTTTCACAGTATCTTTTATTAACATATGGCAGTGCCACTTTGTAATTTGAGGCAATGCAGGTAAGTACATTCCTTTTTTAATCTTAAAGTGTGTTTGTAATAAAAGCCAAACCAGCATTTAACACTATTAAGGAACTAAGTGTATCATCATTGAGTCTTGTAAATAAAATCAGTACATACCCAGAATTATGTGCTCCAGTTAAATATTTATATTGTTGATATGGCTAAAATCTTATATTATGATGTGAGTAATTTAATTTCACGTTGATATATATCACAAATAGGGCTGCCCTCATCTAAAGATTTTTCTGGTTGACTAGTAGTCGTTTATTTTAAATGATTAGTCGACTATTAGTCGCACATTTATTAATAGGTGAGCGTGGGGCACAACCTAACACTTTTTGAATTTCTTAGTCTGTGTAAATCCATGTGCGGTTCAGAGTATATTTTTTTATCCATGTTAATTTCACACTTGTCTTGTACAAATGTGTCACTTTGTTTCATAAATACAGTGTATACGTTTTTTGTTATTTAAAGCAAAATCTAATTTTTGAGGTTCACAATGAACACATCGCGACCATGCGTGGGACGGCCCTGATCGCAAAACACAGCTATACAGTATAGTTCAAAACAATATGTGCAAATAGATTAAACACATTCAGACATACAAAAAAAACTAAACAAAACACTCCCCTCCCTCCAAACACAGCTCTCACGAGACAAATAAGCGAGCCAAAATGCTTTCCTTTTCTTGAAATAATAATTTCTCAACATTAAACATGGATTGTGAGTCTTTATTCACCTGTTTCTTGTGGTTACTTTTTAAAATTAAAATTAAAAATTAAAATTAAAATTACATAGCTAATGTCATAGAATAGCATAGTTTAATAATAACTGGGCAGATTGTAACACAGTGTTACAACTTTTGCCATCAGCACGACTGGAATATAAAAATGGTTAGTGTCTTCTGCTGACTTGCCAAGCATTAATAAACTATCTGAACTGATAAACAACAGATTGGCTGATTTGTCTCATTTTAAATGAATACTAAAAACTGAGATGAAAAATTTACTTCAGCCAGAAATTTACTTAAAATAAATAAATAAATAAAATAAATAAATATTCAGCGATATGATGAACGGCTTTTGAATTTTGGCACACTTTTTTCTCTGTATAGTATTGCCATGGCAACTAGTAAATACCATAAATTTAGTTATGCTAGGATGTGTGGAAATATTTAAACCACGTGTGTTACAATTAACCCCCTAGTTCAGACTACACAATTTCAAATGTTGCCAGATCGCTGTGCTGTTCAGACTACATGAATTGCTATCTGAACTGAAGTCATTGTGATGTTCACACTACGTAAATGATCCACAACAGGGGGTCACACACTACATAAAGTGCTTCAATAATAATAATAGTAATAAAGGTGCTTCGAAAGCATTTTTGGTTCCACAAAGAAAACAGAAAGGTTCTTCAGGTGTTTAAGTAAGGTTCTTTATGGAACCATTTAGACAAAAAAGGTTCTTCTATGGCATCGTGAAGCACCCTTATTTTTAAGAGTGTACACAAGCTGACAACAAGTGGTAGTGAGTGGTAAGAAGTGGTACGTGAACTGACGAGAAACGATGCGTGAAGCAGTTTTTTTTTTTTAAAGCATTTGTCACTGAATCATTCATTCAAAAGATTCATTTAAAAACACTGATTCATCCAAGTCTTTATGAATGAGACATTTGAGGCCTTGAGACGAAGAACCATACAAGTCCATATTTTCAAATTTTGAGTAATAAGATTTTTTTCATTTGGATTGTGAACATTATATTATATATTTTTATTTTACTTGAAAATAGACAACAAAAGCTTCTCAATTCTAAGGAGATAACATTTTTCAGTGTCAGTATTAAAAATCAAAAGTTATTGTGATTTATATTTCTGAAATGTGGAAGAACGGTATATGTCCAGTTAGTGTGGAATAACAGTATAACTCCAGTTCATCATATCACTTTAAACCACTAAAGATCTGATTCCTTTATCTTAGTTTTAATACAGTAACAGAAACTTCAGGTTAATATTAAGCATTTCTTTCTAGTTTATTATTATTATTATTATTATTATTATTATTATTATTATTTAAAAACAGAAAATACAGTATGAACAATGTATAATACATAGACATTCTTACAGTACAGGCAATAACAATGAATTATTAACAAAAAACAATAAATAAATAAATAAATACAATGCAAACATACATCATAGCTAAATATTATTCAACATATCATAAGGTATACAAGATATATCATAATTTTCTCAACTTTCATTTCGACCTATTCATGACTGATCTATAATAGACGCCCAGTAGGCTAGGCTACACGCAAATATAACTGTAACAAGTTAGTCAGATAGGATATCTTTGATCACTTCTTGTATGTTTAGCTAGCTCCAATAGTGCACCTTGTCGTTTATTTAGAAAAGCTGGCGCAGCGCACTTGTGTATATACGACTTCAAACTGTTCTCGCGCTCCGCCATCTCACGATATAAATAAATATATAAACAAATAAACTCTGCTTGCCGTACTTTACACAGGACTGGCGGGAAATATGAAAGAATACAGCTTTATTATATATGGTATGTGTTTTATTTTGATAGGTTAACTGTTTATGCGGTGTTTAGCGCGTTCAGAGAGAGAGAGAGATCACATCACATATACGGTTCTTCCACTCAGCAGTTTGGGTGGATTTTTCCCTGGTTTTTGTTCTCCTCTTCGAGTCAAATATGGTTTTCCAGCATCCCTCAAAGCCTTCCTTACTCTGTCCTTCCATTTGGTCATGTCGGCTCTCTTTTTGCCGAGGTTTTGCCTTTTAATGTCCGAAGCGGACATGACAGCAAGCGGCATCTCCGTTCTTCTTTGTGGACATAAACGGTTTTTCCGCGTGGCGCTATTTTAACGTTTAAAATGCGGACTCTTGGTCACGCGAAAACATCCCCAAACTGTTTCTGTATACAAAGTTCACACATACAATTAATGTCACATGGTTATCTCATTTTTTGTTTTTTTGGACTTATACGGTTGTTCGTCGCACACACTCATTTACTATTCGAATAATTTTATAAATTAGTTTGTTCAAATTAAAAAAAAAAACTATATTTTTAAACAGGTTGGCACAATTAACTTTTTGTCTGAAGTGACGTAAATTATATTTTGTTTTCTACTATTTCTAATAAGTTTTCTTCAGAACTGTGTGAAAACGTCCCGGTTACGTATGTAACCTTGGTTCCCTGAGGGAACGAGACGCTGCGTCCAGAGAACGCTTTGGGAACGCCTTTGGTGGACGACGCTCTGAAAGAATGTGTAATCGAACCAATGAGAAAGCGGGACGTCACGGGCGGGTGACGTCATCGACCAGGAAGCATAAAAGCACGTGCGAAGCCGGCCGGCGTCAGCTTCGTGGATGAAGCGAGCGCTCGGCAGGGATGCCGGAAGGATGGACCGAGACGCAGCGTCTCGTTCCCTCGGGGAACCAAGGTTACATACGTAACCGGGGACGTTCCCCTTCAGGAACTCGAGCTGCGTCCAGAGAACGCTTTGGGAACGAGATGCCCACGCCACCAGACTTCCAAATCCCTGCCTAGTGAAAGAGCTAGGGCAGGAGGACAGAAGAGCCAGGAGTGGCTCGGACATAAAGGCTGTAAAACCTTACAAAGGTGAGAGGCGTGGACCATCCCGCAGCATTACAGATGTCCTGTATTGGGACACCTGCAGAAAAGGCCTTAGAGGCGCCCAAAGCGCGCGTTGAATGAGCCTTGACCCCCAAAGGTGAGGGGAGGTCAGAGGACTCGTAAGCCGTAGATATAGCATCCACAATCCATCTACTT